>NC_137954.1:17370664-17970664 GCF_963924665.1 Micromys minutus | reverse complement strand
ATTTCATTTAATGGCTACGTGTGCCTCGTGAATGCCATATTAAATGGCAAGGGTCTCAATACATATTTACTTTTAATTATTACACAAGACAATTGAAATGTTTTTTTTAATGCTAAAGGTCCACATATAAAATTGTCAAATTTTAAATTTTGAATCATATGTTCAAGCTAGGCGTGGTAGTGAATGCTATTATTAATCCCATTGCACTTGGAAGCCAGAGGCAGATGTATCTCTGAGTTTGAGGCTACCCTGATCTACAGAAAGAGTTACAGGACAGACATTACACAGACCAACGCCCCCCCTCGGTCACAGTGTAGAGAAAATGACTACTATATGTAGTCTAATTATGAAGGGCTTTCTTTTTTTCTAATCTGTGCTATACATTTCTTTATACATTTTTTTTCAAGCTGGCAAAGCATGGCATCTGTGTGGTATAAATTGTTAGTTTTGAGCCTTATGTACAATGCTTTCCTCTCAAGATTTTATAATAGTACCTTAACCCTCCCCACGAGACAAGTTCAGCACACTGTCATGGGACCTAACCTTATTAAATTACCGTGTGTGAACCGTCCATAACTCAAGCAGCAGCAGGTGCAAAAAACGGAGCCACAGGCAGAGTAGGGATCGTCATTTTTAAAATCCCCACCAGCTGGCGAAACAACAGGTGCCTAATTCCTCAGCTTTTAAAAATAACTTTTAAAAAGCCTGTGCTGCGTAAGCAAATATTTTTAAGTTTGTTTTTAAACCATCTTCAAGTTACCCTCCTCACAAAATACATTATACGGTGATTTTTTTTTTTTTTTTTTTTTGGTTGTTGTTTCAAAATGGCATTTGAAACCTAAGCATATAAGAATTTATTCCTCTTTAGCAGTGAAATAATTATTATTTAGCTAGAACATTAAATTGTATCTTAAAGCTTTTGGGTAATATTTCTCAAGAAACGTTAGATGGAAAGGCCTCTCAGACAGCCTCCTCTAGCCCGTCATCTGATGCTAGTCTGTCTCAGCACTGATAAATATCTTTTTCAGTCGTGAACAATACAGCTTGAAACTTAGCAGAATGAAGAAAGGCTATCTTCTCTCACTGACAACGTCTATATTCCCCAAACAAAGAGCAGTAAGTACCTACCTCAAGTCCAGACTATCGACCTAAACACTCTACAGTTGCCAAGGAAACCAAACTTAGGAGGGTAGAGAATAAGTAGTTTAAGCAATGATCTCAACCTGCAGTTTGGTGAGCAGTGAGTCCTAAGTCATGGTGTGGGGTTTGTGATAGGTTATAAGACGGTGTGACAAGTTTTGCAGAAGCTTCATACAAGATAGGTGTTTTTATGCTTCATTAGTATATGCTAGGGAAAAGTCTTATCTAATTTTTCCCTTGGACTTTTTTTCCTAACACTGTGATTGATCAAAGCCACCTCCTAGGTCATGTGGCCCATGCCTTAGACCTCAATTTAGAGTGACTGCTCCAGCCCCACTTCCTACTAACATCACTCAGAGCCAAGGACTGTGCCAGGAATACAGCACACCACTCTATCCTAAGCCACTCAAGGTACCTGGGAGCTCCGATTTCCCTGCCTAAGTGCCCCCAAGCTTTCTCCAAGGACAGGAGTCTTTGTAGGAAGAGCTGCAGTGGTGAGTGTAACCATGAGACCAAGAGGTTGATACCTTCCAGTGTTTCTTTGTCTAAATGGTGAGCCTTACCCGGGGGACTCCTGCAGTCCAAGATGGTGCTAAAGGCACAAGAACTGAAGAAAAGGAAGTCTCTGAGATCTAGGGGCAGATCACCAAGAAGTCAAAAGTTCCACCTTTGCCTTCTTAGTTGTTACAGCTCCATATTTTTCATAAGACAAAAGGTTCATGTCACTTGATAGCTTCTTAGTTTGATCCATAACCAAGTATTTAAATTTATACTAAGTGAACCCTCCCTGTGGTCTCATCTGTAAGGTGAGTTTTCCAAATAGAATGTTTTCAGGGACCAGTATTAACATTGCTCAGGAATAGAGGCTTACCTCATTTAGACAATTAAAACAATAATTGCAATTTCTACATTCCATATTTACATAGTAGCATATCAGTTATGGTTTCTTTCTAAGAACAAGAACTTTCTTTTCCTCTTTTTTTTCCCTCCAATCTGTTAAAGAGAAAATCAACTCATCTGGTGATACTTTTATATAGGATGGAAGTACATACATTATAGATAATATAGAAGTGGGTAATTGCTACTATGTGGTAGTACAAGAGAAAATACAGATGTCCTTCAGTAGATGAATGGATACAAAAATTGTGGAATATTTGCACAATGGCGTACTACTCAGCTACTAGAAACAATGACTTTCTGAAATTCCTAGAAAAATGGAGTGAGGTAGCCCAGTCTCAAAAGAACAGACATAATATGTAGTCACTGATAAGTGAATACTAGCCCCAGAAAGCTCTGAATACCCAATAAACAACTCACAGACCATATGAAGCTCAAAAAAATAAAGCCCAAAAAATGGAAGCCTCAGCCCTTCTTTTTAAAAAAAAAAAAAGTGTATAGCACCCTCTCAGAGTGGGGTACCCCTAGACCTTAAATCATTAATAACTCAAGAGCTAAGAAGATAGCCTTGCAGCAATTTTTAGTATTTAAAAATCATTATGTTTAATCTATACACACCAAGGAAATTTTGACTATTTCCATATTACACTTTGTTTTACATGTACTTTATGCTTATTGTAACTAGTAAGATTTCAATGCATACTATCAAACCTTTAAAAAAATCAAGTACTGACAAAAATATATTCATATAGTTTTATGCCAAAAAATCTTTAAAAATCTATACATGCATCTCTGCTTTTTAAAATAAAGTTGTAATAAAAAAAAAACAAAATATAGATGTGGGCCTGTGGGAGATAGTACTGTCAGCGAAATGATCCCCAGAACCCACATAAAAGAAACAGACCATTGGCACATGTAATTAGAGCCCTGGGGAGATGATCAGATAAGATGAGCCTATCTGGTGAGCCCCAGGTTAGTGGCAGACCCTAAAAAACTAGGTAGACAATGCCTGAAGAACAATATTTGAGGTTGCCTTCTGACCTTCACATATGTATGCTCAAGCATGCAAGCACAGAAACATGCCACACACACTATATTCCATCTGTGTGTCTATATACATGTGTATAAAATATCCGGTTTTTTTTTTTTTCATTCTTTTTTCAACTGACACGAGTAAAGTGTACTTTGCCACCATCAATTGCTGGTAACTGGTAAGGCTGAGTTTAAACTCGAATTCAAGGGCTGGGGAGTTTACTCTGGTTAAGCGCACACATTGAACTTCCAGAGGACCAAGGTTTAAATCCCAGAATCCACATTACAGCTTACTGCAACCTGTAACTCTAGTCCCAGGGAATCCTCTCCCTCTTCTGGTATCCACAGGCACAGGGCATATATATATATATATATATATATATATATATATATATATATATATATATATATATATATATATGGTGTACTTACGTACATACATACATACATACATACATACATACATACATAGAGGAAAAACACACATACACATAAAACAAATAAGTCTAAAACATTTTCAACATTAAACTACAATGCAGAAAACAAAAAGTCCAACAGGCAAATCTACACTTTGTTTTTGCTTTGTTTTGCTTTGTTTGCCTCTTACTGTTAGACTTTGTCAGTGAAATCAAAGCACTTCCTAGTGAGCAGGTGCTTAGGAGTCAAGCTCAGGTCTGAAGACCCCTGCTGCTCTTCTAAGCTGTGCAACCATGTGAGGTTTACTTGACCCTTCCAAGTTCATCTTCTGTTCAATGGACTTTAAAGTGGATTACTATGTGATGCAAAACTAATTCAGAGTGTCCGTTCCTGGGCATGTGGCAAGCTCACATGCCCTCTTCTTCTTGTTTTCTGTCATACTATTCTGTGAGCTGAGGATCAAAAGGTGTCATGATACTGGGTTAAGGATATTTTGTATAATCTATACAAACTCTAAAGTCAAACTATCAAGAGATGTATTGATTGATACTGGAAAATAAATTATGGAGACAGGAAGCTACAACACCCTGGCCAAAGCAAAAACTACCAAGTCCTATTTTGTCCCTCTATTACCCCTCTGTATCATATAATAGTATCTACCCACTGTCCTTGAAATGCTTAATCTCTTGTCTTCTACATCTGTGACACCACACTTTTTCTTTTTCTTCTAAGTCTTCCATCTTCCTCCTGACTCTTCATCTCTTTGGTTGTTCTGCTTTCTCTACTCATCTGTTAAATTGTGTGATTTAATGTTACTCTCAAGAGCCTCTGTGTGTGTGTATGTGTGTGTGTGTGTGTGTGTGCGCGCGCTCATGTTATATACTCATTTTAATCTAACCTCCTCCCCAGCCCCTCCAATTCATCAACCAACAACCCACCTATCTCTCTAGCACTTTTAAAAAACTAAGTCCAACTTTTTACACTTCCATTGCCAATGCCTTTATTGCCTCGGCCATGAGGTCTTAATACTTGGTACATTCTACTGATGGTTTGTTCTTTTCGTCCTTCATGCTATGGCTCTCCTTCCTAAGACATCAACAGTAGCCAGCCACAGCTGCCTTCTAAAGTGCAAATAGTCCCTCTCTAGTTCTGAGCACTTCAAAGGTTCTGCCACCTCCAAGAGGAGGCCAACACACTCCAAACTAGCTCAGAAAGTTCTCCAAAACATCACTGGATACTCACTGAGCCTCATCTTTTGTTAAACCAACCCTCCACTATGGGTACCAACTGAATTCCATACGGATCCACTTACACCCCGCAGTTGTTTCTTTCTGGAAATGTGTACATAGTTCTCTTTGCCTTCAAAGAAGCTTCTCCGTTTCATGGCTTCTTTATCTGGCCAGTTGCAGCTCAGCTCTCACACCACAGTTGTGCTCTGAAGTCTGTTCACAGAGACTGGTCTGTCTTGCTGTCTTCTAGTCTCCTACAGGAGTTTCTTCTAACCCAACGAAACATGCATCCTCCTAGATTTTAACTTCCAAGGGCTTCTTATTACCTATTCTTGTATTGGATAGCAAATATCAATGTGTAATAATGAATGTAATTTTGGCTAAATTGATTAATGTCCTTGAAGATGCATATTTTCACTGCTATAGAGTTTTCTTTGCTTCTCACCATTGTATCCCTCGGAATGTTCTGCACTACCTACATCCAAATATTCAGCAAAAGGAAAACTTTGATCATTATTTTATTTTCTAGAAAGAACCCAGATGTCCTTCAGTAGATGAACGGATACAAAAATTGTAGTATATTTACACAATGGAGTACTACTCAGCTATCAGAAACAATGACTTTATGAAATTCTTAAGAAAATGGATGCGTCTAGAGAAGATCATCCTGAGTGAGATAACCCAGTCACAAAAGAACAGACATAATATGCAGTCACTGATAATGGAATACTAACCCCAGAAAGCTCTAAACACCCCAGAAACAACTCACAGACTGTGTGAAGTCCAAGAAAAGATAAAAAGAAAAGAAAAGAAAAAGAAAATGAAAAACCATTTTGTTTAATTTTTGCACACCAAGAAAACTTCGACTATTTCCAGGTTACATCTTGTTTTATATGTACTTTATGCTCATTGTAACTAGTAAGATTTCAATGCATACTATCAAACCTTAAAAAAAATCAAGTACTGACAAAAATGTATTGGTATACTTTTATGCAAAAATGCTTAAAATCTGTACATTTATCTTTGTTTTTTAAAATAAAATTGTTCAATTAAAAAAAAGATTATGCAATGACTCTCTTGAAAAAGATGAATGAGCAAATCAAGAGGTAAATTTCCAGTTCTCAAGCACCTGAGACATTCAACAGTCAGGTCCTTTGTCATTTCTCTGGTCTCCAGGACAAACATTCTGACTATGTTCCTCAGTTGCTCCTTTTTTGATTTGTTCTGCCTGTCCTTCCTTCTCTTGTGGCTCATGGATTTTGTCCTCTGTTTCTTTGCTTCTCCATGTACAGACTCTCACTGTACTTCACAAACTCAGCTTAGAGCTGGCAACACCCAGCTCTGCCTTTACCCAAACAGATGATTTTCTGAAACACTAAACCCAGCCATCTTCAACCTACCTAACATGGCTCCTGCACATCACTGAGCAGACTGCTTTCCATCTATCCCAAATGAAAGCAATCATCCCCTCAGAAAACAAGTTTTGTTTTAGTCCATTCCCAACCCTGTTATCTCCCCTCTGACCCAGACCAGCTTGGGACTCCTACCCATGTGTTCCTCTTCCTCTCCACATCAATTCGACTGAAGCTTGATGACTCCATCTGTAAGCATTTCTCTTTGTTTTCACCTTCATGTGGTCTGCCATTATTTGATCCTCAGAAATAATCAACTAAATTATGTCCAAGTTACAACTCTTGAACCCAATATTTCCAATTTTACCATTCTAAATATCAAGACAGCCATGTCATTCTTGGGTTTAAACTTTAAATTCTTAGGAGTTCTCCTTGCTTAGAGGATAAAATTAAAAGTACAATTTAATACAGGGGTCAATTGTACTGGCTGGTTTTGTGTCAACTTGACACAAGCTGCAGTTATCACAGAGAAAGGAGCCTCAGTTGGGGAAATGCCTCCATGAGATCCAGCTGTAAGGCATTTTCTCAACCACTGATCAAGGGTCCAGCCCATTGTGGGTGGTGCCATCCCTAGGCTGGTAGACTTGGGTCCTATAAGTAAACAAGCTGAGCAAGCCAGGGGAAGCAAGCCAGTAAGTAACATCCCTCCCTGACCTCTGCATCAGCTCCTGCTTCCTGACCAGCTTGAGTTCCAGCCCTGACTTTCTCTGGTGATGAACAGTGATATGAAAGTGTAAGCTGAATAAACCCTTTCCTCCCCAACTAGCTTCTTGGTCATGATGTTTGTGCAGGAATAGAAACCATGACTAAGATATACATCCTTTGAAAATTTCTAAACTCTCATTTTCTGCTATTTTTTTATTTAAAAAAAAATCTTCTTTGGTTTTAATTGACCAAAGCTAAGACAAACACCAATTACCACAGTGTTGTTCCATGTGCTAGAGTTCTTTTAAATTTAATTAGCTTTTAAATAACTTACTACCTCTAATTAATGGGTCCTGTCCTTGCTCACCCTCTCCCACCTTTTATCATCCCTCTCTAATAGGCCTTTTCATCTACAAATCTTTGTCTCAGTTCATTTCTATTCATTTTGTTTTGAGATTATCTGAATTTAACCAGGGATATACACATGAGTGTGGGTTTCAAAGCTCACTGCAGATACACAACTAAGGACACTGATTCTCCACACCCTCCCAGAATCCACCAGGAGCCAACAGTTCCACTGCAAAAGGTAGACCCCAATGATTCCTGGTATTTCTTTTTACTTATCCTTCCTCCCAGCCATGCTGAAAGGTGTGTAGGGTAAAAGCACACACTTGGGTTCCAATGTGCCTTCATATTCCATATGACAACCTTGATGGTGTCATAAGTAAAAACTCACAAAACCCTGCTCTAGGGACCAAATGAGATATTGTAAGTGAAGTGCTGGAACTATGTTCCGGATGGTCTTATGTTGACTTAATATACAAACTAGAGTTACCTGGAAGGAGGGAACCTTAACTGAGAAAATGCTTCCATAAAATCCTGCTGTAAGATACTTCCTTAATTAATGATCAATGTGGGAGGACCTTGGCCATTGTGGGTGGTGACTTCCCTGGGCATGTGGTCCTGGGTTTTATAAGGACTCAAGCTGAGCAAGCTATGAGGAGCAAGCTAGTGAGCAGCATCCCTCCATAGCCTCTGCATCAGTGCCTACCTCCAGGATCCTGCCTTGTTTGAGTATCTGTTCTGACTTCCTTGAATGATAAAGAGCAATATTATTTCCTTCACTGTTTCATTATAGTAAGAGTCCCTGACTTCTGGGTTTCTTTGCCTTTTTTGGAGGCTGTTATATCATGGGAACTCTGTGGATGAAAGTGGTAAAGTAAAATGGAGGTCTTTGTGTCCAAGTAGAGCCACCATGTTTGCCTTTTCCTTGGCAGTCAGGAAGCTGAGAATAAATCTAACATTATTTTGCAAACTGTCCCACACACATTATATATATTTTTATTCCTCTCTATCATTTTTTATCTAACTTTCTACTTTTATTTTCAACGTCCCTACTGAAAGTGGTTTTATTTTAAGTCACAGCTAACCTGTTTGGTGGCATAAATTGTAATAAGCATTCTGACAGGCTTCATGATTTCATCTTTCTAGATATAAACTTTATTTACCACCCATGAAAATCAACTTCCTGGATCAAATAAAAAAAGATGATAAAATGGATCATAAGGTTTCCTGACGTCCAGCATTTTCTATCGAATAGTATTTCAGCAGAAAATGTATAACCAGGTCAGAAACAAGTTTAATATCCCTTGAAATTCACATGTCCTTAGATGGATGAGTTAGCATATCATGTACTAAGTTTATTAAAATCAGAACAAAGGGAAGTTGCCTAAACCTCAAAAAAAATAGTTTTGTTTTTTTTTTTAATTGTACTAGATGAAAAAGATCAAAGTTGAATTGTTGTTGTAAGGCTACAAGTGAGTCTTAACTAATGGGAGACACCCCAAGTAAGACACAAGAACTGAGTTTGATGCAAATGCAAGAGGTTTATTTTCTAGCACATCAGGGTTGACCCTCAATCAGCCTCTGGTGGTGAGTGACTAGTATAAAACAAGCAGTTTTATACTTTTTAGGGGTACAGGTTACATCAGCAAGGTTACAGTTTAAACTTATTGGCTAAGCATATTGATCTCTGAATCTATTGGTTAGCAAGCATATGACAGGCATTTGAACTCTATTTGGGACCAGAGGGTAAGGTGACTATCAGTCAGTACATTCTGTGGTTTTTCAATAATGTTCCTGCTCCTCCCAAGAACCTCGGGTAGAGAATGGAACTTGGCCTAACCTTAACCCAAGGTGGAAAGCTGGAATTTGGCCTAGCCTTGACTTGAGGCGGTGGGTGTAAGGCTGGCAAAGCCCCTAGGGTCCTTTATTGTAACACAATAGTTGTGTGAAGGTCCCTAGTGGGGTAATAATGGCCAAATGAACTCTTACTTCAGCCCTCACCTGTCCTTTTATCACACTCTGAGAGACATGACTTGAAATAAAGCCCCTTGTATCCTAGATCTGGCTGGAGCATCCTTTCATTCTCTTGACCTACACTAAGCTTGAACACTATTTGCCTTGATAAACCTCCCCATCCTTTCTGTAATGAGATAGAATATATAGCTATACACCAATGATCGTTCATTTGTTTTACAAAGCACTAAGGGAAGTTAATCGAATTTGTTTTCCTCTTCGCATAATGTGTGGTGGTAAAAAGAATTGGAGCTAGCAAGCTAGAAAGATTTAAATACAAGATTATAGGCAAGACAATTAATTTTGCTGAATTTGGCTTAGTTTCTTGTAAAAACAGAGATAATATGACCCTTTCAACAATGGCTTTGTCAATGGACTGAGTAAGCCTGCTTTGAATTTATATAGCTAAGTCTTAGCTGCTAGCTGATCAGTGATAATTTGCAATTCTGTTTGCCGAAAGTTTTGTTTCAGCCACTGTGCATGCATTGTGTTTAGGCATGTACATATAATTCTGGAAAGAATCATCTTGTGCTAGTGGGTGTCTAGAAAGCAATGAAAACAGGCTACCCCTTGTTGATCTTTGGTAACTCCCCATTGGCTTTGATGTGAGAAACTTGAAGAAAGAAGAGCGAACATTCACCCTCCCTGTCCCTCTTCTCCCCAGAACCTCTACCCCATCTCTCCCTCCCTCACTCACTCTATCCCTTCCTTTCTCTATGTGAGCAGTGACTCAAGCCTTTGAAGTAAAGAACAGTTAGAGTAGCATTAATATGTTCCAAAAAGTAGTACAAAAGTTCACTTCCTCCAAGGAAACAAGCTCAATTGTGTTTAATTACTGACACTCATCTTGTCTTACAAGTTCCAATTATGTAAACCAAATGCCTTTGGTGGTTCTCTTATAATTGTGTTATTTTAAAGCAGGATGACTGTTAAATAATTTATAACTGGAGACCCTCTCTGAAAGGAAGATTTTTCTAGATCTGTGCATTTTCCCAGAAGTGAGAAAAAAATCAATATGTGAAGGACTTAAATTCTATCTTCCTATCTTTTCATCCCTTTAGCCATACTGGATGTGTGCTATGTTGATAAGATTAAGAAACTCTGACCCAACCCTGACATGGCTCCAGCAAAGGGCATTAGGCCCCAAGGTAGAGTTTCATGTCCCCTGCCCCAGGACGATATCCCCGAAATGATTCTGACAGAAGACTTCTCAGAAAACCATAAAATGTACTGGCCAAAGGCCTCCTGGGCCCTCTGGAGAAAACAAGGTACCCTCCCAGGATAATTGCTGTTACTGTAATCTGCCCTCTAAATATGTATAAAAGGTGCCTTGTAAGTTATAATCAGGATCACCTTAGGTCTCTTGCTTGAGAAACTCCTGAGGGTTGATTCCAGTGCACTGGAAAATTAAACCTCTTGCTTTTGCATCAGTGAGAGTCTCATTGTCTCACTGGGGTCTCCTGGCAGGTAAAGACCTTCTGGGTCTTTACAATGAAATGAAATAACAGAATATTTAATACATTTAGAAGAGTTATGAGGGAGAGCATTATACATGCTTTAAAGAAACACTTTAATATGATGTATATAGTACAGAATCTAACTCCAAAGCCATCAAATTACTTTTCTAGCATGGTACATATAATTCACTTTAGGGTTTATTTATTTTTGTTTGGTTATTTGCTTATTTTGTTTTTTAGGATTTATTTATTCATTTCATGTATATGAGTACACTGTTGCTTTCTTCAGACACACTAGAAGAAGGCTTCATATCCCATTACAGATGGTTGTGAACCACCATGTGGTTGCGGGGAATTGAACTCAGGACCTCTGGAAGAGTCAGTGCTCTTCACCACTGAGCCATCTCTCCAGCCTGTATTTGCTTATTTTGTGGAATAGTGACCCAGAGGTATGAAAATTAGTTCACATAATAGAAATACACCAGGGGCAAGGGGTGCAAAGAGAAAAGGGGAAAGAGAAAGAAGAGAAAAGTTAGGCAAAGGGAACCTGCAATGAGCATCCATCTGCAGGTGGTGCTGAGGTCATTGCTGTAAGTCATGCAATGTATAGTCTTTGGAAATTTCTGAATGATTTACTCATGATTGGTACAAGTTGATCCCTTGGGGACAATGAAAGTCTACTAAGTCCTAAAGCCGGACAAACTGGCAATCCCATTTCTAAAAGCAGCACATAAAAGTCTTAAACTATTTCAGCCCAAACTCTTAAGCATCTGGTGCTAAGCGTCTCCCCCTGACCCTCTCTTACTCCTCTCATTCCTGTTAAACACTTTTTCTTCTTGTCTCCTTCCCATCCTCATATCCCTCCTTGGTTTTATATAATGGCACACTGTCTTATGGGTGTAACGTAGTTCATCATAGTTGTGAACATACAGCAGATTGCCTACATAGAGCTCAAAAAAAAAAAAAAAGTACTTATGGAGAGCTTTTGGGCAGTTTCTAGGAATTTGGCAAGAATTTGACTTTGGGCTAGGACAAGAAAGTAGGCTCAAGATGAATACAGCTGAGGAATGTGTTCTTTGTATCTTGATGGGTCTTGTTAAGACCCTGAATACAGCAATCATGGGGCCTTTGTTTATGCTTTGTTTGTTTCTTAACTACTCTGTTTATGCCTTGTTTATTCCTTGACTACTTTGTTTAAGCCTTAGGACTAACCATATATTCTTTATATATACCTAACATGGTATAAAAGTAGACTGTAGCAAAAATAAACCTGCTTCACCTTCAGCTTCAGAACTGGATGAAGTCATGTTATAGTGTTGTATAAAGTGGGGCTGTACACGGAGATCTCTAGCCAGGGAGGAGTAACGGCTCCTGTTGCCTCCACTGCTGGGTCCGGCTAGGTGCCTAAATTCAGGCAAAGGAGAGAGAGCTCAGGAAGGGAGGGGAAAACCGGTTCTGGCGCCTTGCCCCCCCCACCCTCCTTCTGCCACTGGTACTGTGCCCCCCCTTGCTGGTGCTGCCCCACCTCTGTTTCCTCAGGCTGAGCTGAGCCAGCAGGAGACTCAGGCAGGGGTGCAGGGGAACTTCGGGAGAGCAGCTCTCTTCTCAAGCTTCAGTGTTACAGCTCTTATGACAGACGCTCTCAGATGATGGAGTAATTCCTGCACATCTTTACTTCTGGACAAGCCTATAGATACATTTTTGTATGTAGGATGGTTCAGAGTCTGACAACAGGTACTTCCTATTGGCTTGGCCTGAGAGCTTAGAAATACCTCATCTACACATTTGGGGGTGTGGTCCTGCTTCTGTCTTGAGCATATGTGATGTGTGGTCTTGGGGCATGGCTATTCTGTCCTAAGCCTACCTAGAAGAGGGACTTGGGGTGTGACCTATTTAAACCTCTCTACAGGAGGATGGGGGGGGGGCTGTAGCTGCATGAGAGTGTCCTGATCTCCTGGAAAACTAGGAAGCTCCTGCCGTCCCTTAGGGTCCCCAGGGCTTCTACTTATCTCAACAAAGAATCAGGGTACTCCTCACTGCCAATTGCCCCATGTTATAATTGTCTTTTTCTTTTCAGTCCTCATTCCCTCCTTTAAGACTCTGTTGATGTGTATGTTTGTTTGCTTGCTTGTTCCTTCATTAAATCAGGATTTCACTATGCAGCCCAACTGGTCTCAAACTCATGACCTCCCTATCTTGGCATTCCCAGTTCTAGGACCACAGGTCTGTCTGCTATTGCAGACTGGCATACTATGGAAGACTGGGTTAAGAGACTCATCCAAGTTTCTTAAAGGCAGAATGGGAGTAAGAGCCTAGCCTTTGTTAGAGTTGTTTGCAGGACATCCTTCTGCTTCCGTTGTATGACAACAGATTCTATATTGTGACTAGATAGTAACATACTTTCTCATTTTCATGTTCTGATATCTGCTCTTCCTTCTTAACCATACTAATTCTCCTAGAAGAATTGCTTCCTTCTACTGTGTATGTCTTTGTGAAGTAGTAAATAGAGCTGCCTTTTCCTCTGCTCCTACTCCATAGCCATACCAGACAGCATCCCATAGCCCAACTATGCTGTAAAGGTAACTCAATATATTGTCAGAGTCCTCTAGAACAAATGAAGCAAATGCTTAGTAAACTTGGAAGTTTTGAATGCAAGTGAAAAAAGGGGCATGAATCAAGGTAAAGACAGAAAATTAAGTAAAGGCACATAAAAAAATAACTAAAGGAGCCTTTGAAACCCAGGACCTGATCTAAGTTGCATCATGAAGCTAAGTTTGTTGGCCCTTGCTTACTGTCATAGAACTTCTAAGGCTGAGTCAGGTCAGTCAGTCAACATAAACTCAAGGTCATCCTATTGAGTTTGAAGATTGTTTCAAAACAAGTACCAGCCAAGAATTTCCAAAGAGTTTATGAAGGCCTATAATCCTTTTTCTAAGTAAAAGCTTATACACAAGAGTACAAGCCATGTTTACAGGCAAACAGTCTTGACCATCTGTGACCTATGTATACTTAAGATTTCCCTGACCTTCTTTGAACCTTCTTTTATCACTTGTAAGCCCTACAAAGTGCCTCATAATCCACCCATAATCTCATGTACTAAAGAACATTTCTTTAGATAAAAATAAGTGTACAAAATAGTGTTACTTAATATTTGAGGCTTTATAAGATTATATCTCTGAAGTAATGTAACTTTAAAAGCCACAAAAGCATACGTACACACTCATGCTTTAACATACCTCTGGGTTCTATGTTTAGGACCCTCAAAAAACTTTTTCAAAATATTTATGAGGTGGCTAAAGTGACCTTTTGTCCTTCTAAATCATGCTCGACAGGATCTCCTTTTCAGAATTCCAGAATTTTTTTTAAGCCACAATGCAAATGTAATTAGAATAAAGTCTTTTGAGAAGTTACATCTCTCTCTCTCTCTCTCTCTCTCTCTCTCTCTCTCTCTCTCTCTCTCTCTCTGTGTGTGTGTGTGTGTGTGTGTGTGTGTGTGTGTGTGTGTGTGTATGAAAAGAGAATATTAAGACACAACCATTAATGGTTGAGAAACTTCTTTGGTATCTACAATTGTTTAAGTTTCACTGTGTCTCCTACAGCTCTATCAACTGATACTGAAATTCTTTTCTGTAATGTCAGTCAGGATACAGCCTCCCTTGAGTGGAGGTCTCTGAAAAGAACTCAGGCTACACGTCGGGCAGCATCGAGGGGCTCCTCTCACTATCTTAGAGAGGCAAAAACTCTGTACTATTGTCTCTAATGCCTTCTTCCTAGGGCAACCAGTTTTCACACAAAAGGCCCTCAACTGACTATTTCTGAACTATTATTCACACACATGATGGATGTACATCTGTCTTAATAAATCCAAGTGCTCACAATTGTTATTCTCCTTTTTTTAAGTTGTAAATTACAATAATGTATTTCTTATATATTGTAGAAGTTGGGAACTTTTACATTTAAGGTGCTGGGAGACATTAAGGTGTCTGTTTAGAGTCTGTTGCTTATAAGTGCCACATTCTTATCTTTACATCATGAAAGAGAAAAACGAGGCCAATATAGTTCCTTCCAGTCCTCTCCATCCCCCTCCACTTTTCTCCAGGAAGATGCTCCCTCTCTCAATCACCCTCTCCACCTCAGTGCCTTGGCATTCCCCTACATTGGGAAAACGCACCCTCACTGGACCAAAGGCCTCTCCTCCCATCAATGCCAGACAATGCTGTCCCCTGCTACATATGCAACTGGAGCCATGGGTCTCTCCATGTGTGCTCATTGGTTGGTGTTTTGGTCCCTGGGAGTTGTGGAGGGTTTGGCTGGTTGATAATGTTGTTCTTCCCATGAGGTTGGAGGCCCTTTCAGCTCCCTCGATTCTTTCTTTAAAACCTTCATTAGGGTCCCCGTGTTCAGTTTGATGGTTAGCTGCAAACATGCTCAGCTGTATCTGTGTGACTCTGGCAGAGCCCCTGAGGAGGCATCCATATCTGGTTCCTGCCAGTAAGTACTTCTTGGCATCAGCAATAGTGCTTGGGTTTGGTGGCTGCATACGGGGTGGATCCCAAGGTGAGGCAGCCTCTGAATGATCTTTTCTTCAATCCCTGTTCCTCTATTTGACACTGTATTTCCTCCCTCGAGTGTTTTGTTCTCCCTTCTAAGGACTGAGGCATCAATTATTCTCATCTGCCAAGTCGTTATAGAAACATCTGGAATATCATTTTGCTAAACAACTAGTTATCACACTCCAACTAGTGACACAAAGTTAGCTTTTATGCGTCCCCATCTGACCTCCATATTAGTGCTAGTGTATGTAATTCCTAGTTCATGGAAGTGTATAGGCAAAAACCCAATCAATAACTTAAGAGACGGTAATGAGGCTATAACACTGATATGTATGGGTAGAGGAAATAAAAACAGAGGATGAAACATTCAGAGGCTGGCAATCCTAGGAGGCCATTCATACCTGACATTCCAAAGGTAAACAGGCAAATCCATATTCTTTCATTTTCCACCTTCCAGCCTCCTACAGGTGTCAAGACCCAAGCAGAAGCCTAAGAGCAAGGGACATAGGATATTAGAGCCTTTGTACCTGAGATTTCCCTGCCACTAAACAAGGCAGAAGAGGTCAGGGAACAGATTTGGAGGGAACATGGAAATCTTTCCTGCCACCAGATGATTAAATAAACACAGTGGGGATTTGGGGTGATTTAGCAGCATGAGCCTCATCCACTTCATTATGACTTCCTGTTAGAGAGGCAGACTTCCAGACATATCCTTCTTGCTAGCACAGTTGGATTTTATTATCTACTTGATTAGATTTAGAAGCAACTCCAGGATTTGTGGGGCCTAGAGGGACACTTCCAGAGAAGATTAACTAATGTGGAAGGTCCACCCTGATGTAGCAGCATGGTTCCATGGGCTCCTGACTACAGAATTAAAAGGAGAAAGAAGCAAGCCAGATGAATGCCAGCATCCCTGTCATTTGATTTCTTTCTTCTGCCAAGAAGTGAATAAGCTTCTCAGACATCTGTTCCAGCTCCCAGCATGCTTTGCCCAAGTGTAGGGGGCTGAGCAACCATGGGCTGACCCCTCTGCAACTGTGAGCCAAAATAAATCTTCTCTTAAGTTGATTTGGTCAACTCCTTGATCACTTTCATTTAAAAAGTACCCAATATGTTTGCTCTTCTGTCCACAACGTGAAAAGAATTCTGTGTTTCAGAGTGTGTGGCTTCAGGACACCAAAGGCAGGGCTTGCAAGATTATAAAGAGAAATCAGCTACCGCTAGCAATCCTCTCCTTTCCAGGATATTCGAGTGTGTTGTGAGGAATGGAGACATGGTCAGGCCATCTGGCACACTGTCCATGTACATCAAGGTGGTGACACAGTACCTGAAAGTGTATCTGAGATCAGGAAGCCGATGTCTCCCTCATGCTTTCAAAGAAGCCAGGAAGTTTAAAAGGCTATTCCTGCAAGTACTCCTCACTCCACATGAGGAAGAATATAACTGCATGAAAAGGAACCATGCCTTCTCCCTCTAAGGACAAGACAGTAAAGTTTTGCCTCTAGCATGTACCTGAAAGCCTATATATGAAAGTTCAAAAATGAGTCAGAAGTTCCGGTCCATTAGTATCAAACGAACATCCTCCACAGACAAAGGGAACCCAGGCTCTAACACTCCATGACAGACAATGAAAGTTTGTTATGTGTTCTGAAATTCCCTCTCTATTCCATCCCCAAGGCCTGACCTTCAAAGAACAGAGAAAGCAGCTCTGGAGGTCAGAGGTCAGAGGCCAGTGAAGACTACAGAAAGGCTGAGCCTAGTTCTTACTAGAGGTGTGCATAAGTTAGGAGGGAGAGAAACAACATTGGTGTCCTTACACTAAATAAATTGTGTGTGTGTGTGTGTGTGTGTGTGTGTGTGTGTGTGTGTGCATGTCTGTGCATGTGGAGGCCAGAGGTTGACAATTCATTCTTCTCCTATTATTCTCTGTCTTATCTTTTTGAGATGGGGTTTCTCTTTCAACCTGAAGCCTAACAATTGACTAGACTGGTCAGCCAGAGATCTCAGAGGACCTGCCAGTCTCCATATCTCTCCCTTGGCCGAAGTTACAGACATGTACAATCATGCCTAGGGATTAAATAGGACCATAGATCTGAACTCTCACCCACATGTTTATGTAGGTGGCACTTTACCAATTGAGTCATCTTGGCAGCCCCCAGAATGGCACATTGTAATTACTAAAACAAGATCTTTCTTTTGGCCGAAATGAGTAAAAGAATTCTTTCTTTCTTTCCCTCCTTTCTTCTTTCTTTCTTTTAAGTTGAATAAAATGACTAGATAATTCATTGTATGTGAGGTAGGGCTTTATGCAGGATAAAAGATACTCACTAGAAACATACTGAAAGATCCTCGGAGAGGGGAGACCCTAAGTCTAGTCTCGGAATAACACGACCCCTCAAGAACTCACGAGAGACCGTCTTTGCTGCAATCACATGAGGTTTATTGAAATCCAGCACTGGGGTCAAAACTCATATCCCATGCAGGGGTAGAGGAGTTCAACCCCGAGTGGCTGAGAGTAGGAGTCAAACCACACCTGGGGGGGTATGTCATTGGAGAATACCAAAAATACCAGTGAAGAATTGTAAGGGAAACACCTGGTATCTCAAGATTATTTATGATGTGTTATTTAACTTTTACATTTTTATGATCAGCCAGTTCCTGGAATCGAAGGATAGTATTGCAGAACGGGCTAGCCTGCATTTTTGGCTCTACTCTACCTGCTAGAGGTCTTCTACTTCACCTGTTAGGGGGTCAGGCTTTATCCTGGTCTTTCAATACCATGAAAGGTTACAAGCCTGAAAGATAAGCTGTTTCTCTGGCCCTGTCCCATCAAGTCCATTCATCATTTGAAGAAGATAATTCCGAGACCTTTACTCCTTCAAGAAAGGGAACGATGGAGGCACAGGTATCTCACTACCCTTCTGCAGCGCACCCTCCATCTGCAAATCTAATTACTAAATCAAAGACCTGGAGAAGCTTTCTAATGTGGCTTTCTCGCCTCCCCCGAAGTCGTTTTCTTATTCATTGCATTTGACCAAATTCTTGGACCTGTCGTTTGCACACCACTGATGCATTGACCCCTACGCCCACAGCCTCCTTGTTAATTCGCACCTGTTCAGCCAGCTTGCTTTCCATTAATGTTATTTATGGGGTGCCTTCCTTCTTGTATTAAAATTTTATAGTGAGATGATTTGAGTGCGGCTTGCACAAAAGCAGCGAAAGGCTCTCGAATTTTCTCGCGTATAAAATAATTATGGCTTTCCTACGAGAATGTCCACAGAGCATCTTTTTCCTCAAAAGTCCTTTTAAAGTTGGACTTCAGACAAACTCTTCAAAATAGGTTGCATTAAGCGGTATTTAACTCATCTTTTATTTGGGTAACCTGAGCCACTTCAGGTCTTGCAAACTGTGGGAACAGATGGGCTGAGGATAACAGAAAGCCAACTATTTCACCAATGTTGTGCAGTCTAGCAAGAACCCCTGGTTCCCACATAGGATGCTACCAGCATCAAGAGCATCTGGGCAGCGTAGGGCTGTCCCAGGAAGGCCCATTTACCTCTTTCCTGCTAAGCCTTGCTGGTGCGTTACTCAGCAGATATTTGTGCAACTTAATTTGGTGTGACTTTGTTGTCACCAAATTGCTTCATGCCTGTCATTTTCCCCTGGTATCCATTGCATTCCAGAACATCATTTGGACTCCCATGGTTTGTGGTGAGCAATATTCGGTGATGTCTGCTGAACACTCTGTTTAGCACTCCAGACTTACTAAAACTTCTTAATTGCTCAGAACGGTGGTGGGATGCGTTGTTATTGTTGCTGCTGTTGTTGTGATATTTTGTTGTTGTGACAGAGTCACACTGTCACCTCACTCATGCTGTTCTCAAACTTAAGGTCATTCTTCTGACTTAGCCTACTGAGTGCTAAGATCGAAGGTATGAGCCACACGAAATGTAAAAAGCCTAGAAGTGTGTTAGCCTTGGATATGCTCTTGCCTTGGAACAGATTCTTTTAGAGTCCCTCCCTATGATGCTGTCTGGCTAACATTGTACAGTGTGAGTGGAACATGTCTTAAAGTGTGATTTTTGAACCTTGCCCAGATAGGTACAGTAAGGATGCTGCATTACAGATGGAGAATGGAGTAAAGGCTCCGAGCCAGAGTTACGCTGGTTAAAGCCAAGGCTCCATCTCCTGGAAAAGAAGAGGCATTTATCTTCCTACGGAGGTGTGACCCTCTTGCCCCACCACTTAGACATATACCTCAGGGGCTGCATCTCTCCAAACGAGGGATCTGTTCCTGGTTTGTACAGTCGTGCTACAAGCAGCTTATGGGACACACGCTCCATTCGTGGAGCCTTAGAGGAGCTAAATCAAAGGACAGTTGGTATGTTGTAATTAGAATCATCTTTTGCTCCATGGTTCCAGGAACCAAGAACCAGGGCCAGGGCTGGGGCTCCAGTACTAAGAACAATCATTACTCTTCCAGAGGACCTGAGTTCAAGATCCAGTCCCCATGCTGCAACTGTCTGTGACTCTAGTCCCAAGATCTGACACACTAGAACTCATGTGGCACCCAGACACTTGTGCAGTTACACATACACATTAAAAGATTAAAATTTATTTTAAAAAAATTCATTCTGTTATAAGGGACGAGAGCCACCACCGTCATCCAGAAGCAGATAGAAAACATAACAAAATGTCTTCCTGTGTAGATGCTGCCAGAAACGGAAGGAATATTGATAAAATGCATAAATTAAAATACACACTTGCCAAGCCTAGTGTCACATGCCTGAAATCACAGTATTTGAGAGGCAGGGTCAGGAGGGTTACTGCAGGATTGAGGCTTGCCTAGGCTGTGTATAAAAAACCCTATCTCCAAAAAAAAAAAAAAAAGGAAAAACAAACATAAAACATACGTATTTCTGTCTTTGTCTCTGTCTGTCTCTGTTTCTCTCTCCTTCTCTTCGCGCGCACGTGTGTGTGTGTGTGTGTGTGTGTGTGTGTGTGTGTGTGTGTGTTTCACCCACTTTGGGAGATTATTTTGTGCATGGGTTTATCGCAGAACTTTGTGACATATCTGGGAAGAGCAATAGACATTAAATCTGGATTCCATCATCCATTTCCAACAGCTGTAAAGATGTGAGCAGGTCTTGCTGAACATCCACGTCTCCCCTCCAGGGTCCTACAAATAGTTGAAACAAAAGTAGTCAAGCATTAGAAAACATTCTTGCCTGGAGTCTTGGTTCTAGATTTTAAAACCCAAGGCTTTGGTTTTTTTCCCCCCTCCTGGAACCAGCTCTAGCTATCTTTGCTCAAGCTTAAAGGGTATAAATTCTTCTAGGAGGGAGATCTTTGGCTGTTGTAAAATAAACGAGCAGCGGTCATCCCTCTGAGAAATAACCAAACTGGCTGAAGTAGGCATGTGTTATATGTACATCCATTCTTCATATCTTCAAATTTCTTGGGACAACTAGTGACACTTTTTGAAACTTTACTTTTATACATTCAAAGTAAGTCACCAGTCAATGTACGTGGAAGTCACAAATTTTTCCTCTTGCTTCATCTGATGTTGACATTGTGTAAGATTAATGTTATTGGCACAATTCACAAAGGTTAGCCAATTACACATGCATTCCTGTATGCGTGTGGGTGTGCATGTGTGTCTTACGCAGTTTTTTACATGTATAGCTTCATGTAACTGTCACCACAACCAAACTCTAAAACTATTTCATACTCATGAGATTTACTCTTACCATTTACATATACCATATCTACCCATTCTCTCAAATACCTGAACCCTGGTTTGCTTTCTATTTCTATAGTGTTTTTTTAAAATATGAAATAAAATAAAACTGTACAGGATTTCCTTTTACCCCACTCAGATGATTCTATTTAAGTTCAAACTGTGTATATTCAATTGTGCCATGAAATACAAATGGAGGTGCTGGAGAAATGACTCAGTAGTTAAGAACACATAGCTGCTGAGGTTTGGTCTTGCTGTCTATTGAGATGTCTCAGAGAGGACCTGAGGTTGAGTCTCAGATCTGATGTCTGATGGTTCACAACCTCTTGTAACTCCTGCTCCAGTAAATCCAGCTCCCTATTGTGAATTCCAAAAGCACCCTCACACATGGAATACATTCACATAGGCATATACATGCGTATATAAATTAAAACAAAATTAAATTAATTCAATTGGAGTCATCACTTATTGAGGATATCATCTGAAAGCAAAGCCAACCCTCATGTTCATTTAGAAGAAAGCATGATTTAATTTTAGGAAAGACAACTATTTTTGTTGGACATCATACTGTTGGTTCTTTGAAAACTACTGTTCCTTTAGACAGATTATTATGTTCAGATAGCATATATAGCTAAAAACTAACCTCATTCTTACATCAGCTTTCTAGGCTAGTTAGTTCAATACAGCCCATTCCACATTCATTAGAAGATTCTATTGAACTTTCTTCTAGTAAAAAAAAAATCTATATTTCACAAGGATAATACTGACTCCTTTATAAATATTTCATCTCTGGTTAATATCGTGATGATGAGTAGCAATTGTCCGTAGCAAAACAGACCATTGCGAGTCTCTTAAGGGAAAATGCACTGAACAATAAAAGCGAACACAATCTCTCCATCGTTTCCTTTAGAATTCATCCTCTGAACCAGCATTTGGTATTCCCTAAGAACACTGATTTCCATGAAAAAGTGGCTGGCTGTTTCATAAATATCAAATGTACCTGGATATTGGGTCTGGAGGAGAGGTGAATTCATTTACAATGCTGGCCCTCCACTCTAGAGAGCCCCGAGATCTAGGCAACAACGCTTCATGAGCCAGTGCTTACCGGCCAGTCCGCCTAGCCCAAGCAGCAAGCTTCCGGTTCAAGATCCTAGCTCAAGGAAGTAAGATGGAAACCAAGAAGAAGACATCCAATACTCTGTTCTTGCCCTTGTGTGTGCATTGTACCTACACACAGAGAGAGTGAGAGAGAAGGAGGTGGTGGTGAAATGAATGATTTGGGACAAATTAAATTGTTGGGAACATGCAAGTATAACCAGCAGGCCACTAAAATGCCGAAGCGAACTGGGGTATTCACAAAATGTATTGATGTATTTAATCTAATTTATTTAAATGTAACCGTGTGTGTGTGTGTGTGTGTGTGTGTGTGTGTGTGTGTGTGTGTCCCATGCATGCATAGATACATAAATATGTATATGTTTTAACCTAAACTCTGCTTGAGACAAGAGTGTCATGGGCGTGAGACTAGCCAGAGCCGTGGAATGAAGCTCTGTCTCAAACAAACAGGTACTTCCCACTGAAAGTATTTTCCAGCCCTGTCACTGGCTAATGTGCTTTACTGGCTAATCAGGATTATAATCGTCATTGAGACTGATTGTCTAAACGGAAGTGGTCCCTGTGTGAGATCTTCAAGATGTAGCCTAAGTAACATTAAAGTATGAACAGGTGCCAAAATGGAGGAAAGGTTAAAAAAAAAGGTAAGGTGAACCTGATCTTTCATGAAACATGTCATTGAACAAAAAGACAGAAACTAGGGCAATTAGTTTTAAAATTGGGGGAAATTGACTGCCCTTTAGACTAAACAGAGTGACATTTTCTCAGCATATGAAGAAGTACTGAAAACTTGGCACCTGCCTTTTGTTTTGCTCCCTTGTTTTTATTGTCTTTGCTCTTAGTTTGTCACACAAAACCCTTGCTGCTCAATTCATGCCACAGTCTAATTGGGTCTGTGTCCCTTTCTCTCTTGAAAGGATTCTAGTACATTCTGCTTTTTATACCTGTCACCCGGCGCAGGGCGGTTGCTCAAAAGCTGCTGAGTCTGAATTGCTTATGTCGGCTGGGGGGGGTGTATAATGGAGAAGGCACAGTCCTGAGGGCAGCAGGAGGCTTGAGGTGGGAGAGAAAGCCTTAGCAGGGGGGAAAAACAGGTCTCTCAGTCTTTGAGTTAAGGAGAGAGAGCCAGGCCTGTAAGTAATGAGGACAGAGACACGAAGCCAAGGAAATCCTCCAGATAAACCGGATTCTGTGCAGTCAGTGGCCGGTGTGCTTAGAGGCACAGTGAGAAGAATCGCGGGGAAACTGTAGAGAGCACGGGAAGGAAGCTTGAGAAACCAGGACGACAGGGGCGTCATAAAAATATTCACGGCTGGGCTAGAATGCCAACCTCCATACACGATGCTCGGGCACGCTCGACCCTGAGCAGACTAGACCCACCTAGGAAACATGACAAATTGAGTTACGGATCTGAGCCCAGAAATTCTGATTTACGAGACCTGGAGTGAGACCTTGGCTTTGGCGTGCTTTGAAGCCTTGAGTGTTGCTAATGCGCAGCCAGAGATGGGAACCGCTGCCTTGGTAGAACTTTGCTATTTAAAGGGGAAAGCACATTGCTTCAGTTACTGGCTCTGCCTCCCTTCCGAAGACAGCAAAAAGATGCTGTCGTGACAGGAAGTGGGGTGCCTGGAAAGACGACGAATGGTAGTGATTGTGTATAGCCTACTGTTCACTGAGCAACAGTTCAGGTTTGACTGGTATGGAAGCGCTGGTCAGTTTGGGGGCTTCTCCTCACAGGCTCACAAACTTTTGGGAAGGTTATTGATCCTAAACACTCATTCTCAATGGCATTGGAGCCTTTCTACCAAGTTCAGTGAAGCCATTTACCATATGCAAATTCAAATGGGAAACTTCGCGACCTTCCTGCAGAATGTTGACGTCACAGGAGCAGTGAGCCGAACCTTGATTCACAGACGTGCTTGCTTCTGTCACCGTCACGAATAAGACTTCACATAGACACATCACCGATGAGGGAAAAATGGGCCGGCGTGTATTTGGTAGTTTGATTAAAAGAGATTGAATGTGGTGTTACGAATAAAAGTGTTCCTTTGGGCACAGAAGAAACACGAGAGAGGACATCACACTATCTTAGTTCTGATAGAATGCCGTTGTTACTTAACTCACACCAAAGAGCCCATGGACATTTTCATGCCTCTTTCAGTTTATTTCAGCTACACACTTAACAAGCCGCCGAAGGTGCGGGTGGAGGAAGTGGATGCAACCCAATGATTGGTATCCAATTAAAACTACCACAAAGCAAGCTCCTTTCGTGCAAATGTAACGGCCCGCCCGAACTTGTTCCAGCTTCCTATTACACGTCAGAGAGTGACTCCACCACCAGATATGGGCATCATTATTATTGTTCCTTTTCTCGAAGAAGAGGAAATTGAATGTCAGAAAAAAGTTCATCTGTGAGCCCACAGCCTATAATTGGAGGATGAGCAGCGACCCTGAACCTTTCAACAAATCTCAGTACTTAACGGTACTGGACGGAAAATGGGACAAAAGTATTGCTTTTGAGCTTGCCCTGGGCATTTTCCACCCCCTACACTTTTCTTTCTTTCTTTTCTTTTCTTTTTTTTTTCTTTTTTTCTTTTTTTTTTTTTTTTTTTTTTTTTTGATATTCTCATAAAATTCATAGACTACAGATCCGCCCAAATAAGAAAGGTTTCATTCTGTACATCTTCACACAGCAAGACATTGCTGATGCTGTGTGGAATTTTGTTCTTGACCTGTTCTGATTTTTGTTTTTGTTTTGTTTTTATTGTATGGTTTTAAGAACAGCGTGTATCTCAGCCCACTTATACTGTAAGATCTCTACAGGAAATGGAAGACAAAAGGCTGGAGAGCCAGTTTATAGCCACATATTGAAGGACTACAGCTACATAAAGCCGGCCAAGAGCTGCTAGTGTTCAAATTTATGTTACTCTATTGCCATCTTCTGGTTTTGTTATAAAATGCATTCACCATTGTCAGGCTGTGGACAAAGGTGAGAAATTCATTCACAGCGACCCCCATGCTCTCTGAAGGGGACTCGTACAGTGTGGCTTATAGAGCAAAGGATTCCCATTAGTTCAGTTGTTTGTTAAGGGTTTCATTTTCCTTGGAGTGAATCCTCACTTCGTTTTCAAGGCTGGCCCAAGGTACGCTCTCTTTCATCAGCTTCCTCATGAGCTGGAATTAAAAGAGTACATCACTGGACTTAGGTTTGTTTGCAGATTTATTAACGTAACAAATATTGATGAATCTGGATGGGGCTGAATGTCAGCAGTCGCCAAAAGTGTAGCTCCTTCTATCAGGAATGCTGGAGCCCTAAGGCATACCTAGAGTCACCCAAATGATCCACCAGCAGATGGCAGCCAAATTTCACTGCATTAATTCTATGTGTTTTTAATTAGTGTTCTTCGACCAGCATCATAAAGTAACTAATGCAAGAAAACCAGTAGCTAGCTCTTGCCTGACCCTGCTAATTTTTTTTGAACTTAATATATAGCATAATTTAAGCTTTGTAGTCAGATGGACACACACAGGCTGAAGAACCTCGCTCATTGTCACAGGTAACACTCTAGTAAAACTGTATCTGGGCTAGTATCCAAAGCAAAGGGAGGGAAGAGGGGGGTGGAAGAGGCGGAGGGGGGGGATTTGAAATGTAAATACACAAAAACCCAATAAGTATGGAAAAAAGACTGTATCTGATGTTAATCACCCTGGTTGAGAAGAGCACTATCGAAATTTTTCATCAAATTTAAAGAAAAGTTTTAATTAAACACCGAGCAAGGTGATGAACTCTGGCCAGATCCATTCCTGCTTTCCCAGAAAATGTCGACAAGTCACATTTTGCAGAGGCTTCAAAAAGCCAACCCTGTAAAGCCACAGCGATTCCTAACAATTCCATTCTGGGGGAAACATGTATCCTAAGGTACTTACTGCCTGCATACCTCCTACCTACATCCAATCAGGGGCAAACATACACACCCTGACATATTTAAAGCACACACTGATGTATTTCCTGCCTAAATACCACCCCCCCCCACACACACACCACACACACACTTGTGCTCAAGCACATCTGGTGCAGTTGGTTCAAACAAGCTTGCCTAAGGAAGTGACAACATGTAGCTTGTTGTTTTCTGAAACCACAGCTTCTGGCATTTCAGCAAGTATCTGTCCTTAGGCAAGGGACTTACTAGTTAGAGGCATTTTTGTTTCATGGATCTCTTAGGCACAGTAATTAAAACTTAAGATGTAACTTTGGCTACCACACTGGTATGACTCAATGTAAATACCTGTGGGATGAGATAAATCTGAAATCAGATGGCCTTCCCCTTACATTTTAACGACTTGGAATTAGCATATCTACAAAAAGAAAACCAACTGATGATCCAAGGAAAGCTGTTTTAACCTGAGCTGTCTATACCTGTCTAATTAATTTCTTTGTAGCTGCTCATGGATAGCCAGATATTACTGTATTCATAATCTAGCATTTGAATGTAGTTTTTAAAAAATGGAGGCCTTCATTGGGTAGCACTGGGTAGATTGGGTACCAGTGGGCTGGCTAGACATAAATGCTGAGTCTTTTGGTAGGAAGGGGCTTCTGTTCACCTAGCAAGGTGGTCCACATTCGTGTGTAAAATTATTCTCACAGCAATAGGATATTTCAAGCATACACAAATCACAGAATGATGTGAAGACCACTTGAGTTCTGATCAAAGGTTTGTGAAATGTGGGGTCACAGGCAGAAACCAAGTTTCCTCTGCTACCTCTCCACGAAGGGGCGACCAGCACCCTGAGTTGCTGCTATTCCCACGTGTATTTGTGTTTTGTATATATTCTTCTATAGTAAATGTAAATATTCATAAACTAAGTGTGCCCTTTTTTAAACTTTGAATAAAGATCTCTGTAGTTTTGTGACAGTGTGCATGTATGATGACTTGCGTGTGTAGTAAGAAGTTGACATTCACTGTCTTCCTCAACTGGCCACCACATGTTTTGAACCATGGTCTTTCCCTGAGCCTGGAACTCTTGCCAATTTATCTCCTTTGGCTGAACAGCAAGTGTGGGTGAATCATTATATCTTTGTCTCTGTGGTGTGCTGGGATTACAGGTGCATGTTTCTATGCCTGTGGGTTTTTACTTATTTTTTTATTGGAAATAATGTTTTTTATGCAATATATTTTCATCAAACCCAAATTTTTTTAAAAGAAAAAGCAAGTACATATATGCACATGCACACACACACACACACACACTAAATAAATAAATAAATAAATAAATAAATAAATAAGAAAACATAAGTTACAAGCAAAAGACTAGTAAGTCTTTTTTAGAAATGCCCAAATGCAATAACATGAAAAAACTCACAAAGTTACACTTGTCTCTGCTTCCTCTCATGGGGCTTAAAGGTATGTGCCAGGACAACCTCTGGCTAGCCCTCCTGTTTTTAATGTGTCCATTTTTTTTTTTTGTTCACAGTGTTGAAGAACAATGATAAAATGATCAACTGCTCCATCTCATCCATTCTGCTGTGCGTAAGTCTGAAACCAAAAGCCAGATGAGGCCAGGTCATTGTTATGAGTCTTTCTATTATTTCCTTGGCCCTCAAGGCCTGAACTGGGCTTCAGCGGCTGCCTGGTCATGCCTGTGTTGCTGCCAGACCTCTTCCCTGTTGGCCTTTTCACTTAGCATGTAGACTTTGAAAGTTTCTTTCAGACCTTTTTGTCTCTGACACCAACACCGGAGGCAGTGTCGCGCTGGCCACAGAACTGGGTAGCTGATACTCACTCTCCTTCCCAGCCTCCAATCCCAGCTCCTCAGCCTCATTCCCCAAACTTCTTCAGGTGGGGAGACCCTTCGCCAAATGTTATAGCTCAGTAAAAACAAGCCAGTCTCAGACAGTCCTTGGTAGAACAACTTGTGTGCTTTATTCCATGGGCACAGGGACAATATGGACATTAGGGAGTGGGGTGGGATGTGGGTTTAAGTGCATTCTTTTGGCTGAGGCTAAGATGCTGCTGATGCTTTCTTTTCATGGGAAGGAATTCCAGGTGCTGTGCTACATGACTACTTGGGACCACCTGGTTGGGGGGTCTCCTAGAATGTGCTCAGAAGCATAGAAACAGGAAGGCAGTTCCACTCCTACCTGTCCCAAGTCTGAGATTTCCGGGGTTTACACATGTTCTACTTCACCAGTTCTATGCTGATTCATTTGGCAGCATGGCCCATGTGCCCCACAGTAGACCACCCTCAGGGGCCTGTCTTCCTTCTCTTCCTCCTAGGAACTCCACAGGCCCTCCTGGCAGACCCAGCTTTCCTCCCTGCTGTGGATCCTCTCAGGCCTTCTTTCTTGCCCATTCCCACTTCTAAGTGTCAACACCCAATACCTAAGGGCACATTCTACCAGAACCTACACACACACACACACACACACACACACACACACACACACACACACACACACACCATGGCCACAGTTGGCACTCCCTACCAGATGACCCGTAGTCACCACCTCTCTATGAGTCAGAGAAGCCAACTGAAAAAATAAACAAAAAACAAAAATACAAGAAAACCTACCTAACCAGATATTAATAACCAGAATTACAATCATCCCCAAACCAGATGCCTACACACAAGTATAAAAACACAATCAACAACAGCCAGGGTAATATGTGTCCACTAGGACCCAACAACTCTACTGCAGTGAGCCCTGAGAAACAGTTTTTGATGACCACAGATGAGGACTTCAGAATAGACACTTCAAAGGATATGAATAAAGTCCATGGATGAAAACACAAACAGTGGAACAAAATGAAGAAAACAGTTCATATCATGAAAGCAGAAAGATCACTAATGAAAACGCTAAATTCTGGAAATGAAGGCATTGGGAGCTCAAACAGGAACTGCAGAGGCAGGCTTCACCAGCGGATTACAAGCAAGAGGAGAGAAGATCTCAGACACACTAGACAAATAGAAGAAATGGAAACCACTATCAAGTAAAATTGTTAAGTTGAAAAACATTTAGGCACAAAACATCCAGGAAATCTGGGATACCGTGAAAAGACCAACTCTAAGAATAACAGGAATAGAGGAAGAAGAAACCCAGGTCAAAGGCACAAAAAATATTTTCTGTTTCGTGTGTGTGTGTGTGTGTGTGTGTGTGTGTGTGTGTGTGTGTGTGTGTGAAAGAGAGAGATGAAGCCAAAAATTGTCCTTTCAAGATCTGTGAAATTTTTTATTGGAATTTTGATGGGAAATGCACTGAATCTGTAGATTGCTTTTGGTAGGTTGGCCATTTTCTCAATACTAATCCTACTGATCTGTAATAGGAATTATAGATGTTGATAACCCATATAAAACACACACAATCCAGGAGTTTTATTCACAAGCCATAGGCCTAGATCAGGCAGGTTTGGGAGCTAATTTAACTTATATCCCAGCCGTATGTTCCTTTTTACTTGCTGTTCCTCTTTGCACTTGCTCCTGGTCCATCTCTTACAGTGGCTTTTTCCTCTCTCCATGTCTTTTCTTTGTTTCCCTTTGGTCTCTCCTAAGACCCTTCACATGATCCTCAAGTTCCATATTTCTCCCTCAACTGCCTAATCACAGTCTCTGGCCTTTTATTTACCAGTTAAATTGGAGATCGAGGTTTACATAGTATCACGTGATGTACATGGGGTTCTGCTTGTGTGGGGGGGAGGGGCAACCAGATCTTGGGGGACACTATTTAGCATTGACATATAAGCAGCACCAGACCAACTGCCTACACCAATCCCTGAGCAGGAGAGATCTTTCCATCTTCAATATCTTCAAGTTTTTATCATACAAATATTCCATTGCTTAATTAGAGTCATACCAAGATATTTTATAATATTTGCTAAAAGTGTTTATCAGCTTTAGGAGTTTCCTGTGGAATTTTGAGAGTCGTTTATATGCACTACCATATCATCTGCAAATAAGGGTACTTTGACTTCTTCCTTTCCAGTTTAGTGACTGATGAGGAAGAACTGAGGCCACTGTGGATGGTATGATGGCTGAGTTGGTGGTCATTGGGTTTTATAGAAAAGCAGGATGAATGGATACAAGAGACTGATGAGAGCAGATGCAGAATCCCACAGCCAAACATTTTAGGCAGAATTTGGGAAGCCCTGTGGGGAGGAGAAAAAGGGGGATCAAAAAAATCAGAGGGACCAAGGACACCACAAGAACATGTCACACAGAATCAACTGACAGGGACTCACAGGGGCTCACAGAGATCATGAAACACACAGGGGTCTGATTTAGATAGTTTGCATACACGTTATGGCTGAGTAACTTGATGTTCTTGTGGGATTCCTAATTGTTTGTGTGTGTTGCTCTTTTGCCTGCTTGTGGGACTCCTCCTACTCGGTTGCCTCACCCAGTCTTGATGTGACGGTATGTGCCTGGTCTTATAGTATAGTCTTATAATCTTATAGTAACTTGTTATGGCATGTTTGCTGGGAGGCCTGCTATTTTCTAGGGGGAGATGGTGGGGAGTGGGCATAGAAGAGAGGGAAGATGAGGAAGAGAGACTGGGAGAAGGAGTGGAGGAGAAAATGAAGTCAGAATGTAATATATGAGTAAATAATAAGAAATGAAAGTGAAATGAAAACGGGATGAGCAAGCCGTGCGAGTGCGCAGCACCCATCTCTGGCTTTTGCACCGGCTCCTGCCTCTAGGTTCCTGCCCTATTTGGGTTTCCGTCCTGACTTCCTTCAGTGATAAACAGTGACGTGGAGGCATAAGCGAAATAAATCCTTTCTTTCCCCCACGTGCTTTTGGTAATGATGTTTTATTACAGCAGTAGGAATCCTAAGACGGTTCTAAAGGAAAAGGGCAGTGAATGGTCTTAATGACACTCTACTTTGTCAGTGTCTGGCTCAGCGATCATCAGAGAAGCTTCCTCCTGCAGTAGATTGGAACAGAGGCACCAACCACAGATGAGCAGTGTGCAGAGAGTAAAACGCCTCGAAACGCTGAGCCCTAAATGGAGTGTCTCCATCAAATCTCTCCTCTTAGACTTCGGGTAACCCTATGGAAGAGGAGGAGGAAAAATTGAATTAGCCAGAGTGAGTGGAGGACACTGTGGGGCAGTGAACCGTGAGAGGTAGCCTGGTCCTCGATTGGGCTAAGGCTAGAAGCCCCAGAGATTCCGAAAGGATGCCTGCCCCTGGGCACCAGGCCCCTGTCATTAGCTCTAGCTCCCCATAGATTTGTGGCCATTAGTCATGGAAGGGAAATGCCCCAAGCCCCTCCACATGTAGCTCTAATATCTCAGACCAAGACAATAGGAAAAGAGACATGGCCACAGGTCACATGGGCTCAAAACAGAGATTTATATTTTAATGAGGTACATAGAGCCCTGGAGTGTTTAATCAGTAAAGTTTCCTTCCCAGGCACTCCTCCCTACATGGTATTTAATTTCAGGCCCACCCTGAGAAGTGGGGTATGGTTTTACACATCCACTTTCCACCATGGCAATAAATAATTTGAAAACACAGACTTGCTTTTCATCAGGATCTGCCCTGGACTTCCCTCTGGCCCAACACCTGCCCAGTGACAGTCCAGGGTAAGAAGGACAGTCACTACCGGCGTCTTGCCTCCCCAAGCAGACACAGGACCCACAATCCACTGGTCACCAAGGAAACAAGGGCTTCTAAACCCAGCAAGACCTCTGCACGTACAGCTCAAGAAGACGGGCCGTAAGCACGGCGCCTGCCCAGGTCTAGGTCAGGTGAGACCCCAGTGTTGGGAACACAAGTGGACACAAGTTACTTACCCTAACATGGAAGCTACCTCCGTTTGATAACTGCTCACAAATGAAAAATTTGGCGTTGCTCAGACTCTCACTGGATGTAGAAAACACACTGACGGCCAAGTCCCATATCCAGCAGGAGATAAATAACCAACACAAAATGAACTCACTCGCATCTGGGGATGTTCTTTTGTCTCAGAAGGCTTTGTCAGGCCTCTTGCCTTCTTTTCTTTCTATTACATGTATAGGTACCTTGTATTAAACATTGTGACAATTAGCATCTCTTTTCATATTTTAATATATTTTTTAGGTGTATGAGTATTTTCCAGGCATACATTCTGTGGACCACATGTGTGCAGTGCCCATGGGGGCCACAAGAGAGCATCAGATTTCCTGGAGCGGGAGTTACAGATGGTTTTCAGCCTAAATGTGGGGCTGAAAACTGAATCCTGGTTTTCTACAAGAGCTACCAGTGATCTTAACCCCTGAACCCACTCTCCAGCCCTCCATTGGTGCTCCTATGAACAACATGTGATCCGCTTCATGGTACTGTGGCTGACTCAGCAAAATCCCATGGTAGAAAACTACTGAGAAATAACACAGTTTGGAGGGCTACGAGTTCAATCCTCACCATCAGCTTGTGTGTGTAAAATTCAGCAGCCTTCTTCCTGTCTCAGCCAAGGTGGTTTGCCTGTGCCAGGCTGTGTCCTCTGCCCGGCTGTGTCCCATGGCAGCTGTCCTCAGAGGAAGATAGTTACAAGGCTCTCTGTAGTACCAGCCATACCCTATCAAATGAAATTTAGCCTCCTTTTATGTTTTTTGCTCACATCGCTTCAGGAGCTCTCAAATAAGACTTTGATTTCCAAGGATCCAATACTTTTTTATTAAAAGAAAGCAAAGGCCTTTCATTGTCTGGTGTACCTAATTGATGGCTATATTGATCTATATTTGCCATGAAACTAAAGGGCTTCTAGCACTTCTTCAATGCTTGAAGAAGTTGCATTCTGTCAGAGACTTCTTTTTTTTTTTTTTTTTTTTTTTTTTTTTTTTTGAGACAGGGTCTCTCTATATGGCTCTGGCTGTTCTGGAACTCACTATGTAAACCAGGCTGTCCTCCAATTCATAGAGATTCACCTGCCTCTGTCTTTCGAGAGCTGGGATTAAAGGTATGCCATCCCACCTAGCTAAAGATTTCCAGAGCCATTAAGAAGAAAAAAATTTGAACTATATTAAGCATCCCTGCAATCTTATAAATCAAGAACTGGAATGGCTCAGTGGCTATGGCGCCTGCCAACCAGAAAGCATGAACGGGACAGACCTAGGTTCTCTGCACATACATAGCAGCTGTGCAGCTGGGTCTTCATGTGGGACGCCTAAAGTGGGAGCAGGGGCTGTCTCTGACTACATTACCTGCCTTTGGATTCCTTTCCCCTAACTGAGCTGCCTTGTCTAGCCTCAGTGGGAGAGGATGCACCTATTCTTGCTGCAGCTTGATATGCCAGGGCTGGTTGATGCCCATCAGAGGCCTCTCCCTTTCTGTGGAGAAAGGGAGGAGAGGGAGGGACTGTAAGGAAATGCAGGAAAGAAAGCTGTGATCAGGATGCAAAAAGAATAAGCAACGTAGTCAATAAAAATAAGTGAAGTTTTTCACAATAATACAAATAAATGTGGAATGATACCAATACCCAAGATTCACCTGGCCTGCACATGCATGTGAACACATGTGCATGCACACTACATAAATACAACAACCTCACAAATGCAAATACACAGACAGACAGATAGACAGGTGATAACAGTCTCCTCCTGTAGCCAGGCAGGACTCCCAGTGGAATGATAGGAACATCAACCCACTCACAAAACTTTCTACCAAAAATGTATCTTGTGTACAAAAAAATGCAGGAACAGGGGATAGAGCAGAGACTGAGGGAATAGCCAACCAATAACCGACCCAACTTGAGACTCATCCCATGGGCAAGCACCAACCCCTGACACTATTGGTGATACTCTGTTATGCTTGCAGACAGGAGCCTAGCATAACTGTCCTCTGAGAGGCTCCACCCAGCATCTGACTCAAACAGATGCAGACACCCAGAGCCAAACAGTGGATGAAGCTTGGGGTCTCTCAAGGAAGAGGAAGGGCCCCAAAGGGAATAGGAACCCCACAGGAAAACCAACTGAGTCAACTAACCTGAACCCTTGGAACTCTCAGTGACTGAACCACCAACCAAAGAACAGGCTAGACCTAGGCCTCCTCACATATGTAGCAGAAGAGTAGCTTGGGCTTCATGTGGGTCTCAAACAACTGGAGTATGGGCTACCCCAAAAGCTGTTGCCTGTACATGAGATATGTTCTTCTAGCTAGACTGCATTCTCTGGCCTCAGTGGAAGAGGATGCACCTAGTCTCCTAAAGTGCCAGTTTGCAACCTGTCATGGAATCAGCCTGGCTCTGGCTGAGTCCTCTCAACCAACGTGTGCTAGCACACACACACACACACACACACACACACACAAACATTATGCAATAAACATAATATAATATATACCTATATTAAAACAGCCATGAATGGTTATCAGTTAGTTGTATTCTATAAGCAGATGCTCCCAAGTTGGCATACAAAAAAAAAAAAAAAAAAACCAAAAAAACAAACAAACAAAAAAAACACATACGCACATAAAGGGGGCATCTGAAAGTGAGATTAAAAACAGTGTGTATGTGTGTGTGTGTGTGTGTGTGTGTGTGTGTGTGTGTGTGTGTGACTAGGTATTTGCCCACCCTTTTGAGTAGATTTCTGCAGATCAATGAAGATGCACTGCCTTGTAATGGTGCTATATAGATACATAGATGATTTAATCTTATAGAAATTCCTAAAATTATACTAGTAATTATTGAGCCTTTTATAGTAGGACTGCTATTTAAGACCTCTCTGATATCAAAACTGCAATTAGAACTCTGCCAGTCTCCACGTGTCACGAGTTAGTTGCTTCTGAGATAGAAATCAGGCATTTACAACTTAGAACACATTACAATTGCTGAGAAACAATTAACCAAAGGTCATAAAAGGAAACTAATGATTTGTTGTCCGTACAAGGACAGAAGATAAAATATTGACTGGGTTTATCTACACAAAACTTCAATGATAATTCAGTCATAACTTTACATAAACCTGTGGAGCCAGTGATAGAAAATTAATGTTTGACTAGGTAACTAGTCTTAATAAATGAATACATATGTAAAAATCTCTGTTGTAAACTTTTTATTCAATTTATGATTTGAATTTATGTGTAAACTTGTGGTGAACGTTTTGCCATGTGATCTGAAAGATGTATAAGTGTTAAGGACAAAGAGAGCAGAGAAAAAAAAGTTTGGAGAGAACTCTTGGAGAAGAACTTAGAAATAAAGATTAAAACCACTTTTCAAGGTGTCCCTTTTTCTTCCTGCAACTTTCACTTAGACAAGGAATTGTAGAAACCCCCAGTCCTCTCAGAGGCACTGAACAAAGGCTACTTTACTTAACTCCCCACTGTTTTAAGATGAGGTGCTAAATACCAGAGACTGCAGTTTCCAGCCTCAGGGGAACTGTGAGAGGCTGGCTACTAGCTACCTCTCCAGAGTAACTTAGAATAAAGTTAGGCCAATGTTATTGTAACTTTTGTTTTTTTTCAAGTGCCTATTTTTAATGCTGGCTCTTAAACTCTTTAGCCTCCCTTCTAGCCCACCGCCCACCAGAGGTAGTGGATACAGAGGAAAGGATACAGGGAAAGTGGACCTGTTTAGAAAGGTTCTTCGGAGCAACACCGTCTATGTTGTCCGAAAATTGGCTGTTCAGTTCACAGGTTAGTAGCGGCAGCTCTGATCCACTCACAAACACTCCACAAGTACAACAGCAGTCCAGTTAGGTAGAATTGAGATAGCAAACACAAAATCAGCAGCGACGGCATTACCTAGCAGAGACAGCTAGGCCTCAGCCTCAGCACAAATAAGCAGGAGAGACTAGGAGGGATGTCAGAAGTTCTTGGCTGTGCCTCAGAGAAGCAAAGATCATGGAAAACACAAGACCCATTGCACAGCTAGCTCTATAAGCAAGCCTAGCTCAGCCCCCACCACTGTCCATCGAGTCCTATTTATACCCTCCAAACACCATGTGTCCATGTCTCCCATTAGCACATACACCTGGCTCAGATGACATCACTGTGTCAATCAGCACAAGTCTGTGGGAGTGCTGAGAGCCTGCAGCACACCACCAGAAGTATTTCTGAAGTGTGTCTCTCTATAGAGTCCTGAGAAATGCAGCTCAACTAAGCAACGTAAGCCAGACCAATAAATGTGTGTCATTAGTGAAGAATCCTTCATCATGTGTCCTTTTACATGCTTGCTTTAGCAGAGCATTCTTTCCCTGTGTCTGCTTCAGCCGAATGTTCCTTCACGAGTCTGCCTTAGTCTTCTGCCTGTGTCCACTTCGGGAAAACACTTGTTCATGTGTTTGCCCCAGCAAGACATGACATTCCAAAGGATCCTTAAGCTTCCATTTCATGTTATTATTATAATAAAAGCAACACTAATATCTTGAAAAACCAAGTCTCTCTCTCTCTCTCTCTCTCTCTCTCTCTCTCTCTCTCTCTCCCACACACACACACACACACTCACACACACACACACACACACTCACACACACACACACTCACACACACACTTTTCCCTAGGAGAGAACAAAAACGTTGGAGCTGGCCTTCCTCATCTATCAGCTAATTTTCTCATCACTATGACACAATGCCTGTCAATAGAAGTTTAAAGAAAAGGAATTTACTTTGACTTATAGTCTTAGGGACATCTCCACCCATCATGGTGGGGAAGGCGTGACAGAGTCCACAGTAGCAGGAGTGTGTGTATACAGGACTCCTCGCAGCACAGCAGCAGACAGGAAGCAAGGCACTGAAACTGGAACCAGAAGTAGGTCTAACCTTTAAGACTTACCCTCAGTGACCCAGTTCCACCATCTATGTCCCATGTGTCAAAGCTTCTATAATCTCTAAAACAACACCACAACTGGAACCCAAATGCTCACACAGGAGCCTGTAAGGGAATGCTTCCCATTCTAACTGTTTACGGAAACGGATTCCTATTACTTGGGATTGATGTGTGTATTCTGGATGTGGTTTTCCTCTTCTTGATTTAAAGCCTCAGCAGACATCATTATTTAAAGGTTTGTGGAGTGTGTGAGCCACTGAATGACATCTTATATAGCATCCAAGTCAAGCTAAGGAGGTATAGCAGTGGGCACATTACCATGAGATTCATTAATCTTATTAACAACTTTACCTTCAAAGCTGATATCCGGTAGAACAGTCTAATGGCCTATTGGCTTCAAAGCTTAGACACAAGCATGGAGATGAGACTGGTACCCTTCTTTAGGTGAGACTTTATCCTCCAGGTCATCAAATGCCTGTCAATTGGATACCTTTTTACTATGTCACATCTTCACTAAGGATATATGGGTGTGGGTCTCAATAAGTATCCTGTCTTAGCGTTTTACTGCTGTGAACAGACACCATGATCAAAGAATATCTTATAAAGACAACATGTAATTGGTGCTGGCTTACAGGTTCCGAGGTTCAGTCCATTATCATCAAGGCATCAGGCAGGCATGATGCAGGAGGAGCTAAGAGTTCTACATCTTCATCTGAAGGCTGTCAGAAGAAGACTGCTTCCCGTATGGTTAGTAGAAGTGTCTTAAAGCCCATGTCCACAGTGACACACTTCCTCCAACAACACCACACCTCCAAATAGTGTCACTCCCTGGGCTAAGCATATTCAACCCCCCACATGTCCCCACTATCATCGTTTCTAATGGATTGCTTGGGTAGCCTGTACTTCCCATCCTGAAACACTGGGCTCTGTGGGTTTGGAGAACCAGAAAAGAAGATTATTGCTTCTACCATGACACAAGGTAAAAGTCCCTTTCAACTCCAATACCTGGGTTCAGGCCTTCCATATCAAAAACAGCAGGCAAAAGTAATTGACCTTATTTTCGGGAGGAAGTAGGGCACTGTTACATAATGAAAGTAGGCAAGAATGTGTTTGGTTCTCAATAATAATTATGAGCATATCTTGGAATTCCCTTATCTAATCTGACAATAAAGATAAGGAGAATTTTCTGATGAAAAGAATATTTATCAATAAGACAACTTGATGCATTCTTTTTATTACTTGAAACATGGCATTAATTAAAATGGGGAAAAAGCAAGAAGCACCATGGTGGCTCATGCCTGTAAGCCTCAACTCTCAAGAGACAGAGGCAGGAGGATTGCCTTGAGTTCAAAACCAACCTGAAATACAAACTGAGACCCTGTCTTACAATGAAGGGAAGAGGTACTGCGTAGTATCAGAAGTACAAGGAATGCTACAGAATTGGATACCTATTCTTTCTGAGGGAAAACACAGCCTGTGGGTCTTCAGTGTAATCGTTCCGTCAGAAAGTCCATTGTACTGTAACCCAGTCTTATCCCATGTCTGAGTTATATAACAACCCTTCCTCAGAAGAATTACTTACTGTTGTGACTGTTGAGCAGTTGCACATTGTTGCTGAGCCACTTCTGCAAAGTCTGAGTTACATGTGTCTCCCACTGCCCAACAGACGCCCTTTCAGAACTCATAAAATGGGACTGCAGTCTTGATGGTAGAGAATCAGTTTCTGCATGGTGGCAAATTCATCAACATCTTTTGAGTCTTAACCAGAAAGCCAACCCTCCTTTTTCTCCAGCTGCCCCCCCCCAGTATGTTTTATGCATGTGTAGTATTTCGTACTGTTTACTGAGTTCATATCTTTTAAGTCAGACTTACCAGAAGTTAATACACTCACTGAACCACTTTCATAAAAATTACCACATACTTTGTTTTTCATCTAAAGATGATCCCGTATGAAGTTAAATAAGTATTTGCTGAAGAATTTATATATCTTTACCATCTTAGGTATGAGCAATGTCCTGAAAATGCACATTATACATCAAGTGGCAGGATTTCTGGATTGTGAAAGGTTATTGATTGAGCTGATAAACAGACAAAGTAGAAAGAGGGGAAATGTCAGGTGCTGTAAATAGGCATCCACTGAAGAGTTCTGTTTGAGCATGCGTGGGCACTGCTGCTGAGAACTCAATGCGTGCAAGACAAATGCGTACTGGACAAAACAAGTGGATGTTGAAGGTGTAAAAAGTCTACTGGAAGAAAATATTTTTAAAATGGCAGTAGAGCCTGTGCCAAGTGAATTCATTCACATGAATATCATATTTACTCCTCATAATCTAAATTGTCTCTTATTCTAAATACCACATGCTAAGCAAATGTGGTAGGTTGAAAACATGAGCACATGCGAATCTCTAAAACCTGTAAATCTATTAGTTTCTATGGATTATATTATATTAAGGATTACAAAATGAGCAGATTAATTATGCATGTCTAGTTGGTTGGCACCAATGTAATCAAGCATAACAGCCCTTCACAGCAGCCGGAGGGAAAATCAGCCAGGAATTGGTTGTGAAGACAGAAGTAGAAGTTGGAATGGTGTCTTCCCTCAATAACCCAGGAAGAGCACAGTGTGGAAGGACCCTGAGTTTAGCACAGTGAAACCGACTTCATTCTTCTGACCTCCAGAAACCAGGTAAAAATTCAAGTCATTTTAAACACTAAATTCAGCACATGTTGTTATAGCAGCAGCGGGAAATCAATATAAAGTGGGCAGGGTTTTTTGGACGGATTTTGACTGCTTCACAAAATCTGGTATGAGAACTTTTCTCGAGACATTCCAAGGCTCACTCACCATCAAATAACAACTTTTAGCAGATCAATAAGAGATGAGGACTTTAAACTTTTCCTGTTAGAAGAGCTTCCTGGGCCTCACACGGTGATGCACTGTGCAGCAGAGGCAAGAAAAGAGCGTGGGTATGCGGTCGGTCTGAGCTACGTAATGAAAAGCTAGCAAGAGAGAAAAGGAGAGAGAGACAGAGAGACAGAGACAAAGAGACAGAGGAAGCATGTTTATAAGGAAGAAAACCTGTATTTCACTGTCCCTAATAGTAATTTCTAAATTTCTGAAGCTGTTAAATTCCTCCACTGACCATAAATTAACACTATAACTAAATATGTTAAGTAAAAAGTCAAAGTTTTAAATACCAAAATTTTGTACTAAAATATATATATATACTTAGACACCTACTCCTACAATACCCAGAGGAAGCTCCACTCCCAGGTGCTCTGACATGCCCTGTGACATATGTCACAGGTAAGGCTGTAATATCTGCCCCATCACCTGGTGTAACTGGGAACCCTGGGATCCAGGGACACAGGAACCCCCACCCAGGTAGAGGCATAGTTCTTCATGCTTTGTATAATTTGCACCTTGTCCGAGACCAGCTCGAACTCCCAAGGGGTCCACCCGGAACTGGAGTGAGGATTGAAAGAAAAAGACAAGTTAGTAAAAGCTGCAATATGACTTCGGCCTGACTTGAGGCCTAAGCCTCTTGGCCAAAGCAAAGCCTTTGTTTATTTGTCCTCTGTTAAGCTGTTTTAATAACAGGCAAAAATGGTAACAACTGTTCCGAGACTGGGATCAAATGAGTTAACAATCTTGGAGGTCAGGTGAAAAGGTCAGAGACAAGAATGGATACTGCTGTGCCTACATTCCAAAATCCACTCTGCATCACTAAGGATACAGCGTGGAGCATCAAATAAGAATGTACTTCCCCAAGCTGCATCCTAAAAGGCCATGCCCTGTACTAGAGATATAAATGTACTTCCTTAAAACCTTATTCTTAAAACCTGCCTATGGCTACAGATGCAGATGTGCTCGAAAATAGCCTTTGCAGGGCATAGCACAGAGGCCAGATTCCTGCCTTGGCTAACCCCAAAATGTCGTGGGATAAAATTAATAATACTCCGCCATCAACTGTTCAGGGGTGCCAAAACAGCTCTCCACAGCACCTGTCCCTGGAGAGGAGTGGGGCCAGGGTACTGGCTCCACCCCGATTCCTACAATACCCAGAGAAAGCTCCACTCCCAAGTGCTCTGGCACACCCAAGATTGCAGGATCACAGAGGAAGCTTGACTCCCAGGTGATCTGACACACTTAAGATCACAGTTCAGGTCATAACATCTACCTCAACACCTAGTATGACTGGAACCCCCACAGGAACCAGGGAAGCACAAACCCTTGCCCAGTGAAAGGCACAGGTTTCTTCCAGCTTGCACCTGTGCCCAGAGCAGACCCAGGGCTTTGGCTACTGACCCACTCCTGCAAAACTCAGAGAAAATTTGATTCCCATGAGCTCTGACACAACAAGATCTCAGGAGCTCAGACACAGCAAGATTTCAGGGTCCCAGAGGCAAGTAGACTCCCAGATACTCTGACACATCAAGGATCTCAGGATTCCAGAATCACAGCATCGCAGAGACACCTGGACTCTAAGGAGTTCTGACACAACCAGGATTACAGAAGGAACATGTTCCAGTCAGATACAGCAAAGGCAGTAGCACTAGAGATAACCAGATGGCCAGAGGCAAGTGCAAGAACATAAGAAACAAAAAACAACACTACTTGAGAACATCAGAATCCAGTTCTCTACCACACCAAGCCTTGGATACCCTAACACACCTAAAAAGCAAGATTCAGATCTAAAATCCCATCTCATGAATACGATAGAGGTATTTTTAAAGGACACAAATAACTCACTTACATACAGGCAAACATAGATAAACAAATAGAAGCCACTCTAGAGGAAATAAATTTCTTGAAGAAATACAGAAAAATACAATCAAACAGGTGAAGAAATTGAGCAAAACCACCCACAATCTAAAAATGGAAATAGAAACATTAAAGAAAACACAAAGGGAGAAAACCCCAGATATGGAAAACTAGGAAAGAGATCAGGAGTCACAAATGAAAACATCACCAACAAAATACAAGAGATAGAAGAGTGAATCTCAGACATAGAAGATACCATAGAAAACATTGACACAACAGTCAAAGAAAATACAAAAAGCTCCTAACTCAAAACATTCAAGAAATCCAAGACACAATGAAAAGATTAAACCTAAGAATAATAAGTACAGAAGAGACTGAAGATTCCCTACTCACAGGGCCAGAAAATATGTTCAACAAAATTAGAGAAGAAAACTACCCTAGCCTAAAGAAAGATATGCCCATAAACATACAAGAACCCTACAGAACACCAAACAGATGGGGCCAGAAAAGAAATTCCTCCTTTCACTTAATAATTAAAACACCAAATTCACAGAACAACAACAACAAAAGACTATTGAAAGTAGTAAGGGACAAAGGTCAAGTAACATATAAAGGGAGACCCATCAGAATTACACCACACTTCTCAACAGAAACTCTAAAAACCAAAAGATGTTGGGAAGATGTCATAAAGACCCTAAGAGAACAAAAATGCCTGCCGATGCTACTATATCCAGCAAAACTCTGAATTACCATACAGGGAGAAACCAAGATATTTCATGACAAAACCAAATTTAAACAATCTTTCCATCATTCCAGCGCTACAGAGGATAATAGAAGGAAAACCCCAACAGAAGGAGGGAAACTACGCCCAAGATAAATCAAGAAACTAATCTCGCAACAAAACCAAAAGAAGAGAACCGCGCAAGCATAGTTCCACCTGAAACAACAAAACAAACACAGGAAGCAGCAATCATTGGTTCTTGATATCTCTGAACATCAATGGACTGAAGTCTCCAATAAAATGACATAGACTAACAGGCTGGATATATAAACAAGACCCAGCATTTTGCTGCAAATGGGAAACACACCTCAGTGACAAAGACACTATCTCAAAGTAAAACGATGGAAAAAAAAATCTCCAAGCAAATGGCCCCAAGAAACAACCTGAATTAGCCATTCTAATATTAAATAAAATTGACTTTCAACCAAAAGTTGTCAAAAAAGATAAGGAAGGACACTTTATACTGGTCAGTGGAAAAATGCATGAAGGTGAAATCTCAATTCTGAAATCTCAAATCTATCCTCCATAGTTGGAGACTTCAACACCACACTCTCATCAATGGACAGATCATGGAAACAAAACTTGAACAGAGACACAGTGAAACTAACAGAAGTTATTAACCAAATGGACCACACAGATATCAACAGAACATTTCACCCTAAAACAAAAGAATACACCTTCTTCTCACCACCTCCTGAAACCTTCTTCAAAACTGACCATATATTTGGTCACAATACAGGCATCAACAGATACAAGAAAATTGAAATAATTCCATGCATCCTATCAGATCACCATGGACTGAAGTTGGTCTTCAACAACAAAAACAACAGGAAGTCCATATACACATGGAAGCTGAATAACTGGTCTACTTAAAAATAACTTGGTCATGGAAGAAATAAAGAAAGAAATTAATGAAGGCACGACATACCCAAACTTCTGAGACACAATGAAAGCAGTGCTAAGAAGAAAACTCATAGTTCTGGGTACCTCCAAAAGGAAAATGGAGAAAGCATACACTAACAGCTTGACAGTGAAGCTAAAAGCTCTAGAACAAAAAGAAGCAACTACACCCAAGAGGAGTAGATGGTAGGAAATTATCACAATCAGGGCTGAAATCAACCAAGTAAAAACAACAAACTATACTAAGAATCTACAAAACTAGGAACTGGTTCTTTGAGAAAAGTCAACAAGATAGATAAACCCTTAGCCAGATTAACCACAGATAGTATCCAAATCAACAAAATTGGAATGAAAAGAGAGAAATGACAACAGAAAGTGAAGATTATTTTTAATTAACAAATACTACTACAAAAATCTATAGTCAAGAAAACCGGAAATCTAGATGAAAGGTATGATTTTCTAGACAGATACCAAGCACCAAAGTTAAATAAGGATTAGACAAACCATCTAAACAGTCTCGTATTGCCTACAAAAATAAAAGCAGTCATCAAAAGTCTTCAAACCGAAAATTCCCCAGGACCAGATGGTTTTAGTGTAGAATTCTACCAGACCTTCAAAGAAGACCTAATACCAAAACTTCTCAAACTATTTCATAAAATAGAAACAGAAGGAACACTACCCAACACATTCTATGAAGCTTCAGTTAAATTGATACCTAAACCACACAAAGACCCAACAAACAAGGAGAACTTCAGACCAATTTTCCTCATGAATATTGGTGCAAAAATACTCAATGAAATTCTTGCAAACCAAATCCACAAACACATTAAAATGATCATTGACCATGAACAAGTTGGTTTCACCTCAGGGATACAGGGATGTGTTCAACATAATGAAATCCATCAACATCATCCACTACACAAACAAACTCAAAAGAAAAAAACACATGATTATTTCATTAGATGTTGAAAAAAACCTTTGACAATATACATCACACATTCATGTTAAAAGTATTGGAGAGAATACCTAAATATAATAAAAAGCAATGTAGAGCAAGTAAATAACCAATATCAAAATAAGTAAAGAGAAATGTGAAGCAATCCCATTAAAATCAGGGACAAGACGTGGCTGCCCACTTTCTCCCTATTTATTCAATTTAGTACTTGATGTTCTGGCCAGAGCAGATAGGCAACAAAAAGACATTGAAGGGATACAAATTAGAAAGGAGGAAGTCAATATATCACTATTTGTGGATGATATGATAGTATAAATAAGTGACCCCCCCAAAAAATCCACAAGAGAACTCCTAGAGCTGATAAACAACTTCAGCAAAGTGGCTGGATACAAAATTAACTCAAACATATTAGTAGCTTTCCTCTACACAAAGAATAAACAAGCTGAGAAAGAAATTAGGAAAATGACACCCTTTACAATAGTCACAAATAATACGAAATATCTTGGTGTGGTGCTAACCAAGTAAGTACCTTGGCTTGCCAGCTGTGTGTACTGGGAAATGGGACAGCTTTCACCCAGCGCAAACTTTTGCATAGTTACTGCTGTCTGCCAAAAACCATATGTGGCCCAGTAAGGGAAGGTTCGTTCATAACAACGGTCACCTTGAGTAAAATACTTGCTTGGGTTGTACTATCCTGACAGGAGAAATACTAATTATGCCCAGGGAACTATTGGGCTATTGGGCCACATCTGATTTTTGGCAGATAGCAGTAATACATACATGCATGCATACATACATATATAAAAATATACATATATATATTGTGTATGTAGGAAGTATAGTATTATTTGTAGAAATACAAATTTCTCAGAAGCTTATATTGTTCTTGCTTAATTAAGTATAACTTTTAGTACAAATACCTTCAGACTCATGACCATTATTGTGGATCATGGAGATACTCTTTTGAATATCCCAAAAGATATTATAAATACTTTTAAATAGAGAGAATGAAATATTATTAATTAACTCTTTGGACATTGGCCAACAAGGTTAACATTTTTCCAGAACTTTTTTCATTAGTAAAGGCAACACATTATAGCACAGGTAATCCACATTCTCTGTAAGTAGCTGGACAGACCAGGAAACTATAATTTAGAGTTATCGTCTCCCTCAGAGACAAGCAAATTAAAACCGGCTAAGTTTGCTGATTCGAACATCCTGAATGTTGCAACACTCTTTGAATACCAGCAGGACAGAACAAGCAACAAATTCTTCATTTGATCTCTTGATAGGTTCTAGTCAAAAGAAAGATGCACTGAAAATTGCATAAAATTAACTGCCTACTCATAGTTCTATATAAAACATAAATGAATTCTGTGCTTAGACTTATGCCCTACTCCCAAGATATCTCAAAATATATATACAATATTCCCAAATTTGAGACAATTTTGCTGCCAGGAATTTTGAGTAAGTGATAACTCAGCCTGTTTCCTTCTTTGGGTGCTCAGAAAGAGGACTCTGGAGGAACATGGGCTGTCCTGCTGCTTTCTGCCTGGTAGGTAGGTTTAGCTTGTTTGTGGCCTCCGACTGCCTGAACCACACATTTTGATAGAATGTGAAGACATCAGGCAAGCAGCCAGAATCCTCAAATCTGGCACGACCTTGCATAGCCAACAAGGACAGAATGATTCTAGATTCTGCAAGCTTTGGCTCTGTTCCTCCAAAAGCACTGGCAACCAAGTTTGCCCTGGAGCACGAGGCTTAAGCATTTGCATCAGGGCAGCTAGTCCCCAAAGACTCTACTAAGTCTCATGGTTTCCCCATCTTTCTTCAACTACAAGGAAAAGTCATTAAATACTCAGGTTCAGGAAGGTTTCGGCTTGGATACTCAGGCAGAGGTGGGTGTTTTCTAACTAAATTTCACAGAGTAGTGAAGTCTTCCTTGTACTTAACACTCCAAAGCCCCAACCCTAAGCCCAGACTTTGTTGTGAAAATTTCATTTTGGAAAACCAGGCAGTTGAGTTGGCAAGATAGCTCACCAGAGAAAGGTAGTGGCTACCATAGTTGATGTTCTGAGTTTAATACCTAGAACCCTTATGGTGGGAAGAGAAAACCAACTCCCACACACTGCCCCCTTGTTTCTATATGTGCACCATAGCACACACCACCCACTGCTAAATGAGAGCAAATGTATAGAAAGAAAGAAAAAACATAATTAAAGGAAGAGAATCTTTCCCAAACAGGTAGGGAGGTCAAGAAAAATATTTTAAGAATAAGAGTTTAGCTAGGTAGGTGGTACAAGCCTTTAATTCAACCACTGGGGAAGCAAAGGTACAAGACTTTCTGTGAGTTCAAGTCCAGCTAGGTCTATATAGAGAGTTTCAGGACAGTTGGGGTTGTATAGAGAAACCCTGTTTGAGAGAGAGAGAGAGAGAGAGAGAGAGAGAGAGAGAGAGAGAGAGAGAGAGAGAGAGAGAGAGAGAGAGAGAGATAATGAGAGAGAGGTAGGGAGGGAGGGAGGGAGGGAGGGAGGGAGGGAGGGAGGGAGGGAGGGAGGGAGGGAGGGAGGGAGAGGGGGGAGAAAATTATAGAGTTTAGAGTTTAGCATGAGCCAGGCAGTTTACAGTTTTATTTTCATGACAATCCTTTCTGATATTCCATTTTGCAGTTGAAAGCTCTGAAGTCTAGTATTAATGTAAGTGAATACATGTCTGCTGACAATGTGAGAGTAGACTGGGAGAATAGGCTTTTGTAGTAGGATCTGATGATTTCTTGAATTTCCTGTTTCAGTTATTATGTCTCCACTTTCCTTTCTGATTTTGTTAATTTGTATACTCTCTCTTTGCCCTCTAGTTAGTCTGGCTAGGGGTTTATCCATCTTGTTGATTTCCTCAAAGAACCAGCTCTTGGTTTTGTTGATTCTTTCTATGGTTCTTTTTGTTTCTATTTGGTCTATTTCTGCCCTAATTTTGATTATTTCTTGCCGTCTACTCCTCTTGGGTGTATCTGCTTCCTTTTGTTCTAGAGCTTTTAGCTGTGCTGTCAAGTTACTGATGTATACTCTCTCCAGTTTCTTTTTGGAAGCACTCAGGGCTATGAGTTTTCCTCTCAGTACTGCTTTTATTGCATCCCATAGGTTTGGGTATGTTGTGTTTTCGTTTTCATTGAATTCTAGAAAATCCTTAATTTCTTTCCTTATTTCTTCTTTGACTCTGCTAATGTTTAACAGAGCGTTGTTTAGTTCCCATGTGTATGTGGGCTTTTTGTTGTCTTTGTTGTTGTTAAAGACCAGCCTTAGACCATGGTGATCTGAAAGGATGCATGGGAGTATTTCAATCTTCTTATATCGATTGAGGCTCATTCTGTGTCCAATTATGTGGTCAATTTTCGAGAAGGTGCCATGGGGTGCTGAGAAGAAGGTGTATTCTTTTACTTTAGGATGATATGTTCTGTATATATCTATTAATTCCAGTTGGTTCATAGTCTCTGCTAGTTTTACAGTGTCCTTGTTCAGTTTCTGTTTCCATGATCTCTCCATTGGTGAGAGTGGGGTATTAAAGTCTCCCACTATTATTGTGTGGGGTGAAATGTATTTTTTGAGCTTCATTAGGGTTTCTTTTATGAATGTGGGTGCTTTTGTATTTGGAGCATGTATGTTAAGGATTAAGAGTTCCTCCTGACAGATTTCCCCTGTAATGAGTAAAAAGTGTCCTTCCTTATCTTTTTTGATAACTTTTGGTTGGAAATTTACTTTATTTGATATTAGAATAGCCACTCCAGCTTGCTTCTTGGGGCTGTTTTTTTTTAATTTTGTAATTATATTTATGTACAGAAAACTTAAGTGTACATTTAACCCAGTTTAGTGGCGAGTTCTTTAGCCTTTGCCTTTTCCAGCTTGGCAATGCGAGCCACAGACTTAGGACACAGAACGTTGCCTCCCCAGTGGCAGCGGATCTCGTCATATCTGTCATTATAATTGGCCCTAATAGCTTCTACCAGCTTAGCCAGAGCACCCTTGTCTTCTGAGTTAACCTGTGTGAAGGCAACAGTGGTGCATGTCTTCCTGTGGACCAGGTGCCCCAGCCTGGCCTTTCCCTTGATGATGCATTAGGGCACCCCCATCTTTCCACACAGGGCAGGCAGGAAAACCACCAGCTCAATGGGGTCTACATCATGGGCAATCACCACCAGCTGAGCCTTCTTGTTCTCCACCAAGGTGGTGACTGTATTGACTCCTGCTCGGAGGACAGGTGGTCTTTTAGTTGGGACATTCCCTTTGCCTGAAGCTTTCTTCTCAGCACAGGCCCGTAGCCTTTGCTTCTTCTCCTGCTTTGTCTCTGGCCTGTACTTGAGGGCAAGCTTAAGCAGCTGAGTAGCTCTTTGCCTGTCCAGGGCCTGGGTAAACTGGTTAATGGCAGGAGGTACTTTGAGCCGCTTATAGAGGATGGCCCTTTGCCTCTGCAGCCTGATGTAGCGTGGCCATTTGATGAAGCATGTTAGATCTCTTTTGGGCTGGATGTCCTGCCCAATGCCAAAGTTCTTGGGCCTTTTCTCAAACAAAGGATTGACCACCTTTTTGGCCTCTTGCTTCTTGACGACTGCGGGGGGCTGGGGCCACCTTCTTCCCCTTGGCCTTCTTCCCTTTGGGCATCTTGCTCGGCTGGAGGAGAGAGCGGCATGTACCTTTAATCTGGAGCACACCTTCTGCTGGAGACCTGCATAAGGACATTGGAAGAAGGAAGACTCTCTTTCTTTACCTGCCTGCCTTGTAGAACTGAGCAGCTGCTAGATCCCTGGACTTCCATTGATAGGGAGTTGGACTACAGATTGGAAGTCACCAACAAACTCTTTTACTATATAGAGACTACCCATAAGTTTTGTGACTCTAGAGAACCCTGACTAATACAGGGTGGCAGATGTTAAAAGTAAAACAATGCTCTTGAATTAAAATGGTTCTTTTCTTTGTATATCTACAGTGTGGTTATTTCTAATTGATGACAATATTAGCTACAAGTGCTTATTTTAATTCAATCTGTATACTAATAGCTTTACCTCCATTATGTAAACATCTTTTTTTTAACCTTTATTGGTTCTTTGTGAATTTCACATTATGAACCCCAATCCCACTCCTCTCCCCTTCACCTAGAACGTGCCCTCCACCCATGCAACCTCTCCTACAACAGAGGAGGAGAAAAGTCCCATTGTGGAAGCTGTAGTACATTCCAATGTGTTCTACAGGATACCCTTTTGTCCACACTTCTTTCTTGCAAATGTTTATTGCAACGAGTCACTAGTGGGTCTAGCTTCTGCTGCACTATCAATACTGGATCTGTTCTTGGATCTCCTGTTGTTGCCTTGTGTCATGGAGATCCTGTAGTTTTGGATCCGTAGGACCAGCCCTTCATGCACTCCAGCAGGTAATTGTTGTTGTAAATGCTGGGGTGGACCAATTCAAGGCCTGGCATCTGGACCTGAGAGGTATTTGAGCTGGTCAGCCTGCCAATGCTTCTGCATCCACACCACAGGGACTATTTCTCCTACTTTGCCCCAGCTGCCCATCCAATGCCACCTCCAGAAAGGGTCAGAGCCAACTCTCCCATTCTCATGACCCTATGGCTGGCTCATCTGACCACCCCATCAGGGCCAGCTTTACTGTGCTGCCCAGGTGAGGTGCAGGGCCTAGTCTCCCTAGTGTTGCAACAGGCGCAGTGTCATCCTGTTATCCTGCTCTGATGACCTTGGGACCAGCTCTCCTGCCTGCAGTAGGTAGCAAGGGTTGAGGAAGAGGGATCTGTCCCTCCCCCATGCCACTGCATAGCAGAGAAGTGACAGGGCCAGCTCTCCTATGCTCATATCCTTAGAAGTGGCTCACCTGCAACTCCTACAACCAGAGCCAACTCTTCTGTACTTCCTGGGTGACATTGTCCTGGCTGCTCTCCAGAGTACTGCGACTCCCATGCCTTCAGGGCCAGCTCTCCTGTGGTGCCCAGATGAAGGGTGGGGCCAGTTCTGCACAGCCCTCTGGCACCAACATGTCCCTGGGCAGTAGCCCAGACCAGGGATGTCTGCCTGGCCTTTGGTGGTGTCTTAGTCAGGGTTTGTATTTCTGCACAAAACATCATGACCAAGAAGCAAGTTGGGGAGGAAAGGGTTTATTCAATTTATACTTCCATATCGCTGCTCATTACCAAAGAAAGTCAGGACTGGAACTCAAGCAGGTCAGGAAGCAGGAGCTGATGCAGAAGCCATGGAGGGATGTTACCAACTGGCTTGCTCAACTTGGATGCTTATAGAACCCAGGACTACCAGCCTAGGGATGGCACCACCCACAATGGGCTGGGCCCTCCCCCTTGATCACTAGTTGAGAAAATGCCTTACAGCTGGATCTCATGGAGGCATTTCCTCACTGAGGCTCCTTTCTCTGTAATAACTCCAGCTTGTGTCACGTTGACACAAAACCAGCCAGTACAGGTGGTAACAGACCCCCACTGCTGCAGGGTCAAGGACCCAGACATAGCCCCTGATGGCAGCACAGGCTAAGATCCCACCATGGCCCTTGGTGAGATCACCAGCTACTCACATCCGGTTGTTCCTCACCACCCTCCAAGCTCCAGTTCTGCCTCTCTTTGTGCCCACATCCTTCTGTTTCTTTTCCTCCTCATTTCTTCACCACTCACTTGCTCCTCTTAGTGGGTCTTTGAATGTCTGGAGTCATCTCAGAGGTGGTCTCAGGAGTGCTATCCCCCCATACATTATGGGGTTATCTTGGTCATGATCTGCCCTCCCCCCACCCAAGGCCTGTGCAGCCCCAGACTGGTGGTCATCTCAGGCTAGCTCTCTGTCTGAGTCCCATGGCACCAGACTAGTGGTCTTCTGGGTCTCACTCCTACCTGGGGACCAGGCAGAGTTTGTCTTGTCTCTGGTTTGATTTCATCCACCCTGGAAGCTCATCTCGGTCTGCATTGAGCTGGACTGATGGCTGTCTCAGGCTTGCTTTTTTCAGGGAGTGTTAGGTTACTAATCGTTCAGATGTTTATAGGTCAGAACACTGAGTATGGACATCTCTCCTCTCTGCCACCTCCTGATACACGTGTGACACAGCAGCCACAAGGGCAAAGCCTCTAGAGGCAGCTCTTCTCTACAATCTAATGACAACAGCTACTGTTTTTCTTCCATTCTGAGTAAAAGAAGCCTTAAATACTATATGTTAGACCCACTAAGTTCATGCCTCCCAGTACCTGACCTGTACTAACCAACCTGTATTTAATGTGGTCTCAGACAATCCAGGTGAGATATAGCAGTTCCTATACTTAGAGGAGATTCCAGATGAGCCCTGACCTCTTCACATCTGCCTTGCTTTTCTCTTAATCAGATAACCTCTGAACTTTAGCCCATTTATTGGCTTCATATTTCTGAAATTTCCTGCTATCTTAATGTGTGACCCATTAGTGATACTGTCTTATTCATTTTCATAGCCAAGTGACTTCTATAGATTCCAAACAGTTGGTTAACCCCTGTATCATGGCCTAGAAGTCACAATGTCCCATGAGGATTGAATGTTCCGACATTTGTCAACGGTTGTTTGTACCGGATCAGAACATCAAGCCGGAAATAGTACTTGGTTTTAGACTATAGACAAATAAAATTCTTTTGTCCTTTAGCCTATTTTAACATCAACTTTAAAAATCCCCTGTGTTGTTTATGAACTCAGGGTTAAATGGTACCGAGGTCAAGAGTTCCCTAAATAGTGTTGCTAAAGGAGGCTTTTGGCATTAGCTACCAAGTTTTTATCCAGAGAACAAGAACAAGAACAGAATCAAGAATGAGAACAAGAAAAAAAATGAAGAGTTTGGTAGCCCATGCTCTCCTTCGTGGGATCTAGAAACAATTCAAGGGATGGCCCAACCTGTCCAGTAAAAAACGGAAGGCTTAGCAGGATCAGCTGCTGCAAACACTTCCCAAATGATTGAATGGGAACTCAATGAGAGGAAGGGTAGGGTTCCCTGGTTTTTGTTTCCCTGGCAACCTGGGCAGACCATGCCCTCCTTTTAGGTTTAGGGTGAGGAGACACAGTCAGGACGTTACTGTGTTCTGCTCTCCTACTGTGCCTGGAATGGATGCTCAACATATTTTGTCTTGTTTTAGCTTCACAACAAGGTTATGAGGTAGATGCTATTAATATCCTCATGTTACAAATAAGGAAGCAGACACACAGAGAGATTAAGAAACTCCAAGAGAAGATTTTTCAGCTGCAGTCTAGAGTGCTCTTTCCTGTGTGTTTTCTATTCTGGCAAAACCCAAAGAGAATACATCGTGACTCAGGGTTGCCACTGCTCAGCTTTTCTTTCTGCCAGCAGTTCCCTGTATTCACCTCACTCTCATATAATATTCTCCTTCTCATTAAAAACAATTATTATTATTATCTTATATGCATGTATCTCTGAGCACCACTTGTATCCAAACTGGAGTTACAGAAGGTGTGAGCCACTATGTGGTTGCTGGGAATTGAACTCAGGACCTCTGGAAGAGCAGTCAGTGCTCTCAACCACTGAGCTGTCTCTCCAGCCCTTGCTATTCCTATTTTCACAGCTCTTTGACTACCTTCTCTGAAAACACATATTTTATCTTATACAAGGTCAAACTTTTATGGTTAGAAGAAATCCACTATTTATAGAATGAAAGAATGAATAGATGAGGGTTTTGTTTTGTTTTTATCCTCCTCAGCCTTAAGCACTCTTTACTTCTTATCACACCAAATGTAAACTACTTGGTTTGATATTTAGTACACGTAAAAAATGCCAATCATTGATCGCCAGTGACCACAGCAGCTCTGTGGGCCTGGCTTTTGTAAGCACCAATCCACTGCATCTTCAAACTGAGAACTTCATATCCAGGAAGTCTCAGACATAAATTTGCACTACAGTCTCTGCCAAGGTATTACCCAGAGACTGTCTCCCTCATGGGCTGGACTTCCTACTTCCCAACATAAACTTTCCAGTTAGACAGGTTCCTCTACCCGTGGTTGCCCTTCTTCCTTCTGACTAGCTTTCCTGATTTCATTACACTCCCCATATCCCATCTTTTTCCTCATCTTTTAATGCTCAAGTTTAGGTATATCCAGTGAGGAAAGCCTCTGGCTGCCATTGACATTCCAATTACGAAAGCATGCCTTTCCTTGGGCATGGTGGCAAATGTCAGTAGCCCTACTTACTCAGATAAGTATCTAAGGCAGGGGGGTTTCTTAAATGTGCAAAAGTTTATGATAGTCATCTGGGCAATACAAAGAAACTGTGACTCATACTCTCTAGAAAGGCATGCCTGTAGAACTCTCAATCAGTATGTGCCATATTCCTACACGGTATCTATAAATGGCTCAGAGGGGTTTGGCTCCTGTTCAATCTTTTTTTAAAATTTTTCTTACAACTTTATTTAAAAAAAACAGATACCTCTACAGATTTTAAAAAAGCATTTTGGCATAAAACTATAAGACTATATTTTTGTCAGTACTTGATGTTTTTAAAGATTTGATAGTATACACTGAAATCTTACTAATTACAATAAGCATAAAGTACATGTAAAACAAAACGTAACAAGGAAATAGTCAAAGTTTTCTTGGTGTGTAAAGATTAAACATAATGAAATACCAAGAATTGCCACAGGGCTGCATTCTTAGATCTTGAGTTATTAATGATTTAAGGTCTAGAGGTACCCCACTCTGAGAGGGTGCTATACACTTGCTGTTGTTGTTTTTTAAGAAGGACTGAGGCTTCCACTTTTTGGCCTTCCTTTTTTTTGAGCTTCCTATGGTCAATGAGTTGTTTCTTGGGTATTCAGATGTTCAATCTTTTATATCATTTGAATATAGCTGATTCTACACTTAGAAGCTGGTTTGTTGTATGTATGTGTAAGGCCTAAGTTCAATCCCCAGAATAAGAAGACACACACACACACACACACACACACACACACACAGTACCTGTACTTGCTTGTTTTATTTTATTAAAAAGAAAATTATCACAATAACTTCATGATAAAGAAACCAGATGAACCAGATCTTAAACAAATGTGGTTCCTGTTAGCCTGACCATGAAAACAGAATGAGGACATGCATCTTTTGCATTAATTCTGCCACTAGGAAAGCTGAAAGAAGACAAAACAAACAAACAGCACTCTCCACCACCATATCAAGTTACTCCTAGAAGGGCTGGAGAGATGGCCCTGAAGTTAAGAGCACTGGCTGCTCTCCCAGAGGTCCTGAGTTCAATTCCCAGCAACCACATGGTGGCTCACAACCATCTGTAATGGGATCTCATGCCCTCTTCTGGTGTGTCTGAAGATAACAACAATGTACTCATATGTAAAATAAATAAATACATCTTATAAAAGAACAACAACAAAGGGTTTTACCTAAGCTGGGTATGGTATGGTGGCACATACCTTTCTTCTCAGTGCTTGAAAGGTAGAAACAATCAGATCTGTGGGAGTTCAAGACCAGCCTGATACACACAGTGAGTTCCAGGTTGGCCAGAACTACAGGAAGTAAGATTGTGTCTCAACAAACAAGCACACCAGAATTTTATTTTAATGTTAACTGTCTACACTTACAATTATATCTCTACAATGAGCAATATGGTAATTCCTTACTCTTGGAAAATAACAGGAGGGAAGAGGAGGCATGAGATATACAGTTGTTTTTCAAATGCTTCAGGAAAACCACTATATAATGTGGCAAATTGGTCAAAATGTTGATATTTGAGCATCTGAGAAAAAGGTAAGTGGGAGATAGTTTACTATATTATTAACATTTGTCCATGTCTGACATTTTTCTCAGTAAGCTAACAAAGTAATTTGGGTGCAAATATTGATGCTGGGCTTATTTAATTTTGAAAAATATAAAAGTGATAGGAGCTAATCTGAGACAAAACTGCAAAAATAGCAAAGTTAGAAACCGAAAGCAATATGGAAAGCTTGCCTTAAGGTAGTAGTTGATGTTTCTAAATCAGTATTATCACATGGAAAAGGGCTCATCTGTCATCCAAGTGGTGTGGAAATGCAAAAAACCTCACTGACTTTTTTCATATGTTTATACAAATGGTATTATAATAAAAGAGATCTCGGTATAGGTTGATAAATACTTGCTGTGAAACCAGAAGGTTTTCCTAAGGACTTTTTGATCATTCTTAGCCTCTAAAAGAAGTGTTATTTGAATGTGCATCCTTGGCCCTACTAACAGACTAGAAAGATGGGGAGCAGCATCATTAGATTTGAGGAGTATCTTTAAGGCTCAAAAATCCCAGATAAGTCCTTGTGGTGGTTTGGATATGCTTGCCCCAGGGAGTGGCACTATTTGGCCATGTTGTCCCATTGGAGTAGGTGTGTCACTGTGGGCATGGGCTTTAAGACCCTTGTCTTAGCTGCCTGGTGGTCAGTCTTCTGTCTGCCTTTGGATGAAAATATAGAACTCTCAGCTCTTACAGAACTATGCTGGTCTTGCTGATAATGGACTGGACCTCAGAACCTGTAAGCCAGCCCCAATTAAATAGTTCTTTTGGAAGAGTTGCTTTGGTCATGGTGTCTGTTCACAGTAAGAAAACCCTAAGACAGTCCTCCATAGTTCTATCTCAAAAACACCTTAGCTTGACACTCTTGGCTTTAATTTGCTGAATAGGGACAGAGGCATGATGTGTGAGTGTTTGATTGTAAAAGGCCATTACGAGCATCTCTCAAAAAGGTAGAGGCAGGCACATGTCTAGGTAGAGAATAAAAACAGACAGCATTTAGAAGTTAGAGTGCTATGGTCTCTCATTAGACACAGCAACCTTAGTGAAGTGCGGGTGGGGTTGGGAATTAGTGGTTCACACACTTTGAGGCCGAATACTCAGAGGAGGCTGAGGAGAGAGAGGGTCCTTATGGTTAAGTGTCTGCTGTGCAGACAAGCAGACCTGAGTTTAACTCCCTTCTCCAGGTACTGGCTGGATTCTCCTGAGTGCGTTTGTCAGCCCTAGGGGAAGCCGAGAGACTGCCAGGCAGGCTAGCCGAATCTATAAACTCCACGTTCAGTGATAAGCCTGGAGGGCAGTTGATGAAGACATTGATATGAACTCCTGGACTCCGCATGAGTGCGCTTTCTCGCCCCCACCCCACAATGAAAATGAAATCTACAATATTTTTTTAATTAAAAAAAAAAGGCTTAATGTTTTCCAGACCGTTGGTGCTGTGTTGGCTGTCAGTAGTCAGTTGCTAACACAAAAATGTCTTTCACTTTCACTATTATTTCAGATTCGGTGACTTCTTGACTTAGAAAGGCCCTTTGCCTCCTTAGGAATCTAATGTGAAGATTTTTTTAGAGTCCAAAACCTGTTGGGCATTCCCCATTACAAGCCGCCAAATTCATACCACACATTTCCACATTTCGTGGAACTAAAACAAAACAACAACGTCATCAACAAAAGGAAACAACCATTGAACCAATTGTTATTTCGGTATCAAATTGCTTCCTTCCTTCCTTTCATCCTTCCTTCCTTCCTTCCTTCCTTCCTTTTTTTTTTTTTTTTTTTTTTTTTTTTCAAAGAGTAGCTACAAACTTTTGCATGGAAAGAAAGAAAAAAAAAAATAGACAAAAACAGCACAGTCCTTTACAATGGGTACTCATACAGTTATCTACATCAAGTGAGCCTTCCAAAGCTAGAAAATGACTTTCATGCACCTTTCAGTGCGGGGCGTTGGGGCGCGTTGCGCTGACTCAAGGCGACTCTCCCGGGAACGCTCGCCCAGCCGGGCAGCGGGGCGGGGAGGGCGCACGGGGCGCGCAGAGCCCTACGCAGACCCCGCCCGAGCCGGCGGCACCGCCCTGCGGCCGGCAGTTGGCTGTCCCCGAGGCCCGCCCCGCCGCCCCGCCGTCCGCCTGCGCCCGCCAAGGAGCCCAACAGTCCCGTCCGCCGCCGTCCGTCCCGCCATGGCTGCGCGCCTGCTCCTCCGCTCCCTTCGCGTCCCGAGCACCCGCTCGGCGCCACGCCCGCCGCCCTCCGCCCGGTGAGTCCAGCCTGGGGTACGGGCTGCCGGGGTGGCGGGGCTCTGGGGATGGGTGTGACGCGCTATGGCCGAACAGGGGCGACGAGGCCGGAGAAAGGGATCGGGAACCTGGGGCTGCCCGCTGTGGCTTGGAGAACTCGGGGTGTCCCCATCTCCGTCTGCCGCGCCCCCAAAGGCAAGGCTCCCCCGAATGCTTGCTCCGGGCCCGGGCCCCGCCCCGCGTCCTACAGGGTGTCCCGGGCACTGACTTTGAAAGAGTTGTCCAGCTGAAGCCGGGGCGATCACCCCCTGGGCGCGCTGCCACCGAGTAGCTGCGACCTTTAGCCCAGTTGGAACGGAGACTGGGGACTGCCACCTGACAATGAACTTGGGACTCGGCGTGCGGAGGCGGGGACCGGAAGAGCGGGGCAAGAACAATCATTCGGACTCAGGCGTCCAGGCCAGGGCCCCATCTGATAAATTAGGTATAGATTTATCACCAAATCCTTAGACTAATTAACTGTAGAGGGGATTAATGGATAGCTCCTGAGAGCTTTAGAGACTATTAAGCGGTGTTTATGCGGAGATCAAAAGTTTTCCCTGTCTAAAATCCATTCATTGGATAAAGCAGACTGGAAGTGTAAAGCTTCCGTAATTATGGTGGCAGGGCATTTAAATGAGCTAATTAGCACATTGTTGCGAAGTACAATGAAGTCTGTGGCAACACTTAACCATTTGAGAGACTTGAGGAAAGACCCAGGGATAGGAATGCTTTTCTGTTCTCCGAGGAAGTGAAGTTCCGACTCTTGTATTGGGTCTTCCTCGCGCTCTTAAAATTAGAGAACCCCAAAATGTTCTTTTGATTCAAGTGTAGGAAGAGGCAGTACCTTAAAGAGGATAGTGGGGAATGGTCAAAGAGTCAGGAGCTGTAGTTTTATCGTCACCGGTTTCTTAAACATTTATGAACATAATGGCCAAGGATCCTGTTGAAACAGTCTGATTCAGCATTTATGGAGCAAGGCCTTAGGCTGAGCCCAAGAACTATACTTAAATCCATCTGCCAGGGCCCAGTGTGCTAAGAGGGTGTTTCCTTTAGTTTCTGACTTTTGGTTTTTTATGTAAACGAGGCTTTAAAGTGGCCAGTAACTCCCTCCACATGTCCTGGAGGCAGAGGCCAGGGGGGATCATGGTGAATTTGAAGCCTCTTTGGAGCTGCTTAGTGAGACCCGACTTAAAAAGCAGAGGGAACAATGGAGATTAGCCTGAAGGTTATTGATTTATTTAGTAAAGGTGTCTCAAAACTGAAAATAGCTGTTTCAGCAAATTTAACTGCTAAGTGCAAGTCTCGATTTCTGTCCTACTCGTATTCCCTTTAGCACTTTTAACTCAGCAGGAAAGTTGTTTATGCATTTCTTCCTCTGTACTTAGAAATATTCCATTTTTTCCCTTAGCATAGTATAGGGTGTAACATTTGAAGACCCAGACAGATTTACACACCTGTTCTCTACTTCTATGGTAAACAATTCCACCTGAATGTCAGAAGCCTGGTATCCTAACCTCAGCATTGTTTGTCCATGGGGGAGAAAGTGTATGAACGTCTGTTTGAACAAATATGTATTTTAAAATGCTTACCTCGTAGCAATCAATTGAAAGCAGTCATTTCAGTTATTAGGGATAAAGCAAACTCTGTTGTGCTCTGAGAAGCCACCTGAAGGCCTTGCGCCCCATTCTCTCTGGGCTTTAAAATTGTAGTCAGCAGTTTGGTGCCTCTGTTGAAGTTTGGGAGGTGTGGCCTCGCTGTAGGAAGTGATCGCTAGGATCTGGCCTGTTGCCCTTTCCCATTTGCTTTCTCTTCCTGGTGTTGGTGGTTCACGATGTGGGCGCCCAGCCACCTACCTGTTCACTGCCGTGCCTTCCCGCCATGATGGTGGCAGACCCTTGTCCCTCTGTAACTGTAAGGCCAGACAAACCCTTACTTCTGTGGCCATGGTACTTCATCACAGCAACAGTGGAGGACCTAATACAGCAGCTCATTTCCATCCTCCATTCATCTGTCTTCTCAGTATATAGGTTTGCCATCTTTATCAGAGATCAGTGGTGCAAGCACTTATATTGTGTGCCTTGTTCCATTGGTGTGTGTGTGTGAGAGAGAGAGAGAGAGAGAGAGAGAGAGAGAGAGAGAGTCTGTCTGTCTGTCTGCCTGTCTAATGTGAATTGGGTTGTTTTCATGCTTTCTTTTTTGTATGCTTGTTATTGGCATATAGGAAACGTCTAAATTTTATGCTAATTTTGTCTCCTGCTACTTTGCTGAGAGGGTTTATATGTAATTATATTTTGTTTTCTTGTCTTATTGCTCTAGCTAAGTTTTCAAGCCCTGCATAAATAGGGGTAGAGTCACTCAGTGTTGTTCCCATATTAATGGGAATCTTTTTTTTTTCTAGCATGATGCTGGCTGTAGATCTGCCCTATATATACTGAGATGTGATCTTTCTAGACCTAGCTTCTCTATGACTTATCATGACTTGGTACGACTAAAAATTCATCTTTTCTAGGAAAAAGAAAAGACTAAAGAAAAAACAGGGTCTATGCAAGGAAGAAAGAGACCTATGTTAGAATTTAAAACAGAGCAGTGATAAGTTTTCTCCATATTTTCAATGTGTTCTAACATTTTTAGAGACCCAGCATTGGAGCAGTGAAAACCAGGACTTACTAGACCTGCAGTAGCAACAGAGTTGAGGACTGAACATTCCTATCTGTTGTGTCCTATAACAGATCTCATCCTGGCCTTAAAAGGGAAGAGCTTTGTGTCTGCCACTGTATGCAGATGCATTGTCCTTGGGCCCATGTGATAGCCACAGACTTCCAGAACATTTCTTCCACTGGTGACTAGGTAGACATCATCCTGGCCAGGTTTGCCACTAAGCTGTCCATCACCTGTATGCTGTGAGGGACATAGACCCTCATCAGCACAGTGGCCAAGCTCTGGTGAAAAATGGCTTGACCCTTACTAAATAGAGTTACTGATTGCTAACTCAGACTGGAAGGTCTTTAAGTCCTTCGTTTGTTCTCTGGAGCTCATTGGCCACCAACCCAGTGCTGATGGGTTTTTATTCAAGTCATGCTTAATGCCTGGACCAGAACATAGTGTCAGGCATGGGAATCATGATGTGAAGGACAAGACTACCAGGGAGAATGCATGAACCCAGTTCCTGAAAACCCACATGTTTGCTTTCAAATAAAATAATTTTTCTCTTAAAAAAAGATTTTATTCAGGATGAGGTTGAAGATGTATGAAGGAATGTCCTTCTAAGGGGAAGGAGTCTCAGTAGAAACAGACTCTGAATACAGTTGGACTAAGGGGACTGATAAAAAGTCATTTAATGTTCCCCGCGGCCAGGAAGAAGGAGAAGGAAGGAGGGCAAAGGGAGGCGTCAGCTGAAAATCCTAGAGAATTCCATCCAAATCCACACAGAGACTTGTTGGGCATTTTGATAGGCAGCGATATTTATACAGTTCATGTCTTGTGCTACTGAAATTTGCAGTTCTGGTTCTGAATATGCTACTTTGGGAGAGTTCGCATTGTTTTAGAAATTGAACAGGACGTGAACATTTACCACTATTATTCTAGTCTACTATTTGATTTTTATGCAGTTTAGTCCAGATGCTATTCAGAAACAGTGTATTTCACCTCAACTCAAACCTGTGGTTAGATCTAGATATTATCCACCCTACCGATTTCCAAAAGGAGGCGGTTGAATCATCACAAAGTGGTATGGTAGGAAGGTTGGGGGAGGGTTCTGAGACAGGGTCTGGGAGGTCAGGAGACCCTATGGAAAGCATACGGGTACCTTGTTCACTGGCATTAATTTGGATATGGAGAGTAATGGTTGACTTAGTTTTCTTAATGTATGTCTCTTTAAGATGCTCTCACTCTGGAGCAGAAGCACGTCTAGAAACTCCTTCTGCTAAAAAATTAACTGATATTGGAATCAGAAGAATCTTTTCCTCGGAGCACGACATCTTCCGGGAGAGTGTAAGGAAGTTTTTTCAAGAAGAAGTGATTCCTAACCACGCGGAGTAAGTGCCCTCCCTGCCTGCTGTAACGTAACAGAAGGACTGGAACGTCATTTGTATGATGCAGGAAGGGCCTCCTTCATCCCTGCACTGTTCTTCACTGTAATACCCTGAGATCGTAGGTAGGGTTTCTAGGTTTTGCAAGTTTTTTTACTATTATTATTAATATTACTAATTTTATTCTATTTAGACATATCACTGAGTTCCCCAGACTGGTCTTGAATTTTTAGGCACAAGCATTTTTTTCCTTCGTTGCCTAAGTATCTGGGGCTAGAAACTTGTGCCATCACATCCAGCCTTTTAAAATGTGCCAGTCAAGATTGCAAAAGGACCAGCTTCCGCTTGAGAGAGGGTCCTGAGGAAGGGGTGTTTGAGAGTAGCAGAAGAAATGACTCAAAGTCATTGATGGGTCTAAGCTCTGTGATCTGCTCAGGGTAACTCTCTAGACAGCTCTCTAGGTAGCACATGGGTTTTTCTACCAAAGTCAGCAAATGTGCTAGAAAAATGCTCAAAGAGCTGTGTTAGCTTTCTAGATAGCTCAGGTCTTGCAGACCAAAACTCCTGTCTTTTATTTGCATATTAATGTAATCATTTACCTTTTGGTTCCCTATTGATTATCCCATGAATCAGCATTTTATGACTTTGATTCTCAAACAATAAGCTTAGGTGGGTGGGATCCTCTCCTTCACTTCCTGGTACTCCTTTATTACTAGAACCATGAGTCTTGTTTTTTAAACTATTTCTTTCCCTTTACTGACTCATTAGTGCAGCTAACTATGTGAAAAAAAAAAATCTTTGGAAGTCCTGTTAAGGAAAATTTCATGACTATGTGGTACAACTAAACTCTAGAGCATCAAATAACCATGATAGCAGTGGACATAAATTATGGGTCTAGTCCACAGAGCAGGAGGGGACAAAAGATGGCAAAGATAAGGCAGGAAGAAACAGAAATAACTTGAGTCAGATCCACACGGAAAGACCTGTGGTCAATGCCATCAGTTACCTTAAATTAAGGACATGTCCCTGCACAAGTCTCGAGTTTCTAGTGAGGCCATTTACATAAGTTTTAGGACATTTGTCTGACTTGAAGTTTCTTATCTATAGATGGGAGAAAGCTGGAGAAGTGAGCAGAGAACTCTGGGAAAAAGCTGGCACGCAGGGCCTGCTTGGCATCAACATTGCAGAGAAACACGGTGGCATTGGCGGGGACTTGTTGTCAACAGCAGTGACCTGGGAGGAGCAGTAAGTATGGAGACGTGTGGAGTGGAGTCTCATTTTGTGAATTGTCCTTTTTGGAGGGAAAATGAAAACACGTTCTAATGTTCTTCAGTGTAAAATATGGGGATGACACCATGTTTGGGATGTGGGCCGATGATGCATGTTTTTAAAATCCTTTTATGTTGTAGAAATAGGTGCTGTTGGCAGGCCAGGTGCATCCTCACCTGCAGGAGTCGGAAGTAGGAGGACTGCCAAGAGTTCAAGGCTAGTTTAGATTTACAGTCAGTTCTAGGCCAGCCGTAGTTACGTAACAAGAAGCTGCCTTAAAAACAAACAAAAAAGAGTTAAAAAGAAAACTTCATTATTCATTTCCAGTGAGTTTATCCCCTCCTTTTAAAGAACATAGCACATTGGAAAAATTCTCCATTGAGATATGCCAAAATTTACATTATAAGAACATATAAATATCTCAGCTAAAATGACAGAAGATTATGTAGCAATAGTTCATCAAAAGGGAAATGCACTTAGATTTTATTTCATGAAAAATCTCTTCCTCACTACCAGAGGACTGTAAATTATGTTGCCCTAGAATTATCATTTTGCATATCTATAAAATTTGTGAAAAGATGACAAATCCTGCTCTCCAATAAGGACAAGATGGTTGTGAAAGCAACACAGTCATTCACATGTGTTGCATTAAAAAAAGTGAATATTTCTGGGATTTCAGTGTATATGAAAGGTGAATGAATGTGTTTCTGCCTGGGTGTCATTCGGGGGAATTTACTGTAAGACGACAGCTTATTAGGACAAAGGGAATATCATGGTGGACCTTAATCCCCTGAATTTTGATGCAATGCAGATGCACTAGAATGGGAGGAGGGATGTGTGAGTTATGCAACATAAATGATTTGAAATATTTTACACCTATTAACAATGTAATTTTTAAAAAATCATGTGCAGTAGGACTTAACCATAATAATTCCTGGGAAAACAATGGAGTGAAAAGTTCACAGATTGACTGCTGGTACCTTAGAGCATCACCAAGGTGTTCTCCATAGTAAGACAGTTGCTGTGTCTGTCGGGCTGAGACAGGTGCAGGTGGCCAGTATTCAGCTCTTAGTTTATCACAGGAGTACTTCAGAGGCATTGCTAAAGCGCCATTACCGTGTCCAAGTCTACAATGAAAAGGTCAATAAAAACAGAGATGGTGTTTGGGAAGGTCGCGAGATTAAGAGAAAGCGGGTTATTCTCACACAATTCTTCACTCTGTTAGTAAAATTGAAAATTAAACTTAAAACAACCCAGTAGCTACTTCATGGCTCCGTTTTCCTCCCTTTTTTTTTTTTGTTCTAAGAGCGTACTCAAATTGCACAGGCCCTGGTTTCAGCCTCCATTCGGATATTGTCATGCCCTATATTGCGAATTATGGCACAAAAGAGCAGATTGAGAAGTTCATCCCCCAGATGACGGCGGGCAAGTGTATCGGTGCTATAGCCATGACCGAGCCTGGGGCTGGAAGGTGAGTCTACATTTAGCTGCTACTGAGTTCTTTTTGAAAAATTGTTTTATTGGATATTTTCTTTATTTACATTTCAAATGTTATCCCCTTTTCCCTCCTCTTCCTGCCCCCCACTTGCTTCCATGAAGGTGCTCCCTCTCCCAACCACCCTCTCCACCTCAGTACCTTGGCATTCCCCTACACTGGAAAAACACACCTTCATTGGACCAAAGGCCTCTCTTCCAACTGATGCCAGACAATGCCATCCTCTGCTACATATGCACCTGGAGCCATGGGTCTCTCCATGTGTGCTCAATGGTTGGTGATTTAGATCCTAGGAACTCTGGAGGGTTTGGTTGGTTAATAATGTTGTTCTTCTCATGGGGTTGCAAACCCTTCAGCTCCTTCAGTCCTTTCTCTAGCTCTTTCACTGGGGTCCCTGTGTTCAGAGTTGATTTTCTCAAAGAACCAGCTCCTGATTTTGTTGATTCTTTGTATAGTTCTTTTTGTTTCTACTTGGTTGATTTCAGCCCTTGGTTATTTCCTGCTGTCGACTCCTCTTGGGTGTATCCACTTCTTTTTGTTCTTGAGCTTTCAGGCATGTTCTCAAGCTGCTAGTGTATGCTGTCTCCAGTTTCTTTTTGGAGACACTCAGAGATATGAGTTTCCCTCTTAGCACTGCTTTCTTTGTGTCCCAGAAGTTTGGGTATGTTGTGCCTTCATTTTCATTAAATTCTAAAAAGTCTTTAATTTCTTTCTTTCTTCCTGTCCAAGTTATCATTGAGTGGAGCATTGTTCAGGTTCCATGTGTGTGTGGGCTTTCTGTCGTTTTTATTGCTATTGAAGACCAGCCTTCTTAGTCCATGGTGATCTGAGAGGATGCATGGCATTATTTCAGTCTTCTTGTATCTGTTGAGGCCTGTTTTGTGACCAATTACATTGTTAATTTTGGAGAAGGTACCCTGAGGTGCTGAGAAGAAGGTATATTCTCTTGTTTTAGGGTGAAATGTTTTATAGTTATCTGTTAAATCCATTTGACTCATAACATCTGTTAGTTTCACAGTGTCTCTTAGTTTCTGTTTCCATGATCTGTTCATTGATGAGAGTGGGGTGTTGAAGTCTACTACTATTATTGTGTGAGGTGCAATGTGTGCTTTGAGCCTTAATAAGGTTTCTTTTATGAATATAGGTGCCCTTGTGTTTGGAGCATAGATATTCAGAACTCAGATTCATCTTCATGCATTTTTCCTTTGACAAGTATGTAGCATACTTCCTCATCTTTTTTGACAACTTTTGGTTGAAAGTTGATTATATTCGATATTAGAATGGCTACTCCATCTTGTTAATTGAGATCATTTCCTTGGAAAATTTTTTTCCATCCTTTTACTGAGGTAGTGTCTGTCTTTGAGGTTTGTTTCCTGTATATAGCAAAATGTTGGGTTCTACTTCAGTATCCAGTCTGTTTGTCTATGTCTTTTTATTGGGGAATTGAGTCCATTGATGTTGAGAAATATTAGGGACCAGTGATTGTTGTTTCCTGTTATTTTTGGTTTTAGAGGTAGAATTATATTTGTATGGCTGCCTCCCTTTGGGTTAGTTGAAAGAAGGTTACTTTCTTCCTTTTTCTAGGTGTAGTTTTCCTCCTTGTGTTGGAGGTTTTTATCTATTATCCTTTGTAAGGCTGGATTTGTAGAAAGATATTGTGTACATTTGGTTTTGTCATGGAATATCTTCATTTCTCCATCTATGTTAATTGAGAATTTTCCCAGATGTAGTAGCCTGGGCTGGCATTTTTGTTCTCTTAGGATCTGTATGACATCTGCCCTGGATTTTCTAGCTTTCATAGTCTCTTTTGGGCAGTCTGGTGTAATTCTGGTAGGTTTGCCTTTATATGCTACTCGACCCTTTTCCCTTACTGCTTTTAATATTTTTTTCTTTGTTGTGTGCATTTGGTGTTTTAACTGTAATGTGAGAGGAGGACTTTCTTTTCTGGTCCAATCTATTCAGAATTCTGTAGGCTTCTTGTATCTTCATGGCCATCTCTTTCTTAAAGTTAGGAACATGTTCTTCTATAATTTTGTTGAAGATAATCACTGGCCCTTATGGTGGGAATTTTCACTCTCTTCTATATCTATTATCCTTAGGTTTGGTCTTCTCAATGTGTCCTGTATTTCCTGGATGTTTTGCACTAGGACCTTTTTGCATTTTAGTTTGTTTGGTTTTTTTTTGTTGTTGTTGTTTTGTTTTGTTTTGTTTTTTGACTCTTGTTTCAGTTTTTTTCTATGATTTCTGAGATTCTTTCTTCTCTCTTGTATTCTGTTAGTGATACTTGCATTTGTGACTCCTGATCTCTTTCCTTGGTTTTCTATCATGAGTGTTGTCTCCCTTTGTGATTTCTTTATTGTTTCTATTTTCATATTTAGATCCTGGATAGTTTTGTTCAGTTACTTTGCCTGTTTGGTTGTGTTCTGGATAGTTTTGTTCAGTTACTTTGCCTGTTTGGTTGTGTTCTGGATAGTTTTGTTCAGTTACTTTGCCTGTTTGGTTGTGTTTTTCTGTAATTCTTTATGGGATTTTTGTGTTTCCTCTTAAAGAGCTTCTACCTGTTTACCTGTGTTGTCCTGTATTTCTTTAAGGGCATTATTTTTGTCCCTCTTTAAGTCCTCTATCATCATCATGAGATGTGATTTTAAATCAGAATCTTGCTTTTCCCGTGTGTTGGGGTACCCAGGACTTTCTTTGGTGGGAAATCTGGGATCTTATGATGACAAGTAGCCTTGGTTTCTGTTGCTTAGCTTCTTGTGCTTGTCTCTTGCCATCTGGTTATCTCTAGTGTTAGTGGTCTTGCCATCACTGATTGGAGCTTGTTCCTCCTGTGGGCCTGTGAACTTAGGAGCATAGCTCTCCTGGGAGACCAGCTCTCTCCGGGATGAATTTGGATAGAGGGCTGTGAAACAGCCTTAGCTGTGGGCACAGATGGAGACCAGGAGCTTATTACTTTTTAATGTGTTATATGTGTGTGGGTGGGTATGTATATATGGATTTAGATCCCCACGTAGGAAAACATATTGTGTCCTCTGAAAGCTGGAGTTACAGGTGATTTTGAGCTACCTGATGTTAAGTCTGGCAACCAAATTTGGGTTTTTTGGAAGAACAGTAAGTGTTCTTCAGCACTGAGCTGCCTCTCCAGCCTTTTCTTATATCTTAAATAGAAAAATCTAGACTCATACACTCTTTTTAGAGTTTTTCTGTTAGGAAGATGGCATTTGAAAAACGTTTAACTTTTTATACTTATGTGCATGACTGTTTTGCCTACTAGTATGTACGTGTGCCACGTGTGTGGCAGGTGCTCACGGAGGTAAGAAGAGGACATTGGAACTGGGCTTTGGATGTCTGTGAGCTACCATATGTGTTCTGAGGAGCTGAACTTCTGTCCTCTGTAAAAGCAGCAGGGCTTCTTGACTAATGAGCCATCTTTTCATCCCCTGTTTTTAAAATAACTACATTTCTGATGGAAAGTTAGTGATGGGAAACAACATGAGTAAAGACATTTAAGTACACTCTGTCTGATAATTGTAGGAAGATAGCAAACTTTAAAAGGTCATCGTCGTCTACTTAGGAGTTCCTAAATACAGTTTGGCTGCCATAAATTTAAAATATAGTAGATGTATTTTAAGTGTAACTTTGTGAATATTTCTAATATTAGAATTTTCAGTACATGTGAACTTACATAATAACTTTTGCGTAATTTGATTTTTTGCCCATTGATTGACCTTTGTTTCCCATTATAGTGACTTACAAGGAGTAAGAACAAACGCCAAAAAATCTGGGAGTGATTGGATTCTCAATGGAAGCAAGGTGTGTAAAAAAGCCGGCATGAGTACCAGGGTCTCCGGCTACATCACCCACTACATATCTGATGATGTGATGAACCTAGGAACTAACACAGGATTGTTTTAGAGGTCTCAGGATAGTAAGACATTTACAGGTTTTATATGGCAGAATCTATAGCTACTCTCCTATGTTTCATGTTGCTTGGCCCTCCGCACTACGGTAAAGGTGCTTTTAGCTTCCAAATGACTCTTGACGGACAAAACAGAAAAGAAAAAGGTTTTGGTTGCTCTCACTGGGACAAACAATGGGGCACTGTGGATGTGAGATCAGGTGAAGGTGGCCTGGAGTACTTGCAAGATGGGGACTGTGACCCGGGTTATACCACCCTTAACCCCAACCCTGATGGGCGCAGCGACAAGAGGAGCAGTGGGGCCTGCTGGGTACTGGCCTATGTGAAAAATGCAAGGAGAGACCTGTCTTAAAAGAACCCTGTGGAGAGTGATAGAGGAGGGCATCTTACACGCGTATACAAATAAGTACGTAAATTTAGGAGGGAGCTGGAGAGATTGGCTCAACAGTTAAGAATATTGGCCATTCTTCTGGAGGACTTAGGTTCTATTGCCAGTACCCACATGGTGGCTGTTAAGTCCACTTCCAGGGAATCTGGTGCCCTCTTGTGGCTTCCTTGGGTGCTGCATGAATGTTCATGGACAAACCCTACAGGCAAAATGGCCCATATGCATGCAATAAGATGAAAAAAAAGAAAGGTTGGGAGAAAAAGTTGCAAACACATATCAGAACATTTCAGGAGGCCTTAAGAGGTAGAAGTATGGATGTCAGGATCCAAGAACCCTCCAGTTCTTTCTTCTGAGAATCAGCTTGCTGATAGCTTTGGAGAGCTCTTCAGATGGGTGCCGGTGGCTCAAGAGCAAACACATCCCTGAGGAGAAATGTTGCAGTTGAATAAATGTTAAGGAGAGCTGTTCTTTTTTAAACACACAGACTGTGGATGCATTTATTTCTTTGGTTGTTATGATTTGGCCTGTTTGTGTGTGAGACAGGTTCTTGCTGTAGAGGCCAGAATAGCTTTGAACTCATAACCCTTCTGTGTTATCTGCCTAAGTGCTGGCATTGCAAGGATATACAACTATGTCGTGTTTACTTTGTTCAATTTAAAATTTTTTTCCACTTTCTTTAAGCAAATGCTTTTATCTTTACAAAATCAAATAATATTGAGGTACCATGAGGTTCCTAAAAATCTGATCTTCAAACTCACATTGTCAGCACATAGTTACAATTTGTTCTCTGATATCAGAGCTTCCTATATAGCTGAGGCGTCAAAGAAATTTGGGAAAATGTGGAGAACTTCTCATTCCTTGATCTGCCAGTGGGTATTGTTAATCTCTTAGGAATTAAAGATAGTATATCTTATATCCTAGAAAATTTCCTTTTATGGACTATCTTGAATCACTGACATCATTCAAATCAACGTTAGGAAGCAATTACCCAAGTGTTGTGATATGTGGACTCAGTGGTACCGTACGTGCCTAGTATGTGTAGGGCCTGGTTTTGGCATTGCATAAACAAAACAGCTTGTCTAAGCCTGGCATCAGGAGTTCTTAACTCATTGTGGAAGACCGGGAAGAATTTTAGATGATGTGATACTTGAGCTTAGTCCAAGATGCATAGGATTTGCATTGTTAGAGTGAGAAAGGGCCTCCCTAGGGGAGGAAATGTGATTTTTCAGCGACACATGGGTCTGGAAGTCATTGGCATGTGTGAGACAGGTGTTTCAGGAGAGCTGATCCAAGGCCAGGAAACGGAGGCAAAATAGGATGGGAGAAGAGGCAGGAGGTGTGACTTACCATCTGTTTGCGAGGAGTTTTCGATGCCTGCTCTAAGGCATCTAATGTATCCTGAAGCTAGCTGTTCGAAGATGTTGGAGTGTGGACTTGGCATGGTGATACTGCTGTGTAGAGCAGCCCCTCTGTGCATGTATGATGGAGTTGCAGTGAGAGCCTCGGGGAATGCTGGGAGGAGAGTTAGTGGCCATAGTAGAGAAGGAAATAAGCATACTGAAACCGTGAAGGTGGACCAGAAAGAGCGGCGCCAAGCCACGGGGAAGCAGATGGCAGCACAGTTTGTCAAAGCAGTTGTTGAAGTAGAGGATGCATTGACATTCATTGTTGGGCAGGAGTTTGTGGTGGGACGGACGTGCTCTGCTTGTGACTCACTCTGTGGAATCCAGTAGGTCTAGATCGTATCAGGCGATGTGGCTTAGCTGGAGGTACACCCCTGTACTGTAAAGGTTGACTTGGAAAGATTGTGAACTCTTAGGCCAGCCTGGGCTACAGAACAGGTTCAGGCCATCTGCTTAGTGAGATCCTATCTCATAAAAACAGAGCAGAGAGCACTAGGGTCTCGGGGGTGACCTGAGGATGACTTGGCCCTGACAGTTGAGACGGCCCCAGGCAAAGTTCAGGATGAAGTGTCAGTTATCAATTGCTCTGGATCATCAGCTCAAACTTCCTGTTTAGCTTGTCATTCTGCCCCACAACCCTCCCACAACACCCCCTCAACAACCCCCCACTTAACCATAAGGCTTTCCTTACTTAGGCAGTTTTGAAAGAAGAACACAATCCGTATAAAAATGAAAAACAAAGTCTTTTCAAAATCCGATCCGTCTAAGTATGATGCCATCTAAAACAAATTCCCCTTTCCTCTCTGTAGCTCCCCACTAAAATTCAGCTTACCGAGTGAATGGGCAGTTTGGCTTTGTTTTAAAGACATGATCTCTGAGTTTCCTATTACTGTGTATCTCACGAGTCGTGGGAAAACTGTAGATACTTCAGTATCGAAGCATTGGAGGGCCCTTGCTCTTCATTAACTGTGACTGTGCAGAGGCTACCCTGTGCTGGCGGGAGGGATGGGGACACTCCTGCTGCCTGTTCTAGTCCTCTTGTGTGTGCTTCCTGAGTGTGAGCTTGCACAAGAGCCTGAGTATTATGGAGTACCACAGTGCATCTGGATATTTCTGCAGGTGTTCATCACTAATGGCTGGCTAAGCGATCTCGTGATCGTGGTGGCTGTCACCAATCGAGAAGCTCGATCGCCTGCCCATGGCATTAGCCTCTTTCTGGTGGAACATGGAATGAAAGGATTTATCAAGGGCAGGAAACTACACAAGATGGGAATGAAAGCCCAGGTAAGCCATGGTTTGAGTCAGACTCTGGCCACGCACTGTGTTTACTCTCAGTCAGAAAGTGGCTGTATTACAGAGTTACTCAGGGCATCTCCCTGAGCTGAATGCAGGGTATGTTTCCAGACATGGCAAGGAGACTTGTTTGCAGCCACGCCACGGTCTCGGTCATACTCAGCTCTGGGAAGCAGTCAGGGTGTTTTGTGTCTCTGCTTTAGAAACGGGGAAAGTTAGCCGTGTTACGATAAACCGCCTGTTTGTGAAATTTAGAAGGTTGGGAAGTAATACCAGTATTTTGGAATGTATGACCAGGGAACATGTTTTGCTTAATGTGTGTTAGAAATTCTAACTTTCCAGGACCTAGAGAAATGGACAGTGTCAGAGCCTGAGTGTGTATTGCATTGAGAAAGCCGCCATTGTGGAATGAGATGGTTTAGATAAAGCTCCCTGGCTTATCACTTATACTTAGCTTTCAGTCTCCAAGTTCACGCTAGTTTGTCGTTCGGTTCTTCTTCATTGGAAGTTATAAACGTTACTGGGAAACGAATGGACTCATTCTCTGCCTGATCCATGTTTCTTAGGACACAGCAGAACTCTTCTTTGAAGATGTCCGATTGCCAGCTAGTGCCCTACTTGGGGAAGAGAACAAAGGCTTCTACTACCTCATGCAAGAACTCCCACAGGTATTAAATGCCTAAGGATGCCGTTTCCGGTTAGGTACTTCCGGTTAGATACTGAGCAGAAATAGACTACAGAGCCGTATCAATACATCAATGCATGTCCAGCTTGTGCCGCAAGGATCATCTGAGTTTAATTTAAAGTTGCAGACCAGATAAGTAAATAATTGAACTTAGCAGGATCATCCCAAACAAGTAAGGACAGTAGGCATTGGTTTCTCTGGTTCCTCAGAATGACCTCGGTGTAAGTGAAGAGCTTTTAGCTCTTTGTAAAGAAACATTACCAGGAACATTTGGCAGATTGTAAACAACTGCAGAGTCAAAGGGGAGAAGGCGCTAAACAGAAAGGTTCTTCCCACCACAGTCTTCAAATTCATGCTTTGGGACAGGAATTGCCTAATCATTCACACATGCATATTGTTCTAAGTGTGTGTTTGCTTTTCCTCTGGCAGTAGCTATGGTGCAAGCTAAGCGGTGACATTGAAGAAAGCTAGTGGCTCCAGTGGTTAAGTAGATTTCAGAATTTGCCAGCATGGTGAAATCTGGTGACTGGCGCTGTTTTACACTAGTTGGTAAAATCTGAACTGCGGACTAGAGGTTGTTGCGCTCCACACGCACACTGTTCTGTTGTAGAGGCAGTGAGCACAAACAACCGACTGTGGGAGGTAGCGTGAGGTAGACAGTGTGGCTACAACACCTTAGAGCTGTTCTTTGATTGTCTCAATGATCACAGGTGTCTGTGGGAGCTTTTTCTTAGAGCTAGGAGGCAAGCTAAAAATTAATCTTTAGAAGCTTGTTATGAAGGTTATTTATAGGAAGTGGTATGAAAATGGTTCACATAATAATGCCTACTACTTCATTTTGGGGTTCTAGGAAAGGCTTTTAATTGCCGATTTGGCAATTTCTGCCTGTGAGTTCATGTTTGAAGAAACCAGGAACTACGTGAGACAAAGAAAAGCCTTTGGGAAAACAGTTGCACACATACAGGTACGTTTCTGTCCTTACAGCTGGGTGTTTATCCAGTTACTCATCTCAGTTAAGTCGGGCCAAATGATAATTCAGCGTAATTTCGATGTAAGAGGTGCTGGGAAGTGGGTGAGATTCAGAAAGGGAAAGCAAAGAGTGGAGATGCTAAGATAAGAAAAGGGGACAGGGCAGAGTCCCGAGAATACTGGGAGACTTGAGGTGACATAGAGAAGGCAGATTGGGAGAGGCTCATCACAGAAGCCAACAGGGAAGACTTTAGTAGGATGGCTGTGCTGTCCACGTTTAGTTTCCATGCAGTCAGCTTGTTAAGGGAAAGGTCGAGTGCTGCAGAAACAGCCTTGTCCATCATGGGCAAGGGCACTTCCTGTCCTAACATAGCTCCTAGGCAAGTTGTGTTCTGGAAGGAATATTTCCTGGTCGTACATTTTTAAAATGTGTTTGATACGCAAACCTGCTAAGTCTTAATATTAGAAATTCTTGAAGTTTGTAAGGCTTGTGTTTATTCACAAGTAGAAATGTTTGTTTTTCTGTTTATGAATAACATTAATACGTACCTTGTTTTGCTTGAGGATCATATAAAGTACCTTAGAATATTGCCTCCACAGGCATGTGTAGACACAAACACACATGCATGCACACACAAATGATGCTTTAAAATAGACTGCCTGAATGAATCACAAAGCATGTGGTTAGACATTAACAGTAAAGGAAGCAGAAAGTGATCTGTTCTGTTCTTCCATAAAGGAGAAGGGTTTCTTTAGAATGCAGTCCTGGGACTGTCTCCATAGCTCAGTGGGTAAAAGTACTTGCCACTAAGCCTGATAACCCAAGTTTGAGTCCCAGAACCCACATGGTAGAAGGACAGAACCGAGTCCTGAATACTGTGACCTCAACTCAGGCACTGGTATGATTGTGCCCCCACACATACATATGTACACATACATGTGCTCACACATACACACACACACAAGATGTAATGCAGATAATTTAAAATGTAGTCGAGGGCTGTATAACAGGGTAGTTCTCAGTAACGGACTGCGTGTAGGACTTGTTAGTGGGACACTCATGATATAGTGGCTCAGTGCATGTCAGTGGAGATGCTGGGACGAGCATTCAGTCGTGCCAACCCATACTGCATACATTAGGCAGCACGGAATACATTTATTCTCTGTACTCTGCTCTACTCCCTGACATTGGCTACATTGCTACATTCTTTCAGCAGAGGTTATATTCGGCTAATACCTTGTGTTACCGAATCCTTACATGTCTTATGCTCACTTTGTCTCTTGCTCATCAGGATCCTTTACCAAGCATTTGACTTATACCATTGAGGTTGTGTGGGCATACTGTGGTTCACACAATAGGGACATTGTTTAATGGCCTATTACTGAAAAGAGTTCACCTTGCGTGCCTGTTTTTCAAAGCCTGCGTCATCTGTTACCTTTCTTCAAAACAAGTAGTTCAAGAGATTTTCGGTAGGGGGCAGTAATAAATTGTCTAGTCAGGGGTTTTCAGTCCGTGGGTCCAACCGCTTCTGGGGCTTTTGCATATCAGATATCCTGCATGTCATTTATTTCCATTACGATTCGTAACTTTCAGAATTTACAGTTAGGAGATAGAAACAAGAAGAATTTTGTTGGTTGGGGGTTACCACAACATGAGGAAGTACATAAAAGGGTCTCAGCATTAGGAAGATATGTGTAGGGTGTGTGCGTGAGTGTGTTTGTGTTCGAGTATGCACATGTGTATATGTGGTATATGCATGAATGTGTGCAGGTGGGCACACTTGTGAACACATGTATGGAGGCCAGAGGTTGACTTTGAGTATTTCTTCCATTCCTTCCTAGTTCTTTTTTTTTTTTTTTTTTTTTTTTTTAAGCCGGGGTCTCTTACTGACTCTGGTACTCTTTCGCCTAGACATGCTAGACAGTCAGCTCCTGCTGTCCACCTGTGCTTGTGTTGCAGTGTGAGGGAGGGTCACAGGAATACACTGCCACACCTGGTTTTGATGTGGGTGCTGAGAATCTTACCTGGGGTCCTCATGCCTCTGTAGCAGCTCCTCCCTGAGCCATCTCAGCATCTCCCTCCTGGTTCAGGGTTCAGAGATTTGTAACTGTAATCCTTTGGAGGAGTTTCTCTTAACCCTTTTTGCTCCCAAGTGACTTCAGGGCATCTCTATTCTCTGTTCCAGCCTGTTTTAGCTCCCAACTAAAGATACAAAGAACTGGTATTTTTAGTTTTTAAGATGTATGTATTTATGTATTTAATGTATCTGAGTACACAAGAAGAGGGCATCAGATCCCATTACAGATGGTCATGAGCCATGAGTTCATGAGTCCTGAACTCAGGACCTTTGGAAGAACAGTCAGTGCCCCTAAGAACTGGTATTTTTTTTTTAAACGACTTTATTTTACAAAACAAAGATAAATGTACAGATTTTAAACATTTTTTGCTTAAAATTATACATTTTTGTCAGTACTGTTTTTTCAGATATTAAAATAATTTTTACATAAAACTATGTGAATATATTTTTTAGTCAGTACTTGATTTTTTCAAGGGCTTGACAGTATGCATTGAAAACCTAATAGTTACCATGAGCGTAAAGTACATGCAAAATAAAACGCAACATGGAAATAGTCAAAGTCTTCTTGTTTTGTATATATATATATATATATATTTGTTTTCTTTATTTCTTGGACTTCATACAGTCTGTGAGTTGTTTCTGGGGGAGTACAAGCCTCTGGGGTTAGCATCCCAATATCAGAGACTGCATATTATGTCTGTTTTTTTGTGACTGGGTTATCTCACTCAGGATGATATTCTCTAGATGCAGCCATTTTCTTAAGAATTTGGTTAAGTCATTGTTTCTGGTGGCTGAGTAGTATTCCATTGTGTAAATGTACCACAATTTTTGTATTCATTCATCTTCTGAAGGACATCTGGGTTCTTTCCAGCTTTTGGCTATTATAAGTAGAGCCGCTATGAACATTGTGGTGCATATATCTTTGTTGTGTATTAAAGTGTCTCTGGGGTATATGACCAGAAGTGGAATAGCTGGGTCTTCAGGTAGTACTATATCCAATTTTCTGAGGTATCGCCAGACTGATTTCCAGAGTGGTTGTATTAGTTTGCAACCCCACCAACAGTGGAGAAGTGTTCCTCTTTCTCCACAGCCTCGCCAGCATCTGCTGTCATCTGATTTTTGGATCTTGGCCAATCTGACTGGTGTGAGGTGGAATCTCAGGGTTGTTTAGATTTGCATTTCCCTGATGGCTAAGGATATTGAGCACTTCCTCAGATGTTTCTCGGCCATTCGGTGTTCCTCAACTGAAAACGTTTTGTTTAGCTCTGTACCCCATTTTTTAATAGGGTTATTTGATTCTCTGGTGTCTAGCTTTTTGAGTTCCTTGTACACCTTGGATATTAGGCCTCTATCTGATGTGGGGTTGGTAAAGATCTTTTCCCATTCTGTTGGTTGCCGTTTTGTTTTCTTGACAATGTCCTTAGCCTTACAGAAACTTTGCAATCTCATTAAGTCCCATTTGTTAATCTTTGACCTTAGAGCTTGAGCCATTGGTGTTTTGTTCAGGAAATTTTCTCCTGTGCCTATGTGTTCTAAGGTTTTCCCTACTTTCTCATCTAATAGTTTCAGTGTATCTGGTTTAATGTGGAGATCTTTGATCCACTTACACTTGAGCTTTGTACAAGGAGATAAGAAAGGGTCTATTTTCATTCTTTTGCATGCTGAGTGCCAGTTGGACCAGCACCATTTGTTGAATAGGCTGTCCTTTTTCCATTGAATGTTTACTGCTCCTTTGTCAAAAATCAGGTGACCATATACATGAGGGCTCCTTTCTGGATCTTCTATTCTATTCCATTGATCCACATGCCTATTTCTGTACCAGTACCATGCAGTTTTCAGCACAATTGCCTTGTAATATAGCTTGAGGTCAGGAATAGTGATTCCCGCAGATGTTTTTTTGTTGTTGAGGATGGATTTAGCTCTTCTAGGTCTTTTGTTATTCCATATGAAATTGCACATTGATCTTTCCAGTTCCATGAAGAACTGGGTTGGAATTTTGATGGGGATTGCATTGAATCTGTAGATTGCTTTTGGTAGGATGGCCATTTTTAAGATGTTGATCTTTCCAATCCATGAGCATGGGAGATCTTTCCATTTTCTGAGATCCTCCTCAATTTCTTTCTTTAGAGGTTTGAAGTTCTTGTCGTACAGGTCCTTCACTTCCTTAGTTAGAGTTACACCAAGGTATTTCATAGTTTTTGTGACGATTGTGAAGGGTACCTTTTCCCTAATTTCTTTCTCCACATGTTTGTCCTTTGAGTATAGGAAGGCTACTGATTTGTTCAAGTTAATTTTGTTTCTAGCCACTTTGCTGAACTTGTTTATCAGCTGTAGAAGTTCTCTGGTGGAATTTACTCAAGTACACTATCATGTCATTGGCAAAGAGTGATGTTTTTATCTCTTCCTTTCCGATTTGTATCCCCTTGATCTCCTTTTGCTGTCCAATTGCTCCAGCCAGGACTTCCAGTACTATGTTGAATAGGTAGGGCAGCCTTGTCAAGTCCCTGATTTTAGTGGGATTGCTTCAAGTTTCTCGTCATTAAGTTTGATGTTGGCTGTTGGTTTGCTGTGTATTGCTTTTATTATGTTTAGGTATGGACATTGGATTCCTGTTCTTTCCAGGACATTTAACATGAAGGGGTGTTGGATTTTGTCAAATGCTTTCTCAGCATCTAGTGAGATGACCATGTGATTTTGATCTTTGAGTTTGTTTATATGGTGGATTACATTGATGGATTTCCTTATATTAAACCATCCCTGCATCCCAGGGATGAAGCCTACTTGGTCATGATGAATGATCGTTTTAATGTGTTCTTGGATTCGGTTTGCAAGGATTTTTTCAGTATTTTTGCATCAATGTTCATAAGTGAGATTGGTCTGAAGTTCTCTTTCCTTGTAGGGTCTTTGTGTGGTTTAGGTACGAGGGTTATTGTAGCCTCAAAAAATGAGTTAGGTAGTATTCCATCTGATTCTATCTTTTGGAATAGTTTGGAGAGTATTGGTGTTATATCCCCAATAAATGTCTGATAAAATTCTGCACTGAACCCATCTGGACCTGGGCTTTTTTTGGTTGGGAGACTTTTGATGACTTCTTCTATTTCTTTAGGTGTTATAGGATTATTTAGATGGTTTACTTGGTCCTAGTTTAACTTTGGGATCTTGTGTCTGTCTAGGAATTCATCCATTTCCTCCAGATTTTCCAATTTTGTGGAGTATAAGTTTTTGTAGTAAGATCTGATGATTTCTTGAATTTCCTCAGTTTCAGTTGTTATGTCCCCACTTTCCTTTCTGATGTTGTTAATTTGTATACTGTCTTTTTGCCCTCTAGTTAGTCTTGCTAGGGGTTTATCAATCTTGTTGATTTTCTCAAAGAACCAACTCTTGGTTTTGTTGATTTTTTTCAATGGTTCTTTTTGATTCTATTTGGTCTACTTCTGCCCTAATTTTGATTATTTCTTGCCGTCTACTCTTCTTGGGTATATCTGCTTCCTTTTGTTCTAGGGCTTTTAGCTGTGCTGTCAGGTTGCTGATGTAAGCTCTCTCCAGTTTCTTTTTGGAAGCACTTAGGGCTATGAGTTTTCCTCTCAGTACTGCTTTCATTGCATCCCATAGGTTTGGGTATGTTGTGTTTTCGTTTTCGTTGAATTCTAGAAAATCCTTAATTCCTTTTTTTATTTCTTCTTTGACCCTATCGTTTAATAGAGCGTTGTTTAGTTCCCATGTGTATGTGGGCTTTTTGTTATCTTTGTTGTTGTTAAAGACCAGCCGTAGACCATGGAAGAACTGGTATTTTTATTAACAGGCTGTAAGCAGGTTCTGAGCTATTCTATCCTGACTGGGTTACTACCCAGCCAGGTAGTCCTTTACCTGTATCTGGGTCTTGCCCTGGCTTGCTCTGGTCCACGTGTGTCTTCATGGCTGCTTTTTCTTTGTGACTGCATGCTGGATCCTCCTGGTCACCCCACATGGTTTCTCCATACCTTCTCGTGTCCCCTCACTACTCTCTCTCTGTCACGCGCCCACGCTTCCCACCGATAGGAACAGGCGTGCAACAACCGGATTCTTCTGCGGACAACCTTTATTGTACAGCACTCTGAGCAGGGGACTTCTTGAGCAGGAAACTTCTCTCTGAGCCGGGGACTCCCTACCGGGGTCTACTGTATAGGCGACCTCTCATGTGCAGTCTCCCACGTGCGATCTCTCCGCCCAGTCTCTCTCCACGTGGGATCTCCCGCAATCTCTCCTATCGGGTCTCTCTCCACGTGGTATCTCTCTGCCATTTCTCCACGTGGGGTCTCCCTCAATCTCTCCACTATCTCCCTCCCTCGTGGGGGAGAAATGCACTGCTATATATGCCTAGGAGACTCGTGTCGCTACCTGATTGGTGCGTCCTCCAGTAACTCAATAGTATGCCCCGAGAGTGGGCTATGACGTATGTGGCGCATGCGCATTAAGTCTCTTGGCTGGGCAACAGCTCTGTTTGCTGAGTTCTCAGCGGGAAGACAGCGCCATCTTTGGGTGTGGCACAAATGGCTCCCTATATCTCTCCTCCTGTCTTTCTCTGGGATTCCCAGCCTGGGATCAGAGGAGCCACCCTCTTCTCTCTGCCCAGCTAATTGGCTGATCAACTCTTTATTAACCAACCAGTGGTGATGAAAGAGAATCTCCTCATAGCATCGAAAGCAGAGATGCTTGCCCATACCATCTTCTGGACTCTAACCAAATGTCTGACCATGGAAATCAGCATCTGAATACAGTGTCCCAGACCATTCGAACACAGGCTTAATAGTTTTATGCAAAGTAGCATTGTTTTCCTGGTAAGCACATTTTCAGATTCCTTTCCATTTCCTTTAACACGTTTGAATAATGTCTTCATTATTCAGGTTAGGAACGTATCTAGGGAAGATGCAGATGACTAATAGTGTCTTACTCTGGAGCCGGCTACCCTCTGGTTCTAACTATTCAGCCGAAGTAGATGACCGCATACCACATTAGACATGGCTAAGGCCACTGTAACACAATTATATTTCCTTTCTGGGCTTTTTTGCCCACTTGGATACATGTCACAAACTCATTTCCTTTTTAGACTGGAAGTATTGCTATAATAATGAAGCAGGATCTATGGGTATACTCTATGGCAATACCCAGAATACTCCATGATTTACCCCGAAATAGCTGGTGAGATAATATAGTTCAGATAATAATGATAATAATATAATAAGTATCACTTATTAAGCGCGTCCCATGTCTCAGACACTGCGTTTAATGTAGTTTTATTTTTTTTGTAGCTATATACTGTAGTTATTACAATTAACTTGATTTATAAATAAAGTACTTATGGCAGAGAGGTTAAGTAGCCTAACCAAAATTACACAGTTGTTCTATATCTAGGACTTGTATTTTTTTAAAAAAAAAAAAAAAACTGATTTTATATGTATTGGTGTTTATCTGCATGTATGTCCTGTGTCTGGTGTTCATGGGAGCCAGAAAAGGACATCGGATCCTCTAGAACTGGAGTTATAGATGTTCGGGAGCTGCCATGTGGGTACTGGGAATTGAACTTGGACCCTCTGGAAGAACAATCCGTGTTCTTAACTGCAGAGCTATTTCTCCAGCCACAGAATCTACATTCTGTATTGCCGTCTTGTCTTTGAGACAGGGTCTCACTGTCTCACCAAAGCCCTGGCTTACCAGGAATGTGCTTTGTACACTGGCTGTCCTTGAGCTCTAAGAGATCCACTTGCGTCTGCTTCCCAAGTGGCTGGACTTGTGGCTTTGTGCCTGGGTAGAGCCTACGTTTTACTCATCAGTGTGAAAGTGGAAGGTTCTGTTTGTCTTTGGCCACTGTTCACCTGTGGGCTATGAAATAGAAATGGAACGGTATTCTTTTCTAACTAGAATGCTTACACATTTTCTATGCGGTACATACTTATGATTGTAGAGACACAAGCTATTTCGGAAAGAATTAGGAAAGGGAAAAGAATATCTTTTTCTTCAAAGTCGTCAAACAGAAACTGTATTGTCCCTAAGACCCTTAATATGACATTAATTAACAGTAAGATTAGATAGAGTAAATGGGGGGCATGGATTTTTTAAATAGCTAAATCATAATGTATGCTGATAACAACTCAGTTTTGCTTTAATGACTATTCGACTTGCTAACCATTCCAAGGTGTCTTTAAGTCCTAAAGTTCCAAGTGTCATTCCTTGCTTTCCTCCCTCCCTCTTTCTCTGTGGTTGTGGGGGAGGGGGTTTGCACACCCATGGCAAGTGTGCGGAGGTCAGAGAACAACTTGTGGGAGTTGGTTCTCCATCCACATGTGGGTCTTAGGGATTGAACTTCAAGTCGTCACGCTTGTCAGAAAGTGTCTTTACCTGATGAGCATCTACCCCTCCCTCCTTCAGTGTTGAAATTTTAGTAAGTTCACTAAATCACTTATAAGGATTCTCTCTCTCTCTCTCTCTCTCTCTCTCTCTCTCTCTCTCTCTCGCTCTCTCTCTCTCTCTCTCTCTCTCTCTCTCTCTCTCTCTCTGTGTGTGTGTGTGTGTGTGTGTGTGTGTTGGGGGTGTGTTTATTAGAGAGAGACAGAGACAGACAGAGATCGGCTCATAGAATATAGTCTGGCCTTGAACTCTCGACTCCCTACCTCTGCCTCTCAAGTGCTGGAATTTCAGGTCATGCTACCGTGGATGGCTAAGATTTCTCTCTAAATTCTAACTGCCGCTTTTACTGTTCTCAGATATCAGTAGCCATTAAAGATAGTTCTGTGAGCATGTCAATCATTCATGAAAAGCATGCTACCAGCATCGGGCGATGGTTTCAGAAAGCACGGTGCTGTCTCTGGTGAGGCATAAAGGCCAGTTCTGTTCCCTAGCCCCCAGTTCAGTGCCAAGAACGTGTAAATATTTAATCTTTTTATCTTCAGACAGTAAGTTATGTACTCCTGACAGCATTTGTTATTTTTAGACCTCTGGACCTTCTGGATGTGCTGAAGGAAGAATTTTAAGTGAGCCCATCCCATGTCTGAATTTTAACTTTTAACTTCAGCTTCCAGAAGAGAAGCACCAAGTATTTGTGTAGAGCAGTGTTCCTGTGAGAGAGATCTCGGTCTTTCATATTCTAATAGTGCATAAATCCTCACATGTAATATCATACAGGGTAACAGCTCCTGAGAACTGTCTGATAGCCTCGTCCTACCCCCAGATAGTTCCCTCATATGAAATGTTATGTAATGTCCTGCAATTAAGACTTAGAAGTCAGGGTCCAGGGTTTTCTATGTCTACAGAAAATTAACCAATCTCCTTCATAGTTTTCTCTCTGTAAACTTGAAGATGTAAGTGGGAGTGAGGAACTTCATGCTGATGAAAAGGTAGAGATTTGGCCAAAGGAAATATACACCTAGTAGAGAAGGATGTAGGAAAAAAATGCACAGGGTAGCACCCTTCATATCAGATTCTCAGGCGGAACTTGGGTGTTTCCAGCCTCACCTTGGTGTTGGAATCATTAGATGCCAGTTACACTTTCTAGGAGAGAGTGGGGCAAAACCACAAGAGGCTGCCCCCACTCCCACAGATGGGGTTTCTTTGTGTAGCCCTGGCTGCCGTAGAACTGGCTCCGTAGACAAGGCTCGCCTGGAGCTCACAGAGGTCTGCCTGCCTTTGCCTCCTGACTGCTGGGATTGAAAGTGCATCACCCAACTTGATCCGTCCTTCGTCAACACGGTAGTTAATATGTCCACGAGGCATCTGTCCTTCAAAGCTCCTTCTCCATCAGACTCTTTGATTTTCTAGCAAAGAAAACAAACAGACACACAAAAACAAAAAACAAAAAAAAAAAAAAAAAAGAAATTGTACCCAGCCCCACACTAGTCATACTTCAACTTCAGTTTTATGCTTTGAGCCCTAGCCACGGGTATAACAGAAGATCCAGAATTCCCTGAGACACCATTTCCACAACCTCCTATAAGAACTCAAGCCTGTCTTTGGACCCAGCAGAAGTGCAGAGGTTCATGGCTGTGTGTGCAGAGCCGTTCTTGGATGACCAGGCTGCGTGTGTGTGCCTGCTGTTGGCCGAAATGGGAACAAATGTCTTGTGCACCCCACAGATGAATGATTCTTTGTCTCTGTTGTAAGTTTCTTAAAGAAGTCAGTGGAGGCTGGCCATAGATGGGTCTCAGACCTCAGGATGGGGTGTGCGCTTGGAGACTACTCAAGTCCAAACCTGTTTCCTAAAGAAGGGTTCAAGGGCAGGTGCCAGCAAACAGATGCACACTCGAAGCTCAGGGTGTGAGGGAGGCCAAACAGGGGTAACCGAGAATGGTCTAAATGGGATGTCAGAGCTCACTGTTGGCTGTCTACTGCAGCAGGAGAGGACATAGTTATGAATACTTACCAATAAGAGCACTCAGAGCTACGTGGAGGCTATATGAGACACTCTTCTGAGGGATGGGAGAGGGAACAGGTTACTGGAGTAGGATCTGTGCCTGGTCTGTTTCCGTAGGTAGTTCTGTGATTATTAGCATAATAAATATATGATGATGTGAATAGAGAAGTCCATCTGGTCCCTCTGTCCTGTTCCGTTATCTTAGCTTAAGGCAGAGACACGGTAGGGAAACGCACAGCCTTAATTCATCCTTGGAGTCAATCCCCTTTAACCTCCAGAGAGAACTGGGTGCTTTGGCAGCTCCTACCACGAGATGGTGCTCACACATTACATCATGTTCTTTAAGCGGTGTTCTGGCAGGTGTTTACCTAGTTTTACATCATTTGCTAAGATTGGGGGGGGTTGTTTTTTTCATTTCAGTTCATGCCCTTTTATGGTAAGAACCCCCCCACACATACACACACACACACACACACACACACACACACACAGTTTCATTTCTGTTTTACTTTAAAATTGTCTTATTATGTAACCATTTAACATGCTGGGTGGAAACCTGAACTTTTAACATGCTTTCTCCCCCTTTCCTTTCAAGACGGTGCAGCATAAACTAGCAGAATTAAAGACAAACATCTGTGTCACCAGAGCTTTTGTGGACAGCTGTCTACAGTTGCATGAAACCAAACGTCTGGATTCCGCCTCCGCCTCCATGGCAAAATATTGGTATGCACATACTATAATTAAAGTCTGGTGTTGGTTCAGATTACCAGGGGATTCTGCCAACCTTTAAACTCAACCTGGAAGGCATGAAAGCAAGAAGTCTGTAAGTGAGAATAGCAGTAAAAAATTTTTTTAAAAATTTATTTTTGGAAAGTCTCATTGGGTCTGTTTATAGTATCCTAAAAATTATAAAAATTGGTATGTAGCTCTTAACTTGTTGTTAAGAGTAAAATATTAAGAACCTGAAGTGGGGTCAGTTTGTACCTCACTCAGTGATGAGTTTAATTGTAAATTATCTAAAGAATGGCACCCAAGTGAGGTGGAAAGAAAGAAAGATAAGACTTGAGAGTCCTCCAGCAAGTCCTGGTTCATTCACTAAGTTGGACTAAATTTAATCTCTATTGACGACTTTATGTTATCTGTGGATGATTACTATGGATAGAAATGTGAGGTGTTTTCCAGATCTAAGAGAAACCCTGACATATTGACTCAGTGTAAAGTCCTGTTGTGTTTAGAAGGATTTACATTGGAATTCAGGGTGATTAACAGTGGGTTAAAGGCAAGCCTGAGAGCCCCTGTAAAGTGTTTTAAGATGCACGCGTGGTTCCAGCCAGATGTGGGATGGGATTGGTTTTTCTTAAAGAAGACAAGAACGTGCCCATCTCGCCAGCCCAGAAGCAGCCTAGAAAAGTTCCCATCATTACTTATTAACTCAGGTTTCATACAGTCGTTGCTATGCAGGGGAAATACGCAGGACGGTGCTTTGTGTAATGATTTTACAGTGATCGGGCGCCGAGATTAAAGAGGAATGTTGAATTAACGTGAACCTGCACTTGGGGGCTCACAGGGAGGCGAGTTTTACATTTATGAAAAGTTCTTTGGCTCACAGGAAAAGGTATCTTAGGAGGAGCGTTTTGCATAGCTTATGTTCTTAAACACACCAGGCTTATGGGTATAAAGGTACTGAATATTAAACGATATTTAAATTGTTGAGTAGTGAGAACGCTGGCCTCCTGTTCACTGTGTAGCAAAGGCTGGCCTTGAACTTCTCATCCTTCTGCTGCTGTCTCCTAAGTGCTGGGCTGTACGCATGCATTGCCACCTCGGTTCTGTGTGGCAGGGGTTTGAACCTAAGGGCTTGTAAGTACTCTACCAACTGAACTGCCTTTCTTTTTCTGCTTATTATTTTGATCATGTAGGGCATCTGAATTACAAAACACTGTAGCTTATCAATGTGTTCAACTCCATGGAGGCTGGGGATACATGTGGGAGTACCCGATTGCAAAGTAAGTATGGCACCTCTATAAAACTTCCCTCTTTCCCTCTTTCCTTCCTCCTTCCTCCTCTTCCTTCTCCTCTTCCTTCTCCTTCTCTTCTTCTCCCTTTTTTGGACATAGTGTTAGGATTCTGTAAACCCCACCCCACAGTTACCTGGCAATAGCCAGGTATGCTCTGCCCCAGTGACCTGACACTATAAAAGGGGCTGCTTGCCCCCTCATCTCTCTCTTGCTTTCTTGGCCTCTTGTTCTCCCCCCATCATGCCTCTCCTTTCCCCATTCCCTTCTCCCCCACTTTCTCCACATGCTCATGGCCGACCTCTACTTCTCTACTTCTCTATTCCTCTCTTCTCTCTCTCTCTCTCTCTCTCTCTCTCTCTCTCTCTGCTCTATTACCCTCTTAACTCCCCCATGACCTGACTAAATTCTATTCTGTACTATATGTCATGTGGCTGGTCCCTCAGGGAAAAGGGATTCCTAACATAGGTCCCCCAGAGGCATTCCCCTTGCCCCCATACCTCTCCGCACCTCCATAGGCCATATGCCCCCCCACACACACTCTCTTCATTTCCTAACTAACATTGGTGCTGAAACCCGGGACACCATCTTTTCTTTTTTATATACACATGCTATAGGATCTCCCCCCCACCATTTATTTATTTATTCACTTTACATCCCAGCTTCCTCTCCTTTCTTTTCTCCCAATCCCACCCTGAGAAACCCCTCCCCCCATCAACACCTATTCTCTGAGAACAAAGGGGAAGACCCCTCCACACCCCTAGGGACCACTCCACCCTGGGACTTCAGGTTACAGTTGGACAAACCACATTCTCTTCCCCTGAGTCCCAGTCAGGCAGTCCATCTAGGAGAGGGGCGATCCAATGGCAGGCAACAGAGTCAGAGACAACCCCCACCCCACATTTCAGTGTTAGGGGACTTAGATGAAGACCAAGCGGAATGTCTGCTACAAATGTGTAGGCCTAGGTCCAGCCCATTCATGCTCTTTGGCTGGTGGCTCAGGCTCTGTGAGCACCCAGGGGCCCAAGCTACGTGATTCTTCTTGTGGTGTTCTTGACCCCTGCAGCTCGCTCAATCTTATCCCCAACTCTTTCTTTTATTTTTTTTAATTGGACACATTTTATTTACATTTCAAATGTTATCCCCTTTCCCGGTTTCCCCTCCATAAATCTCCTATTCCATCTCTCTCCCCCTGCTTCTATGAAGGTGCTCCCCCACCAACCCACCCACCCCTCCCATCTCCTGCCCTGGCATTCCCCTACACTGGGGCAACAAACCTTGGCAGGACCAAGAGCTTCTCTTCCCATTGATGCCCAACAAGGCCATCCTCTGCTACATGTGCAGCTGGAGCCATGTGTACTCTTTGGATAGTGGCTTAGTCCCTGGGAGCTCTGGTTGGTTGGTATTGTTGTTTTCATGGGGTTGGAAACCCCTTCAGATCTTTCAGTTCTTTCTCTAACTCCTCCATTGGGGACCCCATTCTCAGTTAAGTGGTTGGCTATGAGCATCCACCTCTGTGTTTCTCAGGCTCTAGCAGAGACTCTCAGGAGACAGCTATATCAGGCTCCTGTCAACATGAACTTATTGATATAAGCAATATTGTCTGAGTTTGGTGGCAGTATATGGGCTTGGTCTCCAGGTAGGGCAGTCTCTGGATGGCCTTTGGTTCAGTCTCTGCTTCAGCCTTTGTCTCCATATTTCCTCCTGAGAATATTTGTTCCCCTTTCTAAGAAGGACTGAAACATCTGCATTTTGGTCTTCCTTCTTCTTGAGCTTCATGTGGTCTGTGAATTGTATCTTGGGGATTCTGAGCTTTTGGGCTAATATGCACTTATCAGTGAGTGCCTACCATGTATGTTTTTTTGTGATTGGGTTACCTCACTTAGGATGATATTTTCTAGTTCCATCCATTTGCCTGCAAATTTCATGATGACTTTATTCTAATGGTTGAGCAGTATTTCGTTGTATAGATGAACCACATTTTCTTTACCCTATTCTTCGGTCAAGGGACATCTGCATTGTTTTCAGCTGTTTGCAGTTATGAATAAAGCTGCTATGAACATAGTTAAGCAAGTTTCCTTGTGGTATAGTGGGGCATATTTTGGTATATGACCAGCCGTGGTATAGCTGGGTCTTCAGGTAGAACTATTCCTAGATTTCTGAGAAAATGTCCAATTGATTTACAAAGTGGTTAGACTAGTTTGCACTGCCACCAGCAATGGAGGAGTGTTCACCTACCTTTATATCCTCACCAGCATTTGCTGTCACTTGAGTTTCTGATCTTACCATGTAACCCTTTCTGGCCTAAAAATCACAAAAACCTACCTGCCTCTGTCTCAGTACAGGGGTTAATGATGTGTGTGCCACCGTATTTAGCCTATAATGATTGATCAGTCAGTCTGTCTGTCTATCTGTTTTCTTTCCTTCCTTCCTTCCTTTCTTCCTTCCTCCCTTCCTTTCTTCCTTCCTTCTTTCCTTCCTTCCTTTCTTTTTCCCTTCTTTTCCTCCTTCTCTTCTTCCCTCCCTCCTTCCTTCTTTTCTCCCTCCCTCCCTTTCTCTCTCCCTTCCTCTTCCTTCCTTTCTTAATTGTATTTTATATGATTTTTTAAAAATTAAAAATGGAATTTTTTCATACAATATGCTCTGATGATGGTTTCCTCTGTCCTGACTCCTCCTAGTTCCTCCCCATCTCCTCGCCTATTCAAATCCACAACCCTTTTTTTCTCTTTTTTCATCTCCTTACATTGATGCTTTTCCTAAGGATATGGAGAAGGGGAACTTTCTTTAGTATATATGGCAGATCTACAAGCAAAGTAGATATAAAATCTGAATTTTCAATGAATATATTATGTAAATAGAAATGACTTTATTTTAGAGTTCAACATACTTTTAAATAGGATGTTTTTCTTGAAAAGACTGCAGGAGCTTGCAGGTTGGACCTGCAGTTCGAAAGCAGATCTTGAAGGGTGATGCTATCCAGCCAATGGCTGCTTTTTTCTTTTTATTGGCTTATTTTTTCCACTTTTTTAAATTGGATATTCTCTGCATTTACATTTCAGATGTTATCCCCTTCCCCCAATACTGTCCCTTTTCCCATTGCCTCCATGAGGGTATCCCCTCTCCCAACTTCCCCCCTCTGAGGTGGGGCATGGATTTCTCCATGCAAACTCATTGGTTGGTGTTTTAGTCCCTGGGAGCTGTGATGGGTTTGGTTAGTTGATAATTTTGTTCTTCCCATGGGCTTGCAGACCCTTTCAGCTCCTTCAGTCCTTTCTCTAGCTCCTTCATTGGGGTTCCCGTGTTTAGTCTGATGTTTAGCTGCAAGCATTCTCCTCTGCATCAGTATGGCTCTGGCAGAGCCTCTGCCTTTTTATGCAGTCCAGGACCCAAGCCTGGGTAATAGTGCCGCCTAACTTTGAATTGAGTCTCCTATCTCAGTTAACCTAAACAAGACAATCTTACAGGCATGCCCCTAAACTAACCTAATCTAAATAACTCTTCATTATTATACCTGGAAGCTTGTGCCTTAGATGTTTCCAGAAGCTACCAAGTTGATGATCAGAACTGGCCCTCATAGGAATTGAATTCATGGCTGTGCATGAAGCAATTGCCACTGACTACTTAAAAAAACAAACAAACAGAAATAACAGTGCAGAACGATTCACTTGCATGGTAGAAGAGTTAACATATCATGCCTTGAGTATTTATTTTGCTTGAAAAATAAGTCTTTTTTTTTTCCCCGAATGGAATTTTTATGATGCTTCTGTTTATTGGGTTAGACGGGAATTTTCTCAGATCAAACATGGCAGCTGCAGCTCTGGTGTCTTCCATATGTCTTCCTTCTTCCTTATCCCTTCTCAGACTCTTGCCTCTCCTTCACGTTCTTCTCATAACCTTAGAGAATATTTTTCTTCTTACTTGACAGTATATTTAGCTTATGAAAATTGCCCAAGGAAGTTTTTGACAAATACTCATAATCTGTGAGTAGGAATGCTTCCAAAGACTTCCTCTGTTTGTTACCTGGGTGCTTGGTGTAGTTAGAAAAACTGTCAAGAACACAAACACTCTGAGCCTGACACGTTTGAATTCCTCATGCCAACAAGCCTAGCTAGAGCTATTCTGTGTGCTTCTAATCCTTTTTTGAGGAACATGAGCTATTTTTTTTTTTATTGCCGTTTCATTAAGAACAGAAGTTCCTGTGTAGGTATAACTTGCTAATTCTATATTTACCACGTAGCTTAACAGCTTTAGTTACTGGGTGTCTATAATTTACAGTTTCATAAAACTCAAAGTCAATCAAGTGTCTTTCTCTTTTTGAGAAAATATAAGCGTGAAATTGACTTTTTCTCAAATAAGTAATTTTACTTAGACTTCTAGAGCTACTATAAGCAGACCTTACTCACAAGCAAAGCTTCCTTTTAAAATCCTGTATAGTCCTGAAATACAGACGTGAGTTTTTGAATTATGCTAGCTCAAAGGTTTCCCATCACTGGAATTTTTCCTGTGCATTTTTTTGTTTTTGAAGTACTCATCCATCTTTTAAGAGGGCTTTGGAAGCAAAGTGATAATGGATGTTTATATCTGTGTGTGTAAGCTCTTGCTGGGAAGGTAGGCATTTGTGGCTTACTTTACCTCCTAACAAAGGAATGCTAACTCGAGGGGGTTCACTTCCCTGGGGATAAGGTTAGAGTATAGCATAAGCATGGGTGTCTGCTTTCTTCGCTTTTAAATCAGTAGGAAGAAAAAGTGTGGATTGATAATTATAATTTCTGCTTTCAGCTCAGGAAATTTGAACTCCTTTAAATTATAATTGGCATTCTTGGCTGGGTTGCCAGTTGAAAGAGTATGTGAATCTTTATCTAGACAGCTCTTTCTGTCCCCAAAGATGTAGGAAATCCTGGAATCACAAAAGCCAGTTACGTATTACACAGTATGTGACTAGAGTGCACAGACTTTGATTTAAAGAAGTCATCCAACTTTTGATTCTCATACCTGCCCCAGATCTAGCTATGTTATTAATGTGGAAATGGGGTAGGGGTGGGGAGATAGAGAATTGGTTCAGTCTGGAGCTTTCTAGGGTTTGAAAAGGTGTTTTGTTCCCTTTAAAAACTTTTAGATAGTCAATTCTTGGCATGTGAGCTGATCTTAGTTTTATTTGTTAGGTTTAGTGTTAGACTTGTGGAGATCTCTTAGCCATTCTGGGTGGAGAAGCTGAGACAGAGAACTTCAGTGCAGTTAAACATTTCTCTGCTGCTTTTTTTTTTTTCTGTTAATGTTAGTAGAGTAAATTTAATTAGTAACTTATAAAAGGTCCACTGGTCTGTCATTACATATTCTGGTAGAACTCCTTTAATGTGAAAAATAAATGCCCAGCCCAGTTCAAAAATGTCTGAAGCATTGGGGTTGTCCAGGAAGGCTGGAATGCCAGGGAAGTTTTCCCAAAAAAATGCGAGTGTTTGGTTTTGTAGGGAAGAACAAAATCTTCCTGGGGCTAGGGGTAGGGTTTATATATTTCAGAAAGTACTGAGAGTCCTTAGCCTCTTTATGATGCAGTTCATCGAACAGGTAAATATTCAGTGAGGGCTCGCTTATCTGCAAGGTACCCTGGTAAATGTGGGAAAGGCTAAGTTCAAAGTTAGTCATATTCTGAGAAACTAGCATATTTTATCTTAGAAATCAAATAATTAGAGCCCCACTTTTCTATTTGAGAAAGCTCTGTAAATTTCCCTTCCACGCAAAGTCTGGAGCTCAGTAACTAGCCTCACAGGCCTGGGACAATGAAAGTATTGTGACCCAATAAAAGTTTGCTTGCCAAAGAGGCGAGACACCTACACACCTGTTCCAGCCTGCCGGCTATCTGTTATGTCACCAGCAAAAGGTGACCATTAATTAGCAACTGCATCAGTCTCTGTCTGGTTTTTTTTTTTTTTTAAACTTGCAAAGCAGTAATATTTATCCCTCTGGATTCTAGAGAGCTAAAGGGAAATGAGAAAGGGTGAAACAGATACATAGCTGTCCCCCATAAGCTGTCAGAGTGAGTCCTTGGGCTGGGGCAGATGTGGCTCAGTGGGGGAGCTCTCTCTGGTCAAGACCCTGAGTTCCATTCCTGTGTTAGTCAGACTTTTCTCCCAGCACCACAAGACAGAAGAGTGAAGTCCTGGCTGAGTGTTAATGTCTCTGTATGTCTCTGAGGGCTCAGCCCCGAGGATTTGAATCCCAGCTGCGACAAGAGTGATTATTAATCAATTTCCCCAGAATAAACTACTTGTTAACTTTTTTTGGGGGGGGAGTAACTTTTTGAAGCATTAGGTGGTGGTTGTAGTGATGAAATGAAAAGGAATGTCTGGAAATAAGTCATACATTATTTATCCCCTAAGGTCAGCAGATTTCGATTTTCTGGGGAGTCTAAAAGAGAATACAGTAAGATACTCCGTGCGTTCCTGAATGCAGACTTTTTCGGTTGCTGTTTGTTATTTAAGTTCAGCTTTACAAAACTATGTCAGCATACTTTAGTGTTGTTTTGAATGTAATATTTCAGCGGCTTTTAGTATATCAACCTAGCATGAATGCTGTACACACACACACACACACACAAATCAGTTATTTATAAGAGGCTCCTATTGCTTCTTAGAGTTCTTTAAATAATAGTTATCTGGAAAGATGGGATTTGAAATTTCTACCACTTTTATATTAACTAAACTATCTTCTAATTTATCTAGAGCTTACGTGGATGCTCGGGTTCAGCCGATCTACGGTGGTACCAACGAGATAATGAAAGAGCTGATCGCGAGGCAGATCGTCAGTGACAGCTAGACATCTGCCTACCCCTTGGAATCCTCTTACGTACAGCTAATCCGGGTTCAAAGCTACTTGGGATAAAGTGCAACCTGGAAAAGGGGGTGGGGGAAATAGTAAAGCTGCTTTTATGTATGAATGTTACAGAGAATAAAGAATTATAAAGATGAATACAGGGAAAGAGAAATTCTTGAGCCCCTAGAGTCTAAAGTTAGGCCACGAAAGGCTTAACCTTTTTTTATGCATATACAGTGAATATCGAAGATTTTCTAACTTGAGAGAAATGTCTGTCCGGCTTGGCTTTTAAATTCTGGAGAGCATAGGTGCCTTTCATTCTTAAAGTGAAGGCAGAAATGATTTTATAATTTTAGAACATTATTAACACTTGAACACCTTGAAAGGAAAAATAATTGTAACTCATATAAAGTCATTTCAGCTACTTTTTGCCCCACATTCACCAAGAACATTGGTTTCTACCGTGTTACCACCAACCCCGTGTTTTTAAGTAAAACTTTAAAAATGGACTGTACTGTATACAATACACACAGAGTGAGGCACTGTATGAGAACACGCACCGGTGGGAGACTGCGCAGGTTCCTAGGAAGACACGTGGGCTTTCAGCAGACCCCGTTCTGGTTCAGTTTCAATAGAACTCAGTCGCCCATCATCTTTAACTTCAGGGTTTGGTAGGAATCAAAGCCAAGGCTTTCATTTTTTTCCACAGTGTGGTATTTATATTTAATAAATACTGTGTACCTTCTATAAACTAATCTGGGAAAGATGTTGAAAAACAAGCGTAGAATAACGCTATTACAAACCAGTATATAGAGTTGAAAATTCCAGCTAAGCAGTTCCAGAAACAAACATTTAAAATAAGAGTAGGGGAAAACCATATTTGAGACTTGAGTAATTATTATAAAAAAATCAATAGTTTATTAACAGACATTTCAATAGTTTGATTTTTCTGGCCCACAGGGGTAAAATTTTAAAATGAAAATGCATGCGTGTTTAACTTCAAAGATTAAAACATTACTTTTTTCCCCCTACAAATGTGTATAGCAGTTGGGTGATGGAACCTTTTTGACACTTCTTTCCCCATAATGCACCACTTTGGGTTCCTGAATAGAGCTGGATGTGGTTGCTGGATTAACTCCTTTTATTTACATTTATTAACATTAAAATGGCTCGGAATTGTTATTTATCCTTTGAGGAAAAACCCTCACTGTGTAGCCTTGTCTGATCTAGAAAGGTACTCAGCTCAGGCTGGCCTGGAACCCAGTGACCTGCCAGCCTCTGCCAGTCTCTGCCTCCCCTCCCATATGCGGGGATTGAAGGCGCGTGCCACTGTGGCAGGCTCAAACTCATTTTAAAAAAATAATCTATTTCTGATGATGCCTATGTGAATGTGAATATGTGGGTATCAGTGCAGGTGCCAGCAGAGACCAGAAGAGAGTATTAGACCCCCTGGAGCTAACTTAAAGGCTAGCCTCTGAGCTGCTGGGAATGGAACTCCAGCCAAGACTCAGCCACTGAGCCATCTTTGCTCAGTCCCCAGAGTAAATTCTTATTAAATATTACACTTGCAGTTTGCACCTCCCTCCTGCCAACAGGAACTTGAAAAGATTTGACTAGAACGCTCCCCTTGCCCTGGCAGCCTCTTAAGCCTGCAGTGTAGAGGTTGACAGACCTGGAGTTTGAATGATGATTCTTCATTTAGAATTTGGAACCTAATGCTAAAAAGAACTCAGAACGTGCTCTGCAGCTTGGCCTTTGGTGTTCAGTTCTTACTCAGCTATCCTTTGTGCTTTGTTTTTATGGCCTCCAGTAGAGCTCCCCAGGGAGGGAACTTATCATGCGAATCTAATGCAGTGCTGTGTTCAAGAAATGATAAATAGTAACAGAGCTCAAAGGAACAATCTGGACAGGCAGAGGAAAGCCGCACTATGTAAATATTAATGAGAACTTAAAGGCTTGGGGATTTGTTTTGAGGCTAAGCTTTTTAGGAACAAAATGACTGCCTTAAAATTCCTTTTCCCCTTACTTCCAGGCGGTATCATCGAAAACTGCTTTGACTTGCAATTTTAAAATCTAACTGCAAATCTTTACCTACCTAGTGATCTTAGGAGTTTATTGCTGAAAGTGTAGGATTTCTAGATTTTTTTTTTTTCACGTCAGTGTTATTTTTGGCACACCCAGCATTTATTTATCTGGAGCCGTTGGAAAGATCTGACATCGAGGTTGAAACCGACTGCAGGCCCCGCGCACTGCTTTATAAGAAATGCTGAAACGCACTATTCCTTTTAAAACTTGTTTGTCAAGACGAAATTGTGGAGAGCTACAAATAAACTAAACATGGGGTGCTGTCTAGCTGGCCTTCAGTTCTACATTTTCAGTCATTATCACAGACGTTTTCCCCTTCGAGTTTTTTTGAGGCAAGTCCTAGATTTAAGGTTATTTCATACACCAGAATACATATGCAACAGAGGAAAACAGTTCGTTTTTACATCTAGCCAGGATTCCATTACCATCCTGCAGAAGCTTACATTTAACACGTACTTCTTAGATCTTACAAATTTCCCCCTGATTATACCAAAAATACCTTTTTGGTTCAGTTGCTTAAACTAGGATCTGAGCGAAACCTGCTAGTTCTATTTGGGAACTGAAGGAATGGCTTAGTGGTTAGTTAAGAGCAGGCATTGCTTTCCTAGAGACCAGAGTTACAGTCCATCCCAGTCACATGGTTCACAACTGCCTGTAACTCCAGCTTCATGTTCCCTGGCCTATACTGGCACACCCATGCATGAAACACACCCAGGTACGTGCACACATACACAAACCAGCAAAACCACAAAGATTCCTTTTGGTTGTATTGCCCCTTAAATTTCTTGTATTAGAGTTCCCCTAGCGAATTTTCCCCCTTCTGCCCATATATATGAGTGAGTGTGTGTGTGTGTGTGTGTGTGTGTGTGTGTGTGTGTGTGTCTATATGTGTGTGTGTGTGTGTATGCTTTAAAGTTGCCCTTTGCAGCTCTAGAATTTTAGCATCTGTAGATTTATGGTTTCAGTTCTTACAGGTTTACGCAGCTGTGACCACAAGTAGGATACAGAACAGACTCATGTCACCCCAAATGTCCATGCGCTCTTAGTCGTCATAGCTACTTGCCCCTTTAAGCCCTGGCACCCACTGATCTGACCTCTGTCACTGTAGTTCTGTAATTTTGAGACAGTCATGTAAACGGGATTATTCAGCATACAACCTTTTAAGAACGTCTTCTTTGTCTTAGAAAACTGCATTTAAGATTGATCCGTTTTGCATGAATCAATAGCTTTTCCCTCTTTGGTGCTAAGCCGTATCTCTATGTGGGTTACCACAGTTTATATATTATTCATTTGCCTTTTCGAGGAGATCTTGGTTGAGGTTAAAGTTAAATCTGGCTTCTTGTTACGTTTAAGTTCCCAGCAGGGATTTGTTGAATTGCATGTATGTTTAGCTTCATAAGAACACTGCAAACTGGATTTCCAGATATCTGTGCCATTTACTTTCTAACCATTGACATAAGAGTTCCAATTGCTCTTAATACTAACCTTTTTTTCTTTTAGATTAGCTATTAGAAAAGGCATATGCAAATGTCTCGTTGAATTTTTTTTATTAATTTATATTATGTACATGGGTGTTTTGTTTGCATATATGTGTGCCCAGGGTGCATGGAAACCAGAAGAGGGTATTCATTTTCCTAGAATTGGGGCTACAGATGGTGTGGTTTGTAGCTGCCATTTGGTACTAGGAACCCAACCCGGTTTCTCTTCGAGAGAAACAGGTGTTGCTAACCACTGAACAATCTTGCTAGCCCGTTGATGTCTCATGGTTTTAATTTAGCATTTCCCTGATCCTACCAATGTCAGGGCAGCTTTTCTTATCTTCCACCTGTTTCCTTTGATGAGTTGTCTCAAGTCTTTTGCCCATTTTTTGGTATGTGGGTATTTTTAGATTTAGATGGTTGCTGATAGAAAGTAGCTAAAAGCCCCAGCATTCAAGTGCCCATAATGCAGAGTGATCTGAACCAAATGAAACCAGATGACCCGGGTGCTGAAGAGCATTTCCTGTTGGTACTTAGCACTTGTGTAGGTATGCTGTAAGGGCAGTGAATCCGGAAGCCTCTCATCTTACAAGCACTAGAGAGACAAGGAGAAACTGTTTCAAGATAGCCTCCTAGGTGCAGATGCAGGCTCTGGAGAAGTCCCCTAGTAGGACCTCACAGGTCTCCCTTGTTCAGTTCCCAGGGAGTCACAGGACTTTAGGCTGATCCAGCTGATGCTCAAGCCTGGCTTCGGTGGCTTCTGAGGGAACACGCAAGGCTTCTGAGCATGGGCTGAGGCTGTTCCCTGGAGATGAGCCTGTCAGATGTGTGACTTGCCGATAACCCTCTTGATTTTTCACATTAGAAGTTCTTTTTTTAAAAAAAATTTTTATTGGAAATTCTCTGTATTTACATTTCAAATGTTATCCCCTTTCCCCTCCCATCCCCCTCCCTGTCCACTTAATGAAGGTGCTCCCTCTCCCAACCACCCTCTGTTCTTAATGCTGAAATTCTGACCATTCTTTTCCTTTCATATCGTCTATATCTGCTATCATGTCAAAGAATTCTTTACTGAAGACCATTAAGTTTTTTCCCTTAGAATTATATATTTTGTATTATTTAATGCTCATGTCATGGTTTTATATAAGTTATGACATTTATCTTTAGAACACTGTTTTTTTTTTTTTTTTTCAGTCTGTGTCTAAGTGTTCCAGTGTTAACTGTTGGGAGAGCATCTTTAATCACGAACTGCTTTTTGCATCCTGGTTAGAAACCAAGAGACTGTGTTTATCTGGATATTTTTCTAGGCCCTGTCCTGTTGCATTGACCTACAACTGTAATTCCTTCGCTGCTGTTCTGAGTTTAGTCGATTTTAGAAAGTTTTAAAATTAGACGGTGGAATTTTCCTAACTTTGTTCATTTTTCAAAATTGCTTTGGTTCCTCTTACCTCGTTTTAAACTCTATGTTCATCTTAAAATGAATCTGTCGACATCTATGCACATAGTCCTGTGACGCTTTTGTTTGGGATAAGTTAGATCTCCACATCAGGGCAAAGGAAGTGTCCTCTGCTGGGATCTTCCAGGACATGAATAGGGCTGTGTTCATCTACACCTCCTCTAGTCAGCTAGTCAGCTGCTTTTAGACTTCACTGAAGTTTCATCACTTGTTTAGTTATGCTTGCATGTAAACTCCTTTTCGGAGCAAATTGCATTGCTGTTTAATTCTGGTTTATACTTATTACCAAGATAATTGTTTGATTCCTATAGCTTGTTGAACTTAGGAGTTACTTTGTAATTTTTTTTTAAATTTCCTATATAAACAATAGTGTTATCCAGGAATCGATAATTACTCTTCTTTTTCTAATTTGTCTTATCTTTCAGTCCTTGATTCCTCCATCACCATTTTTTTTTTTTTTTTTTTTTTTTAATGAAGGGACTTCTCCCTACAACAGTGAGCAGGAACAAGGTGTGTGGTCAGTAGACATTAAATTCTCATAGTTGATAGAGTTGGTTGGGAAGTCCAAGATACAGATATCCATCTCTGGTCTTTGTTTTCCAAATGGTACCTTGAACACTGGGTCCCAGATGGGGATTAACACTCATCCTCATATGGCAGAAGGTAAAAGGGTAAACTATCTGGTTCTCTCAAGCCCTTTATATGAACACCAGCCCAGCAGGTTCTGGCTTCATCCCACCATATTGTTGGATTGACAGTGGAATGCCAGTATGGATTTGGGGGCACAAAATATTCAAACTATACCTCTGGAATACACTGAATTTTAAGCATTGAGCCGTCCTTATATTCTTGAGTTTGACTGTACTTGGCTATACTATTTTATTTTATCTTTTGATAGCTTGAGAATTGTACCAGTTCACAAGGGAAGGGAAGTTTTTGTGTGCGAGTGTGTGTTTTTGGTTTTATAATTTTTTTTTGTATACTACCTTCTTTTCAGTATGTCTATTACATGTTTTTGGATTTGATAAGACAATATTGATAACAAAATGAGTAAGGGCTATTTTTTTTCATTCCTTCATAAAGTCGATTTGTTAGGAAACAAAAAATATTATTCATTTATTTTGCAGACTATCCGCCATTATTGATTTTCTTCATTAATCATTGATGATGGTTTCTATTTATTCTTCTAACTTCCCTAGTTTCTGTAAACTGGAAGATGTAGAGAATTAGTTAGATTTGAGCACAATACTTTTTCTCCAGATAATAAGCAGGGCTATACACATTTTATGGTATCAGCTCAGGAGACACACATGTAGTTTTTTCCAGTGATCCTGGAGATGATCAAGGAATTCAGATCATATTATGACACGTGCATAAAATATCCTTTTACCAAATGCCTTAACATCAATCAGTGATCTGTCACTTTATTGGCAATTAAAACTGCTTTTCTAATTTGTCCATTCTCTTTGTACTGATCAAGTGCATTTTCTAGACAAGAATTTTTATAGCATTTTTGGTTAGTCTGTGGGTCTATTGAGCCTTTTAAAGACCTGAAAGAGATCCACTGAGAAGTAACAAGGGGGACCCACGGAAGAGAGAGACATTCGTACTGAGCAGGGTGAACAGTGCCTCAAACCATGAAGTGTACTAAACCAATCTTGCCTAGCGTCCAAAAGGAAGCTAGGGAGTTGACTGCCTATTGAGCTGTTCTGGGGATTGGACAGAAATAACCCGATCATTCTGGTTACAATCCTTGTTCAGTCATTGTCCTAGAGAGGCCTAGTCTTAAAAGTGGTGAAGCTGGATGTGGTGGGGCAGGCTTGCAGTCTGAGCACCGAGGGAGGCAGAGCCAGCTTGGTTTACATAGCAAGTTTCACTTAACTGGACTCGGCAAAAAGTTGAAAAGTTGACAGGGATTCCACAGGTGCTGTGAGCCGTGGCTGGTTCTCTTTTACACTCTCTCAATATTTGTTATTTACTCTTGACTTTTTCATACAATTTGTGTACAATGTATCTTTGTGTCTAATCCAGATGTCCCTTCTCCTAAATATTACCCCTCCTCCATCACTTACCTTCTTTTTAAAATCACCCACTGGGTCCAATTAGCGCTGTTCCCATTGCTTGGGTGTAGGGCCAACCATCAGAGCATGGGCAACCTTAGCAGCAGCTGTCTCCTTAAAGAAAAATGACTCCTCCAGCTGCCACTAATTGCTAGTAACTCCTCAGGGGTTTTGTTTGCCTGTTTATTTGTCAACAGTCTTGCTGTATATAACCCAAGCCGACTTTGAACTTGTGGTCCTCCTGTCTCAGCCTGCAGAGGGCTAGGATTAGAGATGTACACCACCACACCTGGCCCAGATGTTTTAAATCCCTCCTTTGATGCAATTGTTATGAGATCACAATAGACAGCTGTATTGCCCATGCAGGCATTAAGACCAGAAGCCTCCCTCAGCCTCCCGTGTCCTAGGATTACATGTGTTTGCCATCATACCTGAAAGTTAAATGTAGTTCTTATAATAAAATGCCAGGTCGTTTTTTGAAGGGCTGTGCACAAGTCGTATGTAGATGGATGCCCCATCTTGGAAGGTGTGGGTAGGAGGGTCAGGAGTTAAAGGCTAGTCTCGGCTGCATAGCTAGTTCAAGGCAAGCCCGGAAGACATAAAGGCCTGTCTTCAAATAGTTAAAAAAGAAAAGGGAATGGAGGAAGCCCTTGCAAAATTGTTCCTGTTTTCCTGTTCATTATAGAACATGTCAGACACATTAAGAAGTGCGGAGCAATGTTGAATGAACTGCATGCATCACCAGTCTTTGACAGGTATCAGCTGGACCAGTTGTACATTCTATATATAAATTGTATATTTATTTAAGAATATCAGGTGTCAGGTAATTCTGAGGGATACTGTCATGACTCATTAATGACATCACTGTTCCGTGTGGCATGACAGCGTCCTCTCTACTGTCCTGCAGTCCCCCTACTGGAGCTGCATCTCATTCCCCAATCCACCTTATCTATTCAGTGCATGCTTTCCAGCCACAAGATGCTATCAGCTTTCATCCCCCCCCTTTTATTTCATGAATCCCTCTGGAAACTGTATTATTATTTGAAAATATTATACTCTTCCCTATGTAGTTCCCTTTAAGCTAAATAAATGCATTGCAAACTTAGTTTACCATATTGCAAGGTAAGCTATGTTCCATTTCACTGTAGAATATTTAGATAGAATATTTCCTCCCGCCAGAACCAAAGCCCAGATCAAATTTAGCTTAAACCATGAAGGGCAGGCTCAAAAAACTGGAGAAGGGGAGGGAGAGGAAGAAAGAGAGCAGATTCAAAGATGTTCATGTAGCTCACCTTAGTCTGCTTGGGGGACAGTGTGAGTTCAAGACCATCCTGGTAAACTTAGAGCCCATCTCAAATAAAATACAATAATAAAACAACACTGAAAGAAAAGGGGATGAGAAGGAGTCAAGTAGTAGAGTATTTACTTAGAGTGCATGGCATTTGGGGTTTAATCCCTAGTACTGCTACCCACCCTGCAAGAAAACTCTTGTTTTTACACAGTTGCTTTCGATTCTAAGGACTGCACACAAGGCGGCCATATGCCACGCATGTGCTCTACCACTAAGCTACATCCGTTATCTTGTTGGGCTTTCTGACGTACATAATCTATCATTTCCTAATACAGGGTAGCTTTCAATCTATATGGGCCAGAAACTCCTTTATGTCTGCTTTTATCAAGGCATATTCAAATGTTTTGATGAATTTTGCACTCATTTGACTTCTAACATGATCAAGAAACAAAGACTTACTGACCGCAGTTGGTTCTCCTCAGCTCGGCTCAGCAACTGGTGATCTGCTTTCTGTCACTACAGGTCAGATGTGTTTTTTCTAGAGCCTTACATAAATGGGATCATGCAATATTTACTCTCTTTTGTGTCTGGTTTCTTTCATTCAGTATTCTGTTTAAGATTCATCCATGGATGACAATGTCGTAATGAAACCCATTATTTTGTAACCTTAAAGAAAATAATAGACTCTGAGGACCTGGTGGGGGGGGGCATAAGATCAAATACATTGTACAAACAAACCACAGGGAACTAGTGGTTATTTCCCAGTAGCTTCCATAATGCAGTATGTGAAAATGCCATAAGTTGTTTATCCTTTTACACACAGTACATCTTAGGGTTGCTTCCAGTTTAGTCTGTTATAAAGGCGGTGTAGATATTAATAAGCAAAGGACATTGGTTTTTTTTCTGCTTCTGCAGGCTGGTTTTGTCCTTTCTTGTACTCAGCAGTGAGTGGTTCCTGTAGTTTGTTGCAGATCCCCAAGCCTTTTTGTCTATAATTACAGGTTAGTGAAAACTTAATATTACCTTCTACTGTTAGCTGTACTGCCCTACGTCATACACCTTCTGAATTTAATCATAAATATAGAGATGTATACTAGGACAGTGGACGACAGTCATTTCTGCTACAGAAATACAAAGAACAGTATAAGCTCTCAGATGCTTTCTATTCTGAGTTGAGCAAGAAGGCTGGATTTGGACCCAGTCAAGACCATGTTTAAATACAGTATCTCCATCTTTGGATGCCACTGAGTTTAATTTAAAAAAGCAAAACAAAACCCCCTAGGAAATGACTAGAGAACTGCAGAGTGTAAGACTCAAATGTTCTTCCATTTATCCTTTCTTGAGAACCATGTCCTAAGCTCTGGGGATTGTGTTTGGATTCAGCATTGAGCCAAACGGCCTGCGCTCATGGAGCTGATTTATATTTTAGGCCAGGGAGAGGAAAATAAAAATCTGTGTTATGCTGGATGGTGAAGTGCTGGGAAGAAATGCGGAGCAGGGGAGGGGGACACAAGAGGCAGTATTTGTGATCCATTCTTAGCTCTTGGCGGAGATTTGCTTGAAGCCAGCGTTGATCTCTATCTCTAGCATTTATCACGGAGTCAGCTGGATCTTAAGTGCTGCAGCAGTGTTTCCTTCGTGCTGAAATGACTGGGTGGGTGCCAGTGCCAGCTTTATCTCATGAAATTGTGGAAATACTGCTTACCTGGGTTCTTTCACGGGCTTGCAATCAGGTCAAAATGATGTCAGAGCAACTGTGCCCTTCTTTTCTCCTTGCTAGATTCTACCCCCCACCTCTCTCTGCCCCCCCCCACTAACCAGTAATACATTTTTTCCCCCTTGGAAACCATATTTCTTTTAATGTACCTTTAAACTAATAGATACTTGATTTTTAAGAATACACGAATTCTTTCAGGATTTTGTAAGTAAAATAGGAAAACAAAGAGCAATGTGCAATTTCATCTGAAATAATAAAAGACCTAGAATATTGAAATCCTTCCTCAACAACAACAAAACATCTTCGGGAATCACTATCCCTGACCTCAAGCTATATTACAAGGCAATTGTGCTGAAAACTGCATGGTACTGGTACAAAGATAGGCACGTGGATCAATGGAATAGAATAGAAGATCCAGAAATGAGCCCTCACATATATGGTCAATTGATTTTTGACAAGGAGCTGTAGACATTCAATGGAAAAGGACAGCCTCTTCAACAAATTGTGTTGGTCCAACTGGCACTCAGCATGCAGAAGAATGAAAATAGACCCTTTCTTATCTCCTTGTACAAAGCTCAAGTGCAAGTGGATCAAAGATCTTCACATTAAACCAGGTACACTGAAATTATTAGAAGAGAAAGTAGGGAAAACCTTAGAACACATAGGCACAGGAGAAAATTTCCTGAAGAGAACACCAATGACTCGTGCTCTAAAGTCAAATATCGACAAATGGGACTTAATGAGATTGCAAAGTTTCTGTAAGGCTAAGGACACTGTCAAGAAAACAGAACGGCAGCCAACAGATTGGGAAAAGATCTTTACCAACCCCACATCTGATAGAGGCCTAATATCCAAGGTATACAAAGAACTCAAGAAGTTAGACACCAGAGAATCAAACAACCCAATTAAAAATGGGGTACAGAGCTAAACAAAACGTTCTCAATTGAGGAATATGGAATGGCTGAGAAACATCTAAGGAAGTGCTGGACATCCTTAGCCATCAGGGAAATGCAAATCAAAACAACCTTGAGATTCCACCTCATACCAGTCAGATTGGCCAAGATCCAAAACTCAGATGACAGCAGATGCTGGCAAGGTTGTGGAGAAAGAGGAACACTTCTCCACTGTTGGTGGGGTTGTAAACTGGTACAACCACTCTGGAAATCAGTCTGGTGATTCCTCAGAAAATTAGACATAGTACTACCTGAAGACAGTTATTCCACTTCTGGGCATATACCCCAGAGAAGCTCTAACATACAACAAAGACACATGCACCACAATGTTCATAGCATCCCTATTTATAATAGCCAGAAGCTGGAAAGAACCCAGATGTCCTTCAGTAGATGAATGGACACAAAAATTGTAGTACATTTTCACAATGGAGTACTACTCAGCTATCAGAAACAATGACTTTATGAAATTCTTAAGAAAATGGATGTATCTAGAGAATATCATCCTGAGTGAGGTAACCCAGTCTCAAAAGAACAGACATAATATCCAGTCACTGATAATGGGATACTAACCCTAGAAAGCTCTGAACACCCCAGAAACAACTCACAGACTATATGAAGTTCAAGAAAAAACAAAGGCCAAAAAAAGAAAAAGAAAAAAAAAAAAAAAGAAAATGAAAAACCATTTTGTTTAATTTTTACACACCAAGAAAACTTTGACTATTTCCAGGTTACATCTTGTTTTACATGTACTGTATGCTCATTTCAAACCTTTAAAAAATCAAGTACTGACAAAATGTATTCATATACTTTTATGCAAAAATGCTTAAAATCTGTACATTTATCTTTGTTTTTTTAAAATAAAGTTGTTCAATTTGCAAAAAAAAAGAATTTCAATTTTTAGAACTCAAGGTATTCTGAAGTCTCTGGAAAAGTGGCATGCTTAATATTACATAGAGCAGAAAACATGATTTAGAATACTGTTCAGTGAAGAGGAACAATGTGCTTAATGTGTAATTAGGTGAGTTAAAATAGCCTCTGTGCTGTGCCATTTCATACATATTAAACTGCTGTAGGGTACAGAAATCACTGAGTTTTCTTCTTTGTGCTTTTTAAAAATTAAATTTCCAGCCCATGGTATTAAACATTCTCTCATGACTTGTGAAGTATCATGAAATTGAATATAACAGGAAGAGGAAACTTAACGTGTGTGTATGATGGTTTCATAGATTAGAATATCTCTGTAAGGTCTACACAGTCTGTAAGGTCTACACAGTCTGACAGGTTGAGGCTAGCTACAAGACACAGGGATTACTTCGAGTGTTGGAAAACAATGTTTCCTGCCCAGTTTGTGAATAAATAATATAGCTAAAAGCTCGTTGTGGATTTCTATGTATTTTGCAAAGCTTACTATACTTTGCAAATATAGGGACTCTGATGCTTTTTTTCCTTTAGGAGTATAAATATCACCACAAAATGTTTTCAGTACACATTTGGTTAACTTATGTTTGGATTTTGCTTTGGTAATAAACAGTTACTTCACTGTAATAAATTAACCTTTAGGATCCATAATTATCTCATCTTTAAATTTGAATTCTTCCTCACATAGCACAATTACTATGCTAGATATTGAAGGCAGGGCCTCCCAGGCCTCCCTCATGCATGCTAGGCAAACACCCTCTCTTGTCTATGATTTAACTGTAGGTGACAGTGTTTTCTACTCCAATAGTTGGATGCATATCACCTCCACTTAAGGGTACTGTTTTCTGAGTTATTGATGTTTTCCTTTTATTATTATTAATTTTTTTGTTAAGTCTTTAAAATGAATGTCCAGGTGAGGATAAGATCTTAGAACTGCTGGAACACCTCTGACTTCTCAAATGGCTAATACCGGAACCATGCAATTTTGTGTTTGGTTTTAGACAGGGTCTCAGTATGTTACCATGGCTATCCTGGGTGGACTAGGCTGGTCCACCCCTGCCTGAGATTAAAGGTTTGTATCGCCACTCCAGACCCTAGCACATTTTAAAAAATGTTTTACTCATCCCTTTAAATATGACAAATACCAGTAGATAAATTTTTCCTCCAACAGTTAGTCCATGATTTTTAACTGAATGAAGGCAAATCTGTTTTCTCGAATGCCATCCTTGACCCATATTGAGCAATTATTGTTCTGAGTAATTTTTATAACTTTTGCCCACCGAAGGCAGTTCATCAGACAAATTGTTTTAACTATGTATACTAGAAAGGGCAGTGAATTTTCCCAATCCTGGTAAAGTCTTAAAGTATTGCTTCTTTATGACTTCATTTCTATACACTTCAGCCATGGCCCTACCCCGTAAGCCCTTCCAAATAAATAAGGTAGAAATGATATATCGATCTAAAAATTTCTAGTGCCTTTCCACTTCCTAAAGCATTCTAGTGAAAATCTGCTTAGCAAAGCGTCTAATCTATTATCCAAGGAGCTATATTTAGGTTATCTTTTTTTTTTCCCTCTCAAGCATCAAGTTCAAGCTTGGGGAAAAGCCCGCGTGCGTTTAACGGTGGCGAGCTGTGAGCTGGGCCAGGTGCAAGACTCGCAGAGATGTTTTTGTCTCCAACCGTTTCCATATAAGATCCCGCTGGTCTGCGCTACCACCGGGGAGTTAACTGCTGCGCTCCTCAATCCCAAACTAACTCAAATGTGTCCAAGGCAGGTCTGCCACCTATTTTAAGGCCCTTCAGAGGTCCGACAGAGTATGACTCGGGGATCCGAGCCTCTGGGACCAATACAAGCAAAAGCTTGGAGGGTCGAGGGCAGCTAACCCTCGGCCTGGCCCGGACGGCCGGGCGCGCCATAGTTTCTGGGTCTTGAACCTCGAGAGACCGCAGCGACCCGGAGCACGGCCCGCGGGGTGACTTTTGCGGGCTGGCGCCGCGGTGGAGCGCGGAGCAGCGGCGGGCGGAACGCACCGGGAGCCGGCAGAGTTCGGCCGCCGCGCTCAGGCCGCTTTCAGAACGCTCCCAGCGGCTTCCGCGGGCCCCGCCCCCGCCGGGGTTTCCCCGGCCGCCCGTCTCATTTGCATGGCGCGCCCCTCCCCCGCTGCCATTGGCCGGCGCCGGGCCCCGCCCTCCCCCTCTCCCCTCCCTCCGCCGTAGGGTTCCGTCCCCCGAGCGCCCGGAGCTGCGGGCAGCGGGCGGACTGTTAAACCGCGGCGGCGGCGTCAGCCGGGGCGGGAGCGGGGCGCGCTCTGGAGACGAGTCGGCGGCGCCCCGGGTGGGGGGAGGCGGGCGGACAGCTAGAGATCGCCTCGGCGGCCCCCACCACGGCCGGACCGAAGGTGCGGCGGCGGAGGGCAGCCAGGGTGCCCCAGCAGGCGAGTGGCCGGCGTCGCAGCGGCGGGCTGAGGGGGGTGGGTCTCCTCGGCGGGGGACGGCGGCGGCGGCGCGGGGCGGGAAGAGCGGAGAAGACCGCCGGGTGGACTCGCGGGCTCGGCGTCCGCCTGGCAGCCCCCTTGCAGCCCGAATCTTGCTGGCCATTGAACTGCGGGCCCCGGCACAGGACCGTACTTTTGGGTCAGGGGTCGGACCGCAGCCAAATTTAAACGGCTAAACCTAACAGCCTTGGCAGACACGGCGGGGAGGGGAGGGCGGGGCAGGGGGCGGGCCGGGAGGCGAGTCACGTGGGGGAGGGGCGGGGCTTGGCAGGCCTCCCTTTTGTTTTCCCGGCGCGTGCGCAGAAGTCGGAACACGTGGTTTTTTTTTTTTTCTTGGGCACGCCTCCCCCGCTCCCCCTCCGTCCCCCCCACCCCCCAGGCCGGAGCAGCCGCGCCTCTCCTGCGGGTGTGGGGAGCTCGGTGGGGAGCTTTCCCGAACGCTGAGCTTGACTGGCTAGCGGCGACATTGGCTTTATTTCCTATTTTGGGCCGTTATGGGTTCGGCCTTTACAGTTATTTGGGGTGGAAGGGATTGTTGGTGGTTTATTGAAAAGTAACACGTCCTGAGTTCGTGTTTGCAGCTTGTGCGCTAGAGAGGAGACTGGCTTTACAAAAGGAAAGTAGGGTTTGGTAGGAAGAAATAAATGCAGGACTGTGGTGTGGTCTGGAATCGGGGAAGGAGCTGCTGGGTTCTGCCTTGCGAGGAGCGGGCGCTGCGTGGGCGTCCCCGGTCCCCCCGCAGAAGGCGCGGTTCCCTGTCCTCGCAGGTCCACCGCGGGCTCCCGGGAGATTGGAGTTGTGGGAGTCACCTTCCGGCTTTGATTTCCCCCAACTTGGACGCAGTGTGTGCTGGAGAGATTAAAAAGGATCGCCTGTCACTGCCTTTAATAGTTTAACTTTGTGTCTGTAGAAAGGGTTTTAAATCCTGATTGGATGGGGCGAGTTTGTTTAGCAACATAACTTCCCCGAAACTGCTACTGAGCACAGCCAGCAAAACAGGCAGGATTTGAGGGTAGAAGTAGCTCTAAAAATAATTGGACAGTGGAGGACGGAAAAGCGCAGGTGTGGAACGCAGATTGTTTAAAAATGCCGGTGGTTGATTTCTGCGGTTTCCAGAGAGCTAACTAGCTGTTTCCCTGGGCAAGTCACAGCCTTGCTGATACATCTGTTTCCTCTGGCAAACCGTTTCGTAATACACTCCTTGCCTTAAAAGAGTGTAATAAAGATCACGTGCCTTGTGTTAGCGAAAATCACGTAATGTGGTGGTTTAACAAAACCTCAGTTTTAAACAAAGCCAGCATATTTTCGGAATTTTAAGAATAAGCCGTGAAATAAGATCTGATTTTCGCCAGATCTGTTGCACTTTTTGTTTTGTTTCTGGCCATGTAACCAGGCTGGCCTCCGGGCTTGCTGTGTAGTCCAAGTCCCCTTAGAGCTGACAGGAACATGTGCCCAACTGCTGTAACTTTACAGTAAGTTTTTCTTCACGGTTTGAAAGATCAGTTAAGGTCTGCCATTACTTCTTCATAGTTTTGATCTACAGAAATAATTCCTCCCCTTTCTCAGCCTTTCTAGAATAATTTTCTTAAATGCGAAACTCATGATCTTGGCCAGTAATATTACACTTTTACAAGATCTTGGTAATAGGTGTCTTTTCAAATAACAACTGTAACTTTTTTTACATGTTGCTATAAAATTGCCTGGAAAGCTCTGTATTTCTCTCATCTGTGTAATTTTCCCTAAAACTGGAGATCATACGTTTTCAGTTAATTTAAAAGCAGAAACATTAAATATTATTAAAAACATTAATATTCTTTGATAAATGATTTTAATAACTGTTTAACGTTTCATCATATGGGTATATTTTAAGTTTTTCCTATTGGCAGATGTTTGGGATTTTTCTAATAGTTTGTGTAAGTTGTTACACAGGTCTTTGAAATAGTATAGTCCCCCTCCCCCTTTAGATTTGTAGGAGAGAAGTTACTGGATCCGAGCCGGTTATACTTATAGAGGTATGAATGTTATCTCCTGCCATATCCTTGTTTATCACCCAGGATTGGCTTTATGGGGAACACCTTGTTTTAATTTGCATTTTGCTTCCCCACGCCATGGACGTGTATGTGGTGTCTAGTGCATTTCCTAACCTACTGTGAGGCCCTTGAGAGAACCGCTTCACATTTACTTCATGTTTGCATGCTGTGTACCACCTGGTGGATGTACAATAAAGACTCACGATTGGCTGCTAATATTTCAACTTATGTTTTTAAGGCAGCGAGCAGTCAGGAAACTGTCTTTTCTGTTTTTGTCTTAAGAGTACATAGTTGATGTAGTAACTGATTGAGCTGTTTAAGGCTGTCACTGGTCTTAATTTCTATTAAATGTTCCAGTGACTTCCCATTGTCTTAAGCATGGCATATCCAGTTTCTGCTTGTGTCCTTGGAACACACTTTCATCTCCTTCACTCTCCACTCTTCCAGGGAGCTGCTGGTGACATTTCATTCTGATCCTTGTAATTTCTCTCATAGACTCTTAGACAAATAGGAAAGCAGTGTCTGCAGTTCTGTGATTTGTTACTGCCTGTTCTTGACCCCCCCAGCCCAGTGGTCTCCCTACTGCCCTTTATCATAGAAACCTTACATGATGCAAACCATTCTTACTTTCTTGATGCCTTTCTTGGGTTTAGACATGTCTTGTTCCCTTCCATTTAAGTCTGTCTTTCCTATATTAGGTGTCAGTTGAAGGAATAGAAAGTTGCTTCCTTTAGGTTTAGGACTGTCTTTAAGGTTGGTGTTGATCTGGTTTGTCAAATTGTTACAGCAAAGAATGAGGTTGCTTTGTAGTGCAAATGACAGTGGGAAATTAGCAACCAGTTTATGACTAATGTGTGTTATGATTTCTATCTGTTCCTAAAATCTTTACTTCATTACCGTACTATAATAGAAAAATCTTACAAAACAACTCATATTTTTCAAAATTTTATTCAGTATCTTATATTTAGAAAGAGAAGCTATATAATTTTCTAAATTTTCCCCCATTTTCTCTTAAACGTTGTACTAAACAAACATTTCACAGAATTTTTTTTTCTTGCCTAGTCATGAAAGATAAAAACAAAAACCTATTAGTAAAAATAACATTATACTTGCCGGTTGATATGTATAATGAAAACTGAGGATAATTCATAGTGGATTTCTTTTCTTTCTTTTTTCTTTTAAAGACATGATGTTACTATTCGATCTAGGTCAGCTTGAAAGTCACACTGTAGTCAAAGCTACCCTGGAACTTACCTTGTAGTTTCTCTTTCATGTTGGATTTTGCTTGGCCACAAAGGAAAATTTGAATACTAAATTATTTTTATATTTTTAAAACAATAATGTCTATATTAATACAAAAGCTCAGCTATTTATAGCATTCAAAACTTGTTAGTATTTTAAATCATTCATGGACTTTGTAATGTTTCAGGTTCTTTTTAAGCTCTGTAAGACCCAGAATTCTTAGGTATGTCTTTAGTAGTTTAAAAAACCAAAACTGCAAACTGTGCATGGCGGTAGATCTTTAATTAGTGTTGAGCTGTGTGACATTAAATTGCCAGAATGAATAATAGACTGAACAAATGTGTGATAATGCCATTTTAAGTGTACATTTCTGCATTCAAATTTATGTACATAGGAAAAACTTCATTTATATTATGAGTCATGCCCTTACAGCAGAGTAGTAATAATTCTGCTTCAAGTATGAGCTGTTTGATCTGTTTTGTGGCCACCCAAGTGGCTTTATCTTTAATTAAATTCCTTTAGTCTTCAAAGAGAATTCCTTTTTAGGCATAGTTTTCAAAGTGGAAGAAGCTCTTTCTTATAAACATCATAGACTTACAAAGTGCTGAGCTAACTTTAATTCAGCTCATGCCAATTGCTGCAGAGTTTTCTGTAGCAAACAGACTACACAACAAATCTAGAAATACATTATATTTTTGTACTTTTGGCTTTCATTAATATCTATTTTTTTTAATACTTTAAAACATTTTGTAAAATGGTGTGACTATGTGAGTGTGTGGGTTTGTGTGAGTGCAGTGTCTGTGGGAGCCAGGGGAGGGTGTTGGGTCTCCTGGAGATGGAGGTACAGGTGACTGAGCATCCGACCTGGGAGATGGGGTTGAATTTAGGTCCTAGGCAGGAGCAGTGTGTGCTGTTAACTCCTGAGACATCTCTTCAGCCTAGTTTTCCTAGTTCTGTGAGATAAAAATTCAACCACTGTTAACTTATTCTTCTTAATGTTTTTATATTGCAGCTTTGCTTTTAACGAACAAGTTAGAAAAGTTGAATTCTCTTTTATTTTTAGCAGTGTTTAAAAGCCCAATTTGGGCCAGTGAGATGGCTTGTTTGGTATGGGGTGTTTGCCAGACTGATGGCCTGAGCTAGATCCCTGCAGCATGAACAGTGAAAGGAGAGGACTGCCACTCCCACTGATTGTCCTCTGACCTCCGTCATAGTCATAGCACCCTCTGCATGCAAAGACAAAGAAAAATCTGACATTTGCTCAGTTACTCTTTCTTATTCGAATGATCCATGAAACTTCATGAAATATCTACGTCATATTTATGGAGATAAGTTTTGGCCTTGCCAAATACTGTTGGCAGGTTTTTTTTGTTTGTTTTCTTTTGTTTTTGTTTGTGTTTTATTTTTTTTAAACAGGTGAATGTGTATCTTATATCTGTATTTAAGAAGATAGGGTTTATTAAGTTTACAGTTAAAAATAAATTTAATGTTCAGAGTAAATCTGGAGAGAATATTTTCCAAGGACAATATGGAATATTTATATGTATTCTAGAATATAGAGCATAACAAAATTTGAAGCAGTATAAGAGTAGGAAATCAGATTTTAATATCCATTGTTCAGGAGGTACAGTGGTTCTTAGGTGGATTATCAAATTCAAGTATGAAGGTATTTGGACTAGATAGTATTTAAAGGACTAGATCATAATTTTTCAGGAAATGTCAAAATCATTTGAGATATGTGAGTTACTTATTAGCATGTAAAGATTTAATCACTGTGAACCAATTCAATAGCAATTGTCTCGACAGTCATCTTACTATGTAAATGCAGGTTTTGAAAGATAATGCTTTTGCTATGCTTCCAGATCTCCAGATGTTGAATTACATTTAGTCATGCTAGACTCATAGGTGTAAATGCTCTATGAATCTTAAAAGTACAGCTTAAACAACTAATGAAAACATCCTGGGGACAAGGCAAAACCTGGTATTTGTTTTTTGTTTGTTTGTTATTTATTATATATAAGTACACTGTAGCTGTTTTCAGACACACCAGAAGACAGCATCAGATCCCATTACAGATGGCTGTGAGCCACCAGGGGGTCGTGGGAATTGAACTCAGGACCTCTGGAAGAGCAGTCAGTGCTCTTAACCACTGAGCCATCTCTCCAGCCCAACCTTGCATTTGTAATAGTACAGTTTCAGAATCGGAAAACTCAATTCTCAGTGAATGCTCTTTGGATTACATTATAGATTAAAATTTTAGAATTTATGATGTAGACTAACAGTATAATCCAGTTTTTTTTGATGGATGGATTTGGTTTTATAATAATGAAATTAGTATACACTAAAAGAAGGAAAATGGCTGTGAAGTGCTTATTATTTAAGTTATAAGTTTTTTTTTCTCAAATATAGAAAGTCTCTTTGACTTTCAAAGTGTTTTGAAAGAGAAACTGTTTGGATCTGGGTTGTTTCCTGAAAGGTTACTTACTGGACAGAGTGTTTATGATGGTTTTGTGATAAGCTTCTGTAATGCTTATAGAACCATAAAATTTTTGTCTACCAATATACTAATTACTTTTTAAAATTTAAACTGAAATAAAAGCTGAAAAATTGTGAGATGAAATAGAATTGTTTTTTGGGTTATCAAATACTCTTTCAATGGCAGAAAATCAAGACTATGTAGTTGCTCTCCTTCAAAGACTAATGATAGTTTTTAAGCTTGTTGTATTTACTTTAAAAATGCTATTAGCTTGATATCTTAGTGTGTATCTTTGACACATACTATATTTATATTTCCAAACCAGTTTTTCCCCTTCAAGGTCATTAGACTAAACTTTTTAGGAAAGTGCTACAGTATACTTGAGTATCTAAGGTATACTTAAAATAAATAATCCTTACCAATAGTATTTGTATCTGGAATTATAGAACGCAGTATTTTTGTAGTTAGACATTTTTAGATTTACCTAGAATTAAATCTCTCCACCCCATTCTGTATGTAGTTAGAAACTGATCAACATATTTTTTAGAAAATTGTTGGAATTTGTTTTCTCTCTGTCGCCATACTGTAGGTGCCTACATATATTTGGTAAGATAAATTTGTGGATTGAAATTTTGTAGTTAATGGTTAACTCCTGGTTATTTAAGTAACAATACGTTTTACCTTATACTGTCTAGTACAGTAATCCCTCAGCACACACACTTGAGCATGTGAAAGGAGGCTCGTGCTACATTAAGATTGTGTTAAAGAAACTGAATTTTTGAAGATTTTCTACATATAAAAATTACGTATAGACTTATTAAGAAAATTCTATTTAAGAAAGTCAGGTGGTAGTGGTGGTACATATATGTCTTTAGTCCCAGCACTAGGGAGGCAGAGACAGGAGGATGTCTTTAGTTCCAGGCCAGCTAGGCACACTATGCAGGTCGATGCAGGAGGACTATGAATTTGAGGCCATTCAGTGCTACGTGTAAGAACCTGTCTCGAAACCTAAGGGCTGGTGGTATAGCTCTAAGTCATAGAGAAAGAACCTGTCTGTGAACCGAAGGGCTGGTGATATGGCTTTAAGTCAAAGAGAACTTTTCTAGTACTCATGAGATTGGGTTTGATAACCTGCACCACACATATATGCAAATGCGATAAGAAAATTTAGAACATAATGTTAATTAGATTACTTGTTATGAACATACTCTTTTGCAGTGAGTAACAATTCCATGTAATACTTGAACAAAGCGTTTAATTTATTAAGGGACATAAATTATATAAATTGGTTTGACATTGGTTCTGCTGGGTTTTCTCTGAATATGGGGTCTGGTGTTTCACATAAATTGGGGAAATTATTAGATTTATTACTTCTGTGGCTTCTTTTCTTTCATTGTTTCCATTATGCACATTTCTCTTTCTGTGGCTGTCTCATAATGTTCCACACTCAGATTTTGTTCTACTGGCTCTTTTGCTTTTAAAGTTTTTTCAGTCTCCTTTTGTTTTTCAATTTGGAATTTTCTTTTGATATGTCTTTTATATTCAGAGCTTTGTTCAGACACATTAAATTTATTACTTAGTCCATTTAAAGGAGCTTTTTTTTATTATTTGTGTAGTGTGTGTGTGTGTGTGTGTGTGTGTGTTTGTATGTGCTTGTGTGCACATACACGCTTGCACATAAGCCATGAAAAGCATATAAAGGCTGAAATCTAGAGCAGACTGGAGTTTGGTGTGTCTTTATAGTTAACTGTACACAACCAAAAACAAAACCCAGGAGACTTTTCAATAGCTTTCTTAGAAAGTAATTTCCCTGGTAACTTTTCTTCCTGTGCGTGACTGCCCTTGTATGTTTGGTTGTCTTGAATGTACTCAACTCCTAATTTTTGTTGTTTCTTACTTGAGATATTTTCATTATCCTTTGGGGCCTGCCCTTCAGTGTAACATTCTCTCTCCCACAAACACCACTACACTCCCTAGTCTTGGTTCTGGCTCCTTTCCCTTGTTTCTACCCTCTGCCTAGGTAAATTCCTGGTCGTTGGCTTTAAATACTATTTATATGCATGGCTTCTCTAAGTCCTGTCTCTAATTATGACCTCTCATTTGAACTCTATGCTTGTTTGTTTGACTCCACTTGGATGGCTGATGCATACTTCAAACATAATATGCCCTAAACAGTACTTAGAAAAAATGAAGGTTTCCAAGTTGTCCTGTTTCAAAATATCACCATTGACCATACATTGCCGAAGCTAGAAAACCAAGGGTTAGTTTTTGGTTTCTTTTCTTCTCTCTCTCTCTCTCTCTCTCTCTTTTTTTCCTCTTAAACCTAGCGAAATGTTGGTCATCAAAAAATTTTGTTGACTCTACTTTGAAATATATTTAAATTGACTCTTTGTCATTCTTACACCTCCAAGCAACCAATTTGCCTTGCATTGATTCAATGACTGTGTCTCTGGTTCCTCTGGATTTAGTCTTTTCTATAGGACAGCCAGAGTGAGTGAGCTTGCTCTCCTTCTTTCCCTCCCTCCCTTCTTCCCACCCTTCCTTCCTTCCTTCCTTCCTTCCTTCCTTCCTTCCTTCTTTCTTTTCTTCCTTCCTCCCTTTCTCCCACTCTTCCTTCCTTCCAAATCAATCAAATCAAGCTATTTCCTCACATAAATTTCTAATAACTCTGCTTCAGTGGTCTGGCTATATCTCCTACTCTGGCATTTTTTTTCTATTCTTTCTGCAGTCATTATGTTCTAGGCATAGTTACTATTTTCTTCCCATAAACACATCAAACTTACTCTTGCCCAAAGCTACCTTTATTTTTTGAGGAGAAGGCTTAGATCCTAGGTGCTTCTTAGCATGTCATTGTTTGAGATCTTAGAGCAGGTATCACTAAGGATCCTTGAGAGGTCTACCTTCAACCACACATCCAGATTTACCCAGGTACCAGTATAAACATGCTCTAGACTTTAGTTGTGATAAACACAAAACCTTTATTTACTAGATATTTGAGCTACTTATTGTCTTAGTTGCTTTTCTGTTGCTGTGATAAGACTTCATGACATAGGCAAGGTATAAAAGAAAGAGTTGAATTTGGGGCTCATGGTTCCAGAGTATTTGAGTCTCTGACATTCATCATGCTTTGTGGTAGGAGCATGACAACAGGCAGCAGACACTGGAGCAGTAGCTAAGAACTCACACTCTATCCACAAGCAAAAGTCAGAGAGATGCAGATACTTGGGATAGCAATAGGCTTTTGAAACCTCAAAGCTTGCTCTCAGTGACTCATCACCTAATTCTTCCCAAACAGTTCCGCTAATGGGTGATCAATTATTCAGATAGAATTGAAATCAACACACTTTATTGCCACTTGTCACATGAATGTAGCTTTTTAAAAAAAGTTCTTTATATTTAAAATAAATTATCTTACTGTAACTTTCTTCTCTAGCATGTTCTTGTGTGTACTGTATGAGGGTAAACTCGCCATGTTTGCTGTGTCTTTCTAGTGTTTACGATAGTATCAGACATGAGAGTTTTAAATGAATGGTTGAACTTTAGAATGAATATATATTAACTATTTTATGACTTGGTGAGTTTTTTGTTTTCTGCCCTTAAAAAAACAAATTGCCTAATGTCTGTAATTTGTGCATTTAATTTCATTTTAAATGATAGTTTCCTAGCTACCTATAAGCATTTATTAGCTATTTATAGGCATTATGAAAAAGGTATGTGGTGTAGCTTATTATTATATTCTCAATGAAAAGCAGATGATTTAATTTGTAGTTAGTGTCTTAATGCCTTTCTAAAGTTGACTTCCAAAGCACAGGATATACATTTAAGTTCTATAAATAATTGTGATTGTATTGAATTAAAGAGTGAACTTGAGGTACAGTTACAGAATTGTTAACTCTTGTGTGCTTTTAAAATGACAAGGTTTTGTATATTTTGCTTTTATTGTTATCTATTTTGTATGTTAGTGAAGTATATCCAACTAAGAATAAATTAATTAAGATTTGTGTAATGATTAGAGCCATCATTCAGAGTTAACATGAATGACTGAAAACTCAGTGATTTAAGATTACTGTTTTAAATATTGAATTGGCTGAGTTTGATCTCACATGCTTTTAATCCTAAAACTTAGAAGGCAGAGGCAGGCATTTTTCTGTAAATTCGAGGCTTGTCTGGTCTACTTACAGAGTTCCCGGCTAACCATAGCTACATAGTGAGACTTTATATTAAAAATAAATCAACAGCTAGATAGATAATCAAAAGGTCGTATTTGATGCTTACTTAGGTTTGGGAAAGTTTAGTTAAAAATTTTAATGAATATTTTGGTGTCACATCTTAAAAAAAAACTTCAAGTAATAAAATATACAAAATTTTTCTTCTTCTTTTCCCACCTGATATTTTTAGGAATTTTAGCTTTTACACGTAGGTCCACGATTAATTGTGATGGGTCTGACCACTTTCATACATGGTATGAGGTATGTGTTGAGATTCATTTTATTTTCTCTACAGCAAATTGTGAGCTTCCCAAAATACTGCATGTGTGTAGTGGCATATTTCTGATCTGTTTTCTTTCCATTTTTCTGTATGCTTATCCTTAGCTGGTAAAGCGTTGTCCTTAACCAAATTTCAGTACACAGTGTGAGTCCTTCAAAAGTTTTTTCAGAATTATTTTTGGCTATTTTAGTTCTTTTGACTGTAAATCATTTTAGTCAGCTTGTCAGTGTCAATAGAAATTCTTCCAAAAATTGGTTGAAATTATGTTTAATTTCATTTAATTTAATTCAAGTCATTTTGAGGAGAGTAAGATCATAACAGTGTTGAGGATTGTCTCCCATGAGTGCAATGTGTCTATGGACGTCATCTGGGTATTCTTTTGTTTTATATCAGTGGATTCTCAGCGTATGGATCATGCACATTTTTGTCAAATTTGTTTTGTTGTAACTAGAAGTGGAACCCAGGGCCCTGCTGCACACCAATTTTACCACGAAGCTGTGCTAATAGTGCTAAATTTCTTTGGAGGCATTATTAGAATTGTTCCTTTGGGAGGTGTATTAGTCAGAGTTCTCTTGTTGAACAGAGCCAATCGACTGGAAAAAAAAAAAAAGGAACTTATCAGAGTGGCTTACCGGTTGTGTTCTAGCTATTTAAATAAACTGTCTCCCAATGGAAGGGCCAAGAATGCAGTAGTTTTCAACCCATAAGGTTGGACATCTCAGCAGATGTTCTGGCTGTATTGGAATGAGGATGAAGAAGGTTCTAATACCAGCAAAAGAATCCCTCAGCAACAGCAGGAGAGGTGAATTTTCCAGCTAGAATGAGGGCACAGCAAGCAAAGCCAAAGCTTTTTCCATGTCCTTTTTAAGATACAGGAAACATTGGAGTTATTACTGTTTTCAACTTTTCTATGTCTGGTCTGGCTTTTCACATCTGTGATTATGAAGTACAAATGGTTCAGTATTTTGACTGGGTCTGTAACCTGACTCAATGCTTGTTAGGATGAATGTTCTAGAACTTTTTTTTGTAGATTCCTTTGGATTTTCTATGTAGAAATAATGATGTGTTAATGGAGAGGTTTATTTTCTAATCTGCTTGTCTTTCTTTTCTTGCCAAAACATATTAGTAGCTCTTCTAGTAAGACACTAAAAATGGATGAGAGAATATTTTGCTTCATTCCCAGTCTTAGGGCAAGAGAATTCTTCATGCACTACCAAGATATAAACTACAGACTTCCATGATTTTTGCTGGGTTAAGGAATTTCTTTCCTTTGTCCTAAATTGCAGGAGTTCTTTTTTTATGGGTGAATTTTACATTTCGTGAATTGTTTTTGCTATATGAAATCCTGTTTTTTTTTTTAACTTTGATATGGGGAATTTTAGAGATTGGTTAAAAAAATGTTGAAACTGCCTTGAGTTCATGAAATAATGCCATACTTGATTGGGTCACATTATTCTGTTTGTATAGTGCTGTAATTGTACAGTCATTGTTAAAATAGTAACTAAATAGATATTTTTAATAGTTATAACTATATCAGTCATGAAACACATTTGAAAATGTGTTTTAAATGTATTTTGATGACCTGTAATGGTTGTGGTAGTGTGTCTGTGTAATCCCTGGGTTTAGGCTGGGGAGACAGGATGATCAGTCAGAGAGACAGGCTTGTCAAGAAGTCAAGGCAAGACTCTACTACATAGTGATGACCGCAAATTCATGAATCCCTATAACAAATACAGAACAAGTACATTGGCTGAGCAGTATTCTAAGTGTGGGAGTTCAGCATGCAGACTAACACTTGCCTTTAGGGCATAGAGGGATAGCCTAGTGGTTAATAGCATTCACTGATCTTCCAGCAGATCCAGGCTCATTTCCCAGCACATACATGGCAGCTGACAGGGGATCAAACACCCTCTTTGGGCTTCCACAGGCACTACACACACACACACACACACACACACACACACACACACACACACACACACACACACACACACGGTACACAGGCGTACAAACAGGCAAAGCACCCATACACTTAAAATTGAAAAAACAAAAGCCTGCACTAAGCTGCATTTCCTCCCAGTGTACAAAGAGTGTCTGAAGGGCTAGTGCTGTGTGGAGAACAGTGAGGTAGTCAGAGGAGGAGGAGCGGAGCTGTTTTACATGCATTGCTCAGGGTAGGGCTCTAATGGTGACCTAGCTCAGCAAGGTGAATGAAGGGGATCATTCATCTAATCAGAGTTGTTTTCATACTTACAAAATAACAAGTACTCTCACTTGTTGGTTAACACAAAGCCCAGTGTTCCTGGAGTGTATTAATCCATGGAGAAAACAGTAGACGATGAAACAGGCAGAGACCTGATAATGTAGAACTCTGTGGGCCATGAAAATGGTCATTTTAGATTTTATTGTAAATACAGGGTTGACTGCTCATCTAGTCAGCAGATATTTATAGTGTCTGCTGGTCACATGTTTTTTCATATAATCGAAAAGTAGCCAGTTGAGCATTACTAGAGCTTATAAGAGCTAATAATTAAATATGGTATAGTATAATACTTTACATAAATATGTAAGTAGGCAAAAGTGGTATTTTAGAATTATTCCCAATTGGAAACTATCAAACAATTATATATCATGTATGTGTATAAAATTTAAAGGATTGAAGTGAATCACTTGTTATAAAAGCCATAATGGACACAAGTAAATGCCGTTTTATTTAAAAGATAGAAAGATTTTTATGATTTCTTTTAGTTATACATTACAGAGACTTATTTGTGCTTAGGGTTTTTGTTTTTTGTTTTCAAGTAAGGATGCATTTGGAAATAACGCATAGAAGAACCTCATGGAAATTGTAAGAGTTGTGTTATAGCTAGAAATTATAATTGTAGTTTTAATGGCAAATGTAGTTATAAGATGCACTTATGTTATAATCCCAAATGCTAACAAAAATGACCCTAAAAGGTGGTTTCTGCTCATTGGTGACAAAAGCCCTCTAGTTACCTAAAACTGTATTTTCCAGCATCTTTGTGTAGGTTCTCTCCAGGTCTCTCGTTAGCTCTCACCAGTTGAGCAGGTGCCGAGGTCCTCTGCAGGCAGGCTTGCTTGAGTGGGAAGAAAGAATCTCTTTACTCACAAGCCACCTGTGGGTGTAATTTCTTTGCCATATGGTCATTTGAGCTCAGACTAGCAGTTGGCTTCTTTACTGAAGGGGAAGGACAAGAGGGAAGGTTCAGTCTTTGTCATTATCGTTTTCTCAGAAGTCATAGTCTATTATTTCTGCTGGATATAGTCACCGTGAGTATACCACTCAGACATACTCAGAGGCGAGGTTATGTGCATATAAATAACAGTAGATGACTATTAGGGCCATTTAAGTAGTGTAGTGGACAGAGCTGTCACAGGCTGTCTATCATTCTTACCATAGATGGTCCTTAGCCACTTCAATCTTTGCATTTATTTCCTTCTCTTTACTCTATTCCTCAGCTGTCCTACCCTTCCTTGTAGCGCTTCCTCGTCTTCACCCAGGACTCTGCCTCATGATATGTTAGCTTATGGTCTCTGCTGCAAGCCACTTTAATTATATCCATAACATCTTGTTTAAATGTTTGTGAGGGATGTTATCGTGGGTCTTTTTTGATTACTACATAGTAAGGTATATGTCAGTTACTTGATCAGATTATCATTTAAATCTGTGAGATTTGGATTTTTTTGCCCTAATGTTTTTTTATCTTCACACACATTTATAGTCATATACATACATATTCGTGTGGGGGGGCATTGTCAGAGCCCAGAAGAAGGGCTTCAGATCCCCTGGAGCTGGATTATGGGCAGTTGTGAATTGCGCAGTGTGGGTGCTGGGAACAGAAAACAGTTCCTCTCAAAAGCAAGTGCTCTACATTGAGCTGTCTCTCCACCACGTCCCTTATGTTCTGTAATTATTTTCCTATTTCCATTAAAAGCAGAGTGAATTTCAAACAAAAATCTTGTTATTTTATTTTTCCTTTAATATTTAGGATGAATGTGAGTCTATTAAACTAGGAATCATTGCTTAGTTATACAGACATATATTGGAATAATTCAAATTTGAAGCAGAATATAAACACATTTTACATGGAGAGATTATAAATGTGTGTGTTTACACACACAGTGTGTGTTTACACAAACATCTATATTTTTAATCACCTAGCTAACCATTAATTAACATTTGTTTGTTTTGCATTTGCTCCTTTTTTCCCAAGTTATAAAATTTATAATGAAAATGAAAATCCTCTTAACCCATTACTCTTCTCTTTCATGGAAGTTGATACAGCTACTGTTATGGGCATGGTAGGTATTTTCCTAGTTCACTTTTTATTAAGTATAAGCAAGGACACCCATGTAAATGATCTGCTTTATGTTTGTGCTGAATTTTTATGGTATAAACTAATGTGTGTGTGTGTTTGTGTGTGCATGCACATACCCACAGTGTTCCTTTTTCTTTTCATTAGTTTTAAAAGTCTTTCCATATTGATACTCTTTTTAACTTCAATAGACTGTTCCAGTGTGTTTTACTGTTCTTTCCTTTTTTGTTTTATATCTGAGCTGTTTTGGATTAGTGCTTGCTATTACAACCATTTTTCATATACCTGTGACAAGTGTATTTTCTACTTTATGTACAAATTACTCAACCAGTTTTTGGCCTCAGTAGATATGAGAAATTTTGCTTGCCTATGTTCTCATCATAAGTGATATTTCAGACTTGAGTCATTTTTGTCGGTTTGGTGTATGGACTTTTTGCTTTGCTGTGATTAAGTAGATAAAATGACTAGACATTATCACCTAAGTGCACTATTATTGTGTCCTTTACTTATTTGTAGGTTTAAAAATATATTTTATGTATTAACACCTTTTTATGTGTTGTAGATATTGTCTGTTAATCCTCTGAGGGTTTGTTTTTCTTTTTTAACAAAGACATTTTTACATCTTTTCTTTTTTTTAAACCTCTGCAATTATTAGTTTATTAGTATCATCCAGGACTCATGTTAAGCATTCCTCCTTCAATTACATAACAAACGCAAACGTAAAGAACCCATGTCAACATGATATAACAGCCCTCCATCACAAAAGCACGTAAATTACAAGAACACTATCTTAAAACACTGGCACTTTAAGAGATGATAATCTCAAAAAACCACACAAAATTACCAAATTGTTCCCTAAACTAAGCAGATTAAACATGATTAATGAATGAGTTTGGGTTTTATAAAGAAAAGCAAATGTATTGGACCACCGGAACTAATATGCAGTTTATCCTCTTCCCTGTATCTGATTTATAAAGGGACAGACCACAGTATAGGAAAACATACCCTTCATTTTAAATGTGGCATACTTTTAAAAACTGGCCCAACTAATTAAATATACCTTTAACAAGTCAAGTTTCCTGAGCAAACCATATGTAGATAGAAGGGCAGGGGCATTATAGCTTCTCATGACAGCCTTCGCTGGGACTGAGGACAACAAAGAGCACAAAGTCTTGTATTTTAAGCTCACACTTTTGGGGATACATTCTCAGGTCTTCTTTAGTAGGGGAAACTGCAAAATATAACTGCCATTACACAGTAATGGACAATAATACTAATAAAAAATTGTATTTACTTAGAAGCATTCAGAATGTCAACAAAACAGCCGCAATTTTTTTTTTCTTTTTGCAATTACAGAATGGTATTCAGTCAACAGAACAGCAATTATCTTCTTATAAGCTGCATCAGAGACAACTGATGAAAAAAAAAAAAAAAAACCCAAAAGAAAACCAAAAGAAAAAAAAGGAAAAAAAAAAAAAAAACCAAAAAAACCAAAACCAAACTCCTCTCCCCATATATAACTAATTTGTGCTGTGCACCAACAAGAACCTGCTTTAAATTTCCATGCCCATTTACAACCCCCAGACTGTACTAGGCAAGGTTAGTGGCTATTAAAAAATACCACCAGGAAAGATCTATCTAAAGACACATTCGGAAGTGTGTAAACTATACAAAAAAAGACACTGTACAGTTTAAAAACAAATCTTACACAGCCTTACATTTCAGTTTTTTTCTCTAAAAGGAGTGAGTTGTGTACAGGGGGGTTAAATGCTTTATAGACAAGAAAAAAACTGCGACAGAACCAACTTATTCATCATCTTCATCTTCCTCTTTCTCCTCTTCTTCATCCTCTTCATCCTCCTCATCTTCTTCTTCCTTCTTTTTCTTGCTCATTTCAGCTTTGACCACCCCCTTTATTTCTGCATCAGGTTTTCCTTCAGTTCTGTAGGCAGCAATGTCCTTCTCGTACTTCTCCTTCAGCATGGCAGCCTTCTTCTCATAGGGCTGCTGGTCATCCGCGGCAGTGTTGTTCCACATCTCCCCTAGTTTCTTTGTGACATCACCAATGGATAAGCCAGGATGCTCACCTTTGAATTTTGGGTGGTACTCAGAACAGAACAAGAAGAAGGCCGAAGGAGGCCTCTTGGGTGCATTGGGATCCTTGAACTTCTTTTTGGTCTCCCCTTGAGGGGGGTGTAGGTTTTTATTTCTCTTTCATAACGAGCCTTGTCAGCCTTGACTGAATCTTCAAATTTCCCCCTTTTAGCAGACAAGGTCTTCCACCTCTCTGAGCACTTCTTGGAGAACTCTGAGAAGTTGACAGAAGCGTCCGGGTCCTTCTTGTGCTCCTCCCGGCAGGTTTGCACAAAGAATGCATATGAGGACATCTTGCCTCTCGGCTTCTTAGGATCTCCTTTGCCCATGTTTAGTTGATGTTCCTCCGTGAGGCACAGAGTCGCCCAGTACCCGTCCGGCTCTCGCTTGCCCCGGCACTGTCTCTGTGGAGCTCAATGGACTGCAATGGCTGTCACACCTTTTCTTCTTTATTATTTGTGTGAGTTTTGGGGAAAATAAAAATGAAAAACATACAGTTACAGCTAACATCTGTGTGCACATAATATTAAATGTGCCATGTGTGTTGAAAAAGTTACAGAGTATAATAGCTCCAGTGTACCGTTAAATTTTTTAAATAGTTAATTCTGTAAAGGTTTTTGCTAAGTGTGCTGATGGAAAGGCACAGTGGAACTAGATGGCCTTTTTCTGTATTGTCAGAACATGGGGCTTCACTCTTTCTTTACTGTTCACCTGACATGGTTTTGCACTATTCACTGGGTAGGAGGAATACATCCTATAGTTCTCTAGTGATCATTTATAAATGGTATTTGTGAGAATGGGAAACATTGTAGACACAGTTTTAGGAAAAACATGCTGCAGATGATGCACTTTCGTACTGCCACAGTACTTTTTAACAGCTGAACTATATGTTTTGCATTCACTCAGGTGAACCCATCAACAGACTGTTGAGCTTGTTTTACCTGTAGTTATTACTGTTCAAGTTGAAAAAATTCCAGATGGAACCATTTTAGAAAATGCTGTTGTTTCATAAAGAAATACTCTTGCAGTTGTGAGATTGAATCACATTTTCAAGTTTGATGAAGAGATTCAAAGTTGTTTTTCTCTTGACTGTCACTAAGCACAGTCAATGATGTGACCACGAGATGTACTTCCACACGTGCTTGTCACCAAACCCTTTCTGTGACAGTGTGTAAGTGCATTGCTCTCCCTCCCTCCCTCCCTTCCCTCTTCCCTCCCTCCCTCCCTCCCTTCTTTCTTTCCTTCCTTCCTTCCTTCTTTCTTTCTCTTCCTTCCTTCCTCTTTCCTTCCTTCCTTCCTTCCTTCCTTCCTTCCTTCTTCCCTCCCTCTCTCCCTCCCTCCCCTCCCTTTTTCTTTTTTTCTTTCTTTCTTTTTTTTTTTTTTGTTTTTTTTTTTGGTACTGCTGTAGATAAAACCCAGGGTCTATATGTGCTATACAAGTGCTGTGCTATACAAGTGCTATACAAGTGCTGTACCATGGAGTATCTCTGTCTAGTACTGTGCAACTTTAATTGGAATTGTGACTGTTAGGCTCACCGTCAGAGTGGAGAATAGCAGCTTATTATTGAGATAATGTGGGAAGTTGAGAGATAAAGGAAATCTTTGGTGCCTTACTCATTTTAATCAGAAACATCAAACATAAAAGTTGCCCTTGGCAAAAGTGTAAGCATTAAGCTTTTGGTTCCTACACGTTTGATCATGTATTTTTTATGTAATTTTAGGCTTCCAGTAATTATCTCCAGGATTCGCCATGACCCCAGCTCTGAAGGAGGCAACAACAAAGGGTATCTGCTTTTCATCCTTGCCAAGTACCATGGAATCTGAGAAGATGCTGTGCATGGAAAGTCCGAGAACTGTAGATGAAAAGCTTAAGGGAGGAGACACTTTCTCTCAGATGTTGGGATTTCCGACTCCTGAACCAACTCTAAATACTAATTTTGTGAATTTAAAACATTTTACCTCCCCTCAGGCTTCAAAACATTTTCAGACAGTTCTTTTAATGAGTTCTAATTCAACACTAAATAAGTATAATGAGAATTATAACCAAAAGAAAGTAATGGAGTCCAACTGCTGTAAGCTGAAAAACGTCCTGTGTAATGGCAGCAGTATTCAGCTCAGTAAGATCTGCCATTCTCATTCTGAGAAGGAGTTCATCAAAAAGGAACTCTCAGATACCACAAGCCAGTGCATGAAAGATATACAAATCGTTTTGGATTCGAATCTTACCAAAGACGCTAATGTAGATAAAATACATCTGCAAAACTATAAATGGTACCAAAAGAATGCACTTTTGGATAAACTCACCGATACTAAGATTAAAAAGGGTTTATTGCAATGTGCTCAAAAGAAAATTGGACCCAGTCACTCGGATGTGCCTACTAGTTCCTCAGCTGCTGAGAAAGAGGAGGAAGTGAATGCTCGTTTACTTCACTGTGTGAGTAAACAGAAAACGTTACTTAGCCAGGCTAGAAGAGCTCAGAGACACTTGCAGATGCTCCTGGCGAAGCATGTTGTTAAGCACTATGGTCAGCAGATGAAATCTTCTATGAAACACCAGCTGCCCACAATGAAGATATTTCACGAGCCCACAGCAGTTCTGAGTAATAGTTTACTTGAACACACTAAAATTAAGCCAGAAGTCAACATACTGGCTTCAGAGACCAAGTTTTGGGATGATACAAACAATGGCTTTTCTCAGTGTACAGCTGCAGAAATCCAAAGATTTGCACTGTCTGCTACAGGGCTGTTGTCTCATGTTGAAGAGGGTCTGGATTCTGATGCCACCGATAGCAGCTCAGATGACGAGTTGGATGAATATACCATTAGAAAAAATGTGGCAGTGTAAGTGTAAAATTCCTAGATTTTTCTCCTATTCTGCATACAGTAGCAATTATATTAGTTTCAAGATACATCATAAGGAAGTAGGTTTTTTAAAATCTTACTACCATGATCTTTAAGTTACAAAACACTGGTGAATTTTAAAAATGTTTTCTTTTTTTCCATACAATATATCTTAACATTTTTTGTTCCTCAACACCTTCTGAGATCTTTCCTCACTCCTTATCACCCAGCTTCATGTTCTTTTCTTTCTTTCAAAAATAAAACAGAAGAAACAACAATAAAACCAAACACAAAATAAACCTGAAAAAAATAACACAAATTTATCAAAACAACCCAAAAAGCATGAACACACACATACACACACACATACACACACACTCACTCACTCACTCACTCACTCAACACCATGGAGTCCCTTTTGTGTTGGCCAACTACTTCTGTGAATGGAACCTTCCCTAGGAGTGCGGTTGATAACACTCCTTTAGAGAAAACTGCTCATTAGTCAATTGCAAATAGGTCCTTGGTTAGGGGTGGGACTTTGTATCTTGTCCTCAGTGCTGGGACTTTGTTTGAATCTGTGGAGTCTTGTGTGTACTGCCACGGTCTCTGTGAGTTGTGTCTGTAAGAAGAAGCTGTTTTCTTTAGAATCATACACCATAATCTTTCTGTCTTCACTTTCACATAGACTCAGAGTCTTAAGGTGAGGGCTCTGACAAAGACATCCCACTTAGGGCCGAGTGCTTGAAAGTCTCTCACTGTTTGCATATTGTCCAGTTGTGCATCTGTTTATTGGTTACCATTGACTGCAAGAAGCTTTTCTATGGAGGGTTGAGTGATGTTCTGCCGTATAGGTATAGCAGGTCATAAGGAGTCATTTTACTGCTATGTTCTTTTAACAGAATAATAGTAGGTTTTCACTTAGACCTGTCACCTAGCGAGTCTCAGGTTGTTGGCCACTTTAGTAGTGTCAGGTTTGGGTTCCGTGTTATGCCACCATTCCACCATTATGTCTTTCAGGTTTGTTATATGTAACAAGGTTTGTAGCCAGATGAGATTGATCATAACTTTTCTCCTCTAGTAACAATGCAAAGTACCTTCTAGCACCATGAATCACTAAGTAGGAGTGAAGCTTCTCCTAGTCTGCCAGCTTGATTTCTCCAAGTTTGATGATACAAGTTGTGTTTTCAGCAGTAATGCCTTACCATCATGTTAATGGAAAGTAACCAACAGCTTTGGTAACAGCCTGTCATGGTTCACTGGAGAGAGATCTATCTATGGGGCTGTTTTGGCCAATGATTTAAAAGATGAGCCGATTCCTGGCACTGGAGGTTTTACTTGGTAGTATGTCTGGTTGGGACATTCTCTACCATTATATGTTTACTCTGTTTAAACTCCTTTCATATATGTATGTTAGGAGGTCTCTACAGTGTTCCGTGTGGCTTTTCAAAAGGTCGTCAGTGTTGTTTCTCTCCATATTTCCACCTTTACCCTGCCTTTCCTTCTTCCTCAACTTAATTCTCTTCTTTTGGTTTCCCTTTTATTCCTTTATAACACTAGGCTCTATTTAGTCTATTGAAGATCTCTTCCGTGGTTCTTCACTACTACTTAACCTAAGTGGTTATTCCTATTGAAACACATACCTAAATCACAAAAGCTAACATCCAGATATAAGACAAAACATGGGATGTTTGTCTTTTTGACCTACATTACCTTAGTCAGGATGGTGGTTGTTAGCTGCATCAATTTATCTGAAAATTTCACCATGTTTTTCTTAAAAACTGAATATTTTATTGTGTAAATGCACTACATTATTATTACCCATTCATCACTTGCTGGACATCTAGACTATTTCCAGTTCTGCTATAAGGAATAGAAAAGCAGTGAACATGGATGAGCAAGTTCCCAGGAGTGGTGTGGCTAGGTCTTGTGGAAGATCTGTTTCTAGCTTCCGGAGGAACTACGATCTTCGTAGTGGCTATCTATATCAATTTACACATCTATCGGCGAGGATTAAATGTCCCCTTGTTCCTGCATTCTTGCCAATACATGCTGCCATTTGTTATATTGATCATGGCATTCTGACTGGGGTAAGATGAAATTTCAAAGTAGTTTTAATTTGTATTTTCTTGATGTTGAACATTTGTTAGTAGTGTTTTTCAGTCATTTGCATTTTCTCTTGTGAGAACTCTTTGGCCTATATACCCCAGTTTTTAATTGGGTTATTTTTCTGATGTTCAGCTTTTCTGTTCTTTATATATTGTTGAAATATATAATCATTTAATAGATTATAATTGGTTAAAGACTCTTTTCCCCTTCTGTAGGCTATTTTTCTTGAATGATGGTGTTGATTGCTTGATACTGACACTTTTTAGCTTCATGAGGTCCCATTGTTGTTCTTAAGGCCTGTGGTATTGGCAGCCTGTTCGGAAAATCTTGCCAACGGCTCCAAGGCTACTTCCCATTTCCTCTTCTGTCAGGTTCAGAGTATCTGGTCTTACTCTGAGGTCTTACATCCGTTTAGAGTTGGGTATTGTGCAGTGTGGTCCATTTTTATTCTAAATGCAGCTATCCAGTTTGGCCAACACCATTTCTTGAAGATGTTGTCTTTTCTTCAGTGTATAGTTTCAGTTTCTTTGTCAAAAATCAGGTGTCTGCATATATGTGGAGTTATTTTCTGGCTTTTCAATTCTGTTCTGTTCATCTGTGTGTGTGTGTGTGTGTCTGTGTGTGTGTGTGTATGTATGTGTGAGAGAGAGAGAGAGAGAGATAGAGACTAGTTTTCTGAGATAGAGTCTCACTATGCAGCTATGTCTGACTCACTATGTAGACTAGACTGCCTTCCAGTTCACAGAAATCTACCTTCCTCTGCCTCTTGAATGCTGGCATTAAAGGTGGGCATTACCCACTTGGCTCAATGTATCTGTTTTATGATAGTCTTATAATTGATAGCTCTATAAAAGGACTTAAAATCTGAGATAATGGTACCTTACAATGTTTTATTTCTCAAGTCTTATGTGTGAGTCAGATATGTCAAGTGTCAGCCCCAGATCTTCTGTAAAGACTTCAATTCACAAGGTTTGTTTTATTCTGTTTTATAAGATGTCATAGTATGTGGGCCTATGACATCTTCTTGTGTCCTTGAGAGCATCTAGGATTAATTACACTTAAAACAATGTACATGCCATGCCAATAATTGTCCCACTGCATTGTATGAGGAATAACAAGGAAAAAGGCCTTCCATCTGTTCCATACGGAAGTGGTTTCAGAGATGATAGAAGTTTTCTGTATGTTTGGTATATAATAGGTGTCATATAGCTATTGAGGTTTCAGAATCTGTGATTTTTTGGATCTGCAGATGTTACAGTATCTATGGATACAGAATACTGCACCTACTATTTACACGTGAGTTACTTTACAACTTGTGGAAAACTTACACACAGGAATAGTAATACTAATTAGTCATTTTTCTATTCTTGAACGCAATTAAAGCCTGAACACTTAAGAAATTACATGGGACATCCTTGCTGGCTTTGTGAATTTGTGCGTACATGTAGAGTATTGTTACTTCACAGAAGGTAGAGACTGGTCTTAGATAGCCCAGGCCTTAACTGAACTCACTGTGTAGCCAAGGTTGGCCTTGAACTCTTTATACTCTGGCTTATGTTTCCTAACTGCTGGGATTATAAGTATGCCTTTGATCAGCTAGGGTTTTGTTTGATGAGAGAATATAATAGTATTTCAATGCACAATCTCTACTCAACCTGGAACTATAACAAATAGAAAACATCTATTATTTCATCTGAAGTACCTGATTATCTGCTAAGAACTGAGTTTTCAATTTAATTTGACTTGAATTTAAAGTCACATGCTATAGTTAGAAATTTCTTGGGGTCTAATAATGTTCCTTAATTGATACAACTTCCTGAATATAACTGACATTTTGGTTAGAAATAGTCTTCTATTTTTTTAAACTTCCCAAAATGGATCATTATCATAGAATTAGAAACAAAATTGTTTTATTACTCAATATAGAATTAGTACATTCATTTTTAAACTGAGTAAAATGTGAAGCAAAGTGATCATTTGTGTCTCTGTGTTATGATGTCACTGACATTTGCTTGGATGTGGGAACTAGAGTAGTCCCTATGCAGTGTTTCTCCTTTGGGCTGCTATTTTGCTGGTTAGTTCTATGTGATATCTCATTTAGTTCTGTCAATACCTATGGGAGGTAGTTGTTGCTATCCTGTTTCACTTAAACCATCGCTCCAGCACATGGTAATGCCCCTGCCTCCAATCTGTGGCTACTTTATAGATGTCATGCTTCCCACATTCCGACACCATTCCTGAAAGTGCATCTGCATGGCAGATCCAGGTCCAAGCGAGAGCTCAACCAGGACTGTCAGGTTGAAAAGAAACCATAAAGACCCCCTTTCCATCTTCCTGTTGAAGAGCACAACAGCCCTTGCTACTTCAGGGACACCCAGCCTGAGACGTTGAGAACCTGTGTAGTCTGCCACTCTGGCCTCAGGGAGCATTGGAGTGTCTCTGCTCTGCCTGACTGAAGCAGCGCCCTGCACTACACCTTGCAGGCAGTGGTGCCCCATGGGTGCCTGTTCCTAAAGAGGAGAACAGGTCTATTGAATATGTTACGAAAAATAAGATGCATGCAAACAATTCTAGAAATAGTACACACACACCATCAAAGAGGCACAGTTTTTCAATAACTGGCCTCACGGAATAAGAAGTTCTATGAATTATCTGCCTGCAAAAGAATTGCTTTAAGGAAGCTTGGTAAACTATAAGAGAATATGGATAATAAAATCAGGCCAATGGTATTTAAGTACAGGAGAGACTGAAAGAGAGAACCAAAGAGTTTTGAACTGAGAAATGCAGTAAAAGAAAAGTGCAAGAGGGCATCATCGGTCAGTGTGCTCAGACAGAGGAGGTCTCAAAATGAAAGGTTACTTGGAAAAATCCAGTTAGAGGAGAAACTTTAAAGAAGAAAGCCTAGAAAACTTAAGGGGTTTCCCCAGTGGTGCTAGTTTAGTCAGTAATTAATGAAAAGGGGGGAAAGTTTTTAAGGGAATAATGACTGACAAGAAGTGTATCTTAGAAAATGTATATCAAGGGTAGGAGAATCAAGAGTTTCCAGTTGTAAAGACACTACAGCAAGACAGAAGCTCAGAGAGCTCCAGCAGGTGAGACAGCTTTGCAGGTATGGAGGACCGCATTGGTTCCTGGCGTCTTCGTGATAGAAAGAACTGACTCAGCAGTAGTGTTCTGACCACCACACTTGTCTTGTGGCATGTGAACACCCACACATGATACATACTAAGTGAATGAAAATTAAGAAAAAAAAATCACCGGCAAGGCCTTGGATGTGGCAAAAGATCTGCATATAGAAGAGAACTCCTGGGAGGCTGTTTGCGGTAAGAGTAAGTAGTCAAGTCAGAAGACCGTGATTACTTGAATGTTCTGTATAGTGTGTATAAATAACATGTTCACTGTGAAGGTCGAATGATAACTTGAAGTAATAGTAATATGAGGTTATAGTGGTTACAGAATGTAAAAGTGTAAATGTGACAGCAAGTCATGAAATGGGATAGGAGTAAATGTTTTTGTATGCAATTTGAGTATGTTCCCCAAAGGGTACATGTGCTCATAGTAGAGCAGTGTTGAGAGAATGTGTTAGCTTTGGAAGGGTATTTTACTAGGAGGTCATTGTGACGATGCTTAGGTGGGTGGCTGTAAAATGGTAAGAGTGGCCCCTCACTTGTTTTTCTGGCTTTGAATCTCTTCATATGATACCTACGTCATCACTTCCATAGTGATGCCATTTGGCAAAATATAGCCAGGAATCCTTCGCCAGAAGCCAAACAGAAGGGGCTGCACTGACTGGGTTGTCAGTCTCTGACTTTCCTCAAAAACCACCAGCTAAGTAGACCTTTTTCTTTCCAGGGCACCAAGTGTCAGCTATGTCACTACAGTATATTTGCTGTGTCAACTAGTGTATGTGTTGCCAGTTGTAAAGTAGAATCACAGCTGAACCGTTTTCATGTCTCATGGATACCACTTATTTATTATACCAGTATATCATACCATATATTAACTTCAGAAAGGACTAAGGAGTCAAATCATAACAGAAATTCACTAGAACCTGAAGAAGAAACAAACACTACATTTAAAAAATAGCAATAACAAAAGTAGCACTAAGAAATCTGCACCTATTTATAATTAATTTAGCATCATTCTTAAGAATTGTTGAGTGCATTGGGGAAAAACAAAGGCCCAACTATATGTTCTCCAGTAGGATATTTCAGCTTTACAAGGAGACTTAAACTACAGGGAGTTAAAAAAAAAAAAAAAAAGCATCCTATACATACAGAAAGAGACCAGGAATTAGGTATATGTACAGCAGAAAACATTAGTGAAGCACTGCAAAGCAAAGATTATTATACAATGAATTAGAAAACAGTTTATCAAGAGATGTATAATTATAAACACAACCTGACATTATGGTAAGTAATTTAGAAGGAAAAAATGAGACAGGATCTCTCTATGTAGCCCAAGCTGGTGTGGAATTTAGTATATAGCTGGCATTGAATTCAGTATCCTCTCCATTCAATTATCTCCCAAGTGCTGGTGTGCGCTCTCATACCTGTCCTTATGAAGCAAATGTGAATATATCTGACAAAACATATTAACTCAGGAACAATGGACTGTAATAAGTCACATTCAGCAACAGGTAAATCATCCAATAGGTTATCTAAAAACCACCACTGGGCATGGGCTACACTTTGGATCAAATGGACCTAACACATAGGACATCTATTCGATAGCAGTAGAGTATAGACTCTTTAGAGATGCTCATGTAACATTCCTTAGAACACATTACAGATAGGACATGAGGTAAATTCTAAGGAAGACTGAAACTGTATCTGTGGGCAGTGAGATGGCTTCCCTGGGGAGCAGTGCCTGCCGTGCAGCCTCACCACTCCCGCCTTCTGCACATTGTCACGGGTCTCCGCTTCTTCATATGGCATGCATATGCCTGAAGTCACACTTTTATAGCACAAAAGAATAAAAACTCAGGAAACTTTTACAATTAAAAATGAGATGAAACTAGAAAAAAAGTTTGGGAAAATTAACAAATACATAGAAATTAAACAGTTTCCTAGAAAAGTCAATGAATTAATGAATAAATTTAAAGAGAAAGCATAAAATGTCTTAAGAGACGTTAAAGTGGAAAACAACATATCAGAACATAATGTAGCAAAAGCTGTTATTAATAAGGAAGTGAATAGAAAAACCTACATGAGGAACTATGAAATAATGTTAAGACTAAGGAAAGTAGAAAAGAATGAAGCTCTAAGTGCAGATAAAGACTGTCATAGAAAAAAATTCAGTAGAGAACAAGAAAGAAGCTGAAAATATCAATGAAACCAAATTTTTGCAAAGTTAAAATTAAAATCAATTAGACTAAAAATAATAGACTTATCAGGAGTAAGACAATGGAGGTGATCAAACAAATACAGACGAGTATAGTGTTCTGTTAGGAATATTTGTACTCCAACAAACTGGACAACCTAGAAAAACACATAATTCAATAGCAAGATAATAAAAAACCAAATTTAAACCCACCAATGTTGAGCAAGGAGATAGCAACAGATATGTTATCAAAAGCAAGAACCTACCAGGTGGTGGTGGTGCACACCTTTAGTCCAAGCACTTGGGAGGCAGAGGCTGGTGGATATTTGAGTTGAAGGCTGGTCTATAGAGGGAGTTCCTGGACATCCAGAGCTATGCAGAGAAACTGTCTTGAAAACACACACACACAGAGCAAGAATTTCTGATGGCCTCATTGTTGTATTCTTTGAAACATTCAGAGAACTAATAACAGTCCCTATTCTTTCCTAAAATTGATTAGTATGGACTGCTTCCTGATTCACTTCATAAAGCCATTACTGCCCTACTAGCAAAGCTAGAAAGGGAGGTTGAAAGAAAAAGCCAGAATTCATTATGAATAGAAATTCAAAGTCTTTAACAAAAATAATTCAGTTAAAGGCTTTAATTCATGAATTAAAATTACCATGAACCATTATCTGAGGAATTTATTCCTTGAATGAAAATATGAATTAACATGCACATCAATATTATACCACATAAACAGTACAAGAGCTTATATAATCATCTCAATAATGGAAAAAATTCAGTTCAACATACTTTCTTGGTTAAAATTACCAAAGTTAGTAGAAAAGGAATGTATCTTACAAGATTCACAGATAATCTCTTAGTAATAGCAAACTTGAAAGCCTTCTTTTTAAGATAAGGAACCAGACAAGGATACTTATTGTTCAGACTGGTTCAAGAAAACAGAGTAGGAAATTATGAATCACAGAAATATGACTTGCAGATCTGGAAGATTAGGGAGTTTTCAGGTTGAAGAACTTGGAGATTCAATTCTTGGAAATGTCTTCATACTTGACATCTTCTATCTAGTTTTTCACATGGAACTGGGAGTGAACAAGCCTCTTATGTAAGGACTTTAGGCCTGAGATGGAACAGAACTAGTCACTTCCCAGTGAATACCTCATAAAGGTCACAACATTGCTACCAGGTTTCAAGGAAATCTGAGTAGATGTGAAAATTCATTCTGCCTCCTCCAAGTCAGTACTGGAATTCTCAGCTGAATCAAGAGAAAAGATGTTAAGTAAGCTGTTTAAAAAGTGTTACAATCTTATGAGAAAAACGGGTATCCTGAAAATTGTCTGAAATATGAAACCAGTAAACTTGCTAGATACAAAATCAATGTATAGAAACCAGAACAGTTTCTATACATCCATCCTAATCTGAAAATGTAATCAAGAATAAAAATTCTTTTTACCGTAGCATGAAAACAAATAATTTAGGATTGACTTGATAAAGACAGTGGAAGACATATACTAAAAGCTATAAAACATTGATGAAGATGTCAAAGTAGACACAAGTAAGTGGAAACTCTCCACATTTATTATAGGCATGTGGCAGATGCCTGTAATCCTACTCTTCTCTCTCTGGATATTAAGGTGGGAAGAGTAAGTATCTATTTGATATCAAGATATATTAAAGTTGTCTAAACAAAGTTTGGTGCTAGCAATAAAAATAGATATAACTAAGGAAAGGACTTGAGAGCCCAGAATGAGTTTAACTCATCTGTGTTCAATTCATCTTGGAGAAAAATTCCAACAGCACTCAAATGTAAAGAGACAATTGTTTAAATGCTGAGGAGATTGCACATCTACATGCAGATTGAATTGAATCCTTAGACCAGTCCATATTCCCACATTAGTTCAAGATGGATTATAGACCTAAACAAAGTTGTAAACCTCCTTGGAGAAATTAGAGAGAAAAAACTGGGGATATAGTTCTGGCAAAGATTTTTTTTTTTTTTTTTTTTTTTTTTTGGATTTGGCCTTAAAACAGAGACAAGTGCAAAAATAGGCAAATGGTATTTTATTGAATTGAAAACTGAGGCACAAAAAAGTAACAGTGTGAACAAACAGCCTGTAGAGTGGAAAATTGCTAATCATCCATCTAACAAGTTAATGGCCAGAGAACATACTCAAGCTAGACAGTGACAAGAAAACAATTAGAAATCATCAAAGGACCTGGCTAGACTTTTCTCCAACGAAGACATACAGATGAGATAACATCTTACATGCATTAGTATGGTTACCATAAGATTCACAAGTGCTGGAGAGACTCCAGAGGAAAGGAAACCTTTGCATATTGTTAATATAAATTAGTACAGCTTTTATAGAAAAAAATTTCTTAGGCTCAAACACAGAACTATCTTGTATTCTCCAGCAATCTTACTCTGGGTATTTCCAAAGGAAATGAAATCAGTAAACTGAATCATTACTGCATAACCATTGTAATCTTCATCTACAATCTATTAATGAAATATTATTCAGCCTTTGAAAAAAGTGAAATATATCACTTGTCAAGTAATTGAGCTTAGAAGGCAATAATTAAAAATTAACGTCTGATATCACTTAGAAGGAAAATCTAGAATAGTCATAACGTGAATGCACAATGGACTAGTGCTTGCCCACCTCCTCAGGATGAGGTGGGGAATGAAGGCAGATGTCCACAACATTGACTGTTTCTATTGAGGAGAAATAGTTCTGGAGCTCTTTTGTCAATATGCTGACTACTTGATAGAATATGTTGTGTGCTTGAAAGTTGCTAAGAGTAGATGTAAAGCGTTCTCACAATTAAATATAAGTATGTCAGATGATATATAATTAATTTAAATCATTTCACATTGATTTATACAGGAAAACATTACACTATACAATAATCATGTACATTTTTATTTTTCCCTCAGTAAATTAAATTTTTAAAAAAATCCATTATAGTTTTAAATTATGTTAGAAAAATCCAAGCCCTGCAGATACTACTTGATAAATGAAATTTTAATAAAAATGATAGCATTAAGACTTTTTTAAAATTAAATTTTCATTCTTAGAAAACAGAGCTAATGGAAATTTATATGTACTTTCAATGAAATTCTCAGATTCCACTGTGTATTTTTTGCTAACAGTCAACATTTTTGTTGGCTTGTCTGAGAAAAGGTCTCATATGTAGCTCTAGCTGGCCTAGAACTAGCTCTGTAGACCAAGCTGGTTGTGAACAACTCACAGAAATGGGTTCCTTCTCTGCCTTCTGAGTGCTTGGATTAAGGCATATGTTGCCAGGCCTAGCTCCACAGCAGTGTTTTTAAAATTGGGATATGTTCATGAGTAAAATTAATGTATTTCTCTGAAGTAGGTTTTTGTTAGTTGCGTATCTTTAATTGGTGCTGTCTTAGCATCAAGGAAGTGCAGTAGTTGAGTTTGTACATGTAAACCCTAAAGATTGTTTACAATATTGACGTTTATCACTTTAAAAAACTGTCATTTTCTTACATTTTAAAGTGTGGCTATTATGCACACTTGTTATACAGAATGATGTGACTATAATGTAATGTTTAATTTGCACTACTTCCAAACCACTCCAATCTTGTCAATATTTTTAAATATTTAGGGTTCCGTCTATGTTACTGTCTACTTTTGGACAAGAGGAATATGTATGATGGATGAATATGCACAGGATATTTATTGAGTTATGTTTTTCTTTGCCAATATGCTTCAGTCTGCTTTTTAAAATTATGTTTTTGTTTCTCTATGTTGACTGTTGATAGTTGCCAATGTTCTGAATCACACAAGAATTGCACTTTGCAGATAGGAAAAGTAGTAGTGACAGTGTACATGAATTTGTACCCTGCTTTTCTCTCTTCCTTTGGCTTGGTAGGACTTGAGAAAGGGAGAAGGAGGGTAGAACTAAATTTTCTGATTAATGGATGAATTCTTTTAAAGTCATACTAGAAAGCTTTTTTAGGTGGTTTATTCAGAGTTCTGCCAGGGTTCTAGTCAAATTTAATACCTTCACTCTTTAATTTTGTTTGTCATTATGTAACATTTCTAAGCTTCACTTTTCTTACTTTAATATTTTATATTATTTTTGTGGTTACTGGGGCAGAATCTCACCATGTAGCCCATGTTGGCCTTGGACCCACTATCCTGCCTACAAATCACTAAGTTTTAGGATTGGTTCATGAGTCAGCATGTCTGGCTGACAGTGAACACTTTAATTAAGAACTTGTTAACTGATCCTAATAGCAGTATCGTTGAAGGAGAGCTCCATTAAGATAGACTAAGCCGTCATAGCAGGGAGACCCCCACATATCACATACGGAGCTTTTTTTTCCATCTCACTTACCAGTTAACAATTAGCCAGCATGCTAAGACCTGTTGGCTCTGCTGTCCCTGCACTGACTCACTGGCACTGTCTTCATTTTCACACCCAGCTGTTTTTAAGAAGCCATTCAATTAGATTAAAAGGCAAGCTCCAGCAGATGCACAGATTATTTTGGCTTACCTCTTATAGTCAGACTTTGAAACTTAGACTTAGTAGAATTTTAGACTCCAACTGTTCTGCTAAGGGCTCGGAATTGAGTTCTGTTATTATAATTCAAGCATTCCAGATACCGAGGCAGGAGGATTATAAACCTGAGGGTAATCTAGGCTATAAAGAGATTCTGATATGGTATTAGACTATACTATATAGCATTGCTCTCTTTTAAAAACCACAGGAAAAAAGAAAAATGGTGACATTGGTTGGGAGTTATCTTTGGCCTTTCATATACCCATGTTTACCTTTCTACAGAAAATATATCAATTTCTCCAAGATGACAAGTTAGAATCATACAGTGGAGTAGAATATTCCTCTGTTGTGTTAAGATTTGGTTCATCAATGTGGTGAGCTGCCAACTGGCGAACATACTTTGACCTTCTGTTTCTTATATGATGTAGTAAGGACAAGAAAGCTACAATAATAAAATTCATAGTAAAGGCCAGTGGGTTGAAAGCACTTTCTCGGTCAGCACGAGGATCTGAGTTTTGATGCCCAGCTCAGAATTAAAAAGCTGGAGGTAGCTGCGTATATCTATAATACCACTCCTGGGGTATGAAGAAATGGCAATCCTGGGATAGTTGGGCACTGAGTGTATAAAATGGATGAACTACAGTGCAACCAGTAAGCAGCTCTGTCTCTAAAAACAAGGACAGCACTTTAATTAGACACCTGATGTCTGCCTCTGGCTTCCACAGGTGTGTCCAACATCATATACAAAAGTACTCTAATTGGTTAAAAGACAAATGTGGATATGCGCAGTAGTTCCTGGTCTTTACAACACCAAAACCTGCTGTAGCAGTAGAGTAGCTCTTAGAGGAACCCTGGTTTTGCTTTGTGAGGTAACAGTCCTTTCCTTAGTTTTCTATAGAATCTCACTTTGCTGTCTGAGAATGTATTCTCATATCTTTTATGATTATATGCCTTCATAGTAAGCCATTATCAGATGTTTCATTCCATTCTTAACCCTGGAACCCAGGTTTAGTTTCTGTTAGTGTTGTGACAGACAGCTTTTGCTGAGTTCTCAGTGTTTCAAATTTTTCCCATTTTATAAATTATATGCGAAAATAACCAAAGCCAAATTTCTCCATTGTTGGTAATTAAGCTTTGTTAATTTTCTTTCCTTTCTTTCTTTTTTCCATTCCTAGAAATCTTTATTCATTAGGGGAAGGTTCACAGCAAGTCACCTGAGTACGGGATTCACTCCTCCCAGGCAGCCATGGGGAAGTGGAATTCGCATCAAAATACAAGGAGCAACAGTGCTAGTGACAGCACTTCTCCCTTCTATCCAATTAAAAGACTCTTAGCTGAGATATAAATTGAGCACAAATATTACCATTCTGTAATTTATAAAGAACAAAATACACATAAGACCCAGTCCATCATTTTGTCAATTAAACAGAGCACTCTGTTATCTATCCTGATTTAAGAAAGGCTTAATCTATGTTATGCCTGGATAGCTTGTATCCTATCGGAAAGCTATGTTCTCTCAATGCTAAATAGCCTGGGTTGGCTGTGAGACTATAACTAGTCTTTCAACCCTGTCAGAAATCCATCTGAGAATGACCAATATTATCTGAAAATATAGAAAGCCTAACATAGCTTCCAGAACTGAAACAAGTTGTAGAGACAGCTGCCTACCTATGTAGTCCCTGTGTTGTCAGGAAGTTGGAGCATCAGTCTTCTGGTCCAGTAACCTGACAGACTTTAGTGGAACAGGAATTACTAAGGACTAGCATATTCTGTCTCGGCAGAACTAAGCTGTACTAACGTGTAATTTGTGTCTTCTCAAGAACAGTGCAGGTTTGTTGGAGAAATAGGCAGTTTCTGCCCAGTGGCTACCCAGCCACAGTGTCCATCCTTTCCTGGAGGTAGAGATGCTCAGTGTCTTCTCTGAATCCACAAGTAGGGAGCTGTTAAGAGCAGCTATGTCTCAACAAGTGAATAACATTAAACACCACATTCTGTGGATTTCTGACTTTTTGAGAACTATATAAAGTAATCTGGACTGTCACCCATTAACTACTCTCAGCTATTTCTGACAAAAATATCTTTAAAACACCCTAACAGTAAACTCAAAGCCATGAATTTGCTATCTGGCCTTAACTCATGTGTTTAATCATTTCAGATCAGTTTGTAATCACATTTGTAGAAGAACTGGATCCAAGCTTTGTACTTTAAAATTTTTGTAGCAATAGAGGAAATTTATACCAATGAAAACCCTGATCCTTCATCAAAACAAATTCTGTATCGATGTGAGAAATTATAACTTCAACTTAGTAATAATTATAAAGATTTCTACCAAATGAGACTATGGCTGCACAGTCAGTTCTAGCTAATTCTGCCCTGTTAAATTATGACCATTTCTAAATTTCCCAGAAAGACAACTTAGAATAATCACCTCCAGATGCTAAGTCCAGGGAACCGGGGCGATGACTTCATAACTACTTCTGACTGTATATGGATGTTGAGATATCTTGGAGGTGGCGGAGAGGAGGGAAAACGGGGGGTGGGGGGAGTCGTTTGGCCTTAAGAAGGCCACACCAGTGATTGTTGTAGTCTCTGATGTCCGTCCCGACTGGATCCAGCTGCAAGTCCTGAGATCAGGAGTTCAAACAGGTCAGTTGAGCATGTCTGATGATGAGACTCACCAAAGCTGTACATTCTGTAGTATGTAAGTCTCAGAACAACATTTCAGTATAATCAAGATATGTTTTGCTTGATTCTCTGAAATCTAGTTTTCAGGGGGGGGTCTCCTTTCATCATATCCATATAAACTCTGGAAGGTCTATAGACACTAATCACCAATATCAATGTTTATAACTTTTAAAAATTATTTTAGTTTTTGAGATTATAATTAAACCATTTTTCCTCTTTTCATCCATTAAGACTCTCACATATACCTCTCCCCACTTCTAATTCAGTCTCATTTTATTCAGTAATTATTGTCACACCACTATATGTATATTACATATAATATAACCTGCTTATTTTGTATGATGTTTCTTGCATGTTTTTGCTGACCATTTGGCAATGAATAACAAATCGATGTGTTTTTCTTCCTGAGGAATACTATTTCTCCTGCTCTCAGCATCCCTTGACTGTTTGTAGTTCATTGTGTATGGTTGTGGCCTATCCATTTTGGCATGTCTGTTGCTGTCCTTGTTCCGATCATATTAGGCCATTTATTGGTGAGATTTAATGGGTTTACCTTCTGAATTACTAGGAGAGACAACTTCAACAAACTCCATTCATATGTCTCTGACAGTTTTTCCAATGTTTTCTGCATTGTTTTCTGAGCCTTAGAGGTAGGCGTTGTTTTACAGATATATTTATTGGGACTGGATTCCAATTTGATATGTTGTGGTTTCCTGTAGAAATGTCCATCTGTTTTAAAGATAGGTTTCCTTGCTGAGGGGAGAGGATTACATTTATCTATGGGTATAAGGACATATTAAGAATGTAGTTATAGATTATTCTGGTTCAGTAAAGTGGTTATAAGTTCTTCTCTAACACCCATAATTTCACTAGGCTTGGGTAGTTGACTACATTTCTAGTACCAGGCATGCGCGATTTTCCTCTTGCTTAGTGGGGCTTAAGTACAATTACAGAGCTTTTTGTTAATGCCAAAGTATGTGTATAACTATTACATCTTTAGAGAAATTATATTATTCTAGTCTTTGTGAATCATAGGTTTCATAACTGGATAAGATTGTTCACTGCCTCTCTCCTTTGGAAGCTTGTATGTTGCCTTCTGGCTCCATAAAAACCAGTCCCCAGAGAGGAGAATGGACAAATCTTTTACTTCTTTAAGCTGTTTCTATCATCTGTAATCCTGAAACTTTGATTGTTACTTTTGATAAAAATTGAAATGCAACTTTTGTAGTATATTTACAATTTCTCCAACACCTTCAGTTATTATGACCAAAGAGGATTCAAAAGTAGGTACAATAGACTGGATACTAGAAAGCTTCTTTTTCCTCAAGAGAGCATCAGCATCTTGGAAATTACACATTCATCCTTTGAATGGATTAATAACACATTAGAAAACATATCTTGCTCAAATGTCATGTTTTCAATACAGTTTATTGTTGAACGTTTTCCATCCTACACTGTGACGATACTTTCTTCTAAAACTTTGTCACTGAATCAAAAAAGAAGTTTCCAACTTTTTTGTTTTCATTTGCATAAATTGTAGCAATGTAAGACATCTCTTTCCTGGTTGTCAAGGTTTATATTGCTTTTTAAGTTCAGCAGGTGATAGCATCAGTAGCTAGCATGGCACTTCTGATCTTCACAGGATGGGCACTCCCGGATCATCTGAAAGCCCTCTTTAGTAATAGAGCATGCCCAAACAGTAGCAGTGTTGGCGCCTTCCACATTTTCTTTATTTGTGTTACTGGTAATATCTTTAACAAATTTAATATTCTTATATTTATCCTCTAAAGCAACTGCCTTTGCAATAGTGTCACCATCTTTTCTTACTTTAGGACTTCCCCAAATTATTGTTATTCACTTCAGCCCCATTGTAATGGCTACAGCATTGGCTAAAAGGTGTGGTTGGCTGCTTGGGTATTAAGGCTTGGACTTCTGCACCAAATATTCTATCTTTGACATAAGCTTGATTGAGGTAAGGAGTGTGGAGGACACTGGTCATATCTGTCTAAGAATTGTGGGTAGTGGAAGCATTTCTGCAGGGTGTTAGCAGGGGAGATATTGGAGAGTCAGGTGGTCAGCTGTGAGTGAATAGAGCGTGGACAGTAACTGCATTTTTATAAGATATTCAGGCTAAGGAAAATTATATTTGACTTAAACTCATATGTACAGAAAAGAAGGAAGGACTGATAGGAAAATGATAAAGATTCCATATCTAGAATATATAAAACACACATTTCCAAATAATAAAGATCGTAAAAATCATCAAGGATATGAAATGATTTTAGATGTATATATTACAAATTGCATACTTTGTGTATTTATGCTATTTTATTTCCATTTAAATTACGGAATGCTGATAGTAATATGTTTGGCTCTGAATGTATACGTAGGAAAGAATGGTGGTATAAAATCTTTGGTCTGCCCACTTAAAAATCTCTAAAACTTGTAGCAAATGAAATACGAAATAAAAAGGGAGAAAACTGTAGAAATCAAGGAATAATGAGCCATAAATTATCTTTGTTCAGACTGAGTTGATAAACATATCTAGGTTGATTGGAAAAAATGACCAAAACAAGAACCAATGATATTATAGTTATTATTAAAACAATAAGGTAACATTACGAGTGATTATGTGCTTATCAGTGAAAATATTTGGACCAAATAGTCTTATGATTTATAACAAAATTTATTAAATATTGCTAAGGAAATAAGAAACATGATAGATGTTATATCATTTGGAAACATTAAGTTGATATTATTTCCAGGTGTAATTTCCGGCCTAGATACTTTCATTGATTATTTTTTCAAATGGATGTGCAAATAATTCCAGTCCTATAAGAACTCCTTATAGGGTAAAAGAGAAAAGTACTTTCCAGTTCACTCTGAGTCCAGCATTAGCTTGATTTGATACTAGACAAAAATATTTCACTGTAGCCACCAAAGCATACAAAATAAATATCAAATAGAATTTGGCATATATTTTAATCATGAGCACACACATTATGAAAGAAAGACTCAATTTAAATAAATATCAGAAGTAATTTGACAAAATTCAAACCCACTTATAACTGACAACATATTATCCTGATCTACATAGGCCATGTCTCATGACAAAGCAAAACCTACTCAGAATGCAATGTTACATAGACACAGATACTGTAGGCCATTTATCACGTGCCTATCTAGCCATGTTTAGATGAAATATTACTAGTAACTTAGATTTGATAAAGCAGTTACACCAGTAAGATAGCCCAGTTAAATGTGGACATATTTGCACAGGCATCTTATTAAGGGGACCCCGCACAATCCTTTGAAAAGCAGAAGGTGCATATGAGGAAACACTCTTCGGCAGGTGCTGGCAAACAAATCCATGAACCAAATGGGATTTAGTTCCTGTCTTGAAAATAGTTACACTGAACACAGCAACCCCATGGTGTGTTTGGCCTATAGCTACTCTCATATTTCAAAGGCAGGGTTGAATAGTTACAGAGATCCTGTGGCCACAAAACTTAAAAGCATTTATTGTATGTGTCTTCACAGAAAAAGTTAGCTAACCTTTGATCTAAAGGAACCCAGTTCTAGGGTAGAAAGATTTTCCTAGGTGAGCAGATACCAGTTGAGAAGGTTGACTGGTTTATTTTTCTAGGACAAATCTTTTTTTTTTTTAATTTAACATAGTAATTTCTTACAAATAGACATTCTCTCTTGATCTTTAGTCATCAATTTGCTTTTACAAGCTAAGACAAAATCTACACTCTGGGTTCAAGTATTAAGGCTGGAACTGAGGAGTTGGTACAGTGGGTTAAGAGCATGTTTTTTCCTCAGCATCCACCTCAGTAACTCCAGTTCTAGGGCCCATGAACTGGGTTCTTATGGCTGTATATATGGTATACGTGCATACATGCACACAAATTCCTCCATCATCAAAGAACCTGTAGTATTTCCACCAACAAGGTAAGTGTTGAGTACAAGCAAGCAAGAATGGAAGTGTAAGGCATAGGCCACCCTTTGGAAGACATACTGTCTTTACACAGCCCAAGGGCTATCCACTCAGAGATGCCCTTGCCTTGCTTGTTGTTAGAGATAAGAACACCGCCAGTGGTCAGCAGCTGGTGGTCTGTGCTCGGTTTGCACACCTCAGAGATGCTCAAACTTATATACCAATTACATATGGCTCAATTCATATAAGTTCTCTACTATAGCCAATCTATATTCTGACTGGTTTACTCTATAGTTACACCATTGATTATATATGTTGTTTACATAAACCATATTTTGATTTTAAATTCAGTAGCTGTTATCAAAAAAGTCCACTATAGACTTACCTGTTATCTGTTATCATTTATAACAATATTTGTAAGAAAAACTTTTTTTGTTTTATTATTTTGTTTACATTTCAAATGTCATTCCCCTTCCTGGTCTCCTTTCCACAAACCTCCACCTATACCATACCTCTTTTCCTCTAAGAGGGTGCTCCTCCACCCACCTATCCACTCCTACCTCATGCCTCTTTGCTGGGGCACCCAGCCTCCATAGGACCAAGCACTTCTCTCCCACTGCTGCCCGATGAGGCAGTCCTCTGTTACATATGTAGTGGGACCAGCCCACGTATCCTCTTTGGCTGGTGATTTAGTCCCTGGGAACTCTGAGGGGTCTGACTGGTTGATAATGTTCTTCCCATGGGGTTGCAAACCCTTCAGCTCCTTCATCTCTTTCCTTAACTCTTCCACTGGGGCTCCCAGATTCAGTCCAATGGTTCACTGAATCTGATTCTGGCTTAGTCAGGTGAAAAGTATGTTTCTAAGCAAGGGAACTCTTCGGATGAAAAGGCTTGCTTGTTTACCCTCTTTACATTTAGCGAATAGCCTATTAATTATTCCCAGTATGGGGTGAGATAAATTATCCATTATAACAAATTCATTTCATGCATCAGAAAGTTTCAATATGATTGGTTCATTTAAATTTAATTTAGTATTGCAATGTCTGTTACTATAATTTGATACAATTTGTAAAGGAAAAATAAAAATGAGTTTTGATATTAACTTCAGTGACAGTATTGTTTGTCATCAACTTCATATTCAAGTCAAATTGAATGTTAACAAGAAAAAATTTTTTTCAATTGTTTGGTGATTGTTTTTTTTTTTTTACTTTAAAAAAGAAAACAAATGTGCAAATTTTCAGCATTTTTGCATAAAAGTATACGAATACATTTTTAAGGTTGTAATTAAGTATTTGTGGGTACATATAGATACACATATGTATTCTAACTGAAGCAAAATGTAATGAAAGAAGTTGAAAAATGAACTTTGCTTTCCTTATAAATGAACTTTACCCACTTATTTATCTTCTCTTGTCAGTCCAAACTATTTTCAGATTGTTTCAGTCAAAAAGGCAATAATATTCAGTAATAAGTTAAGCCCATGATCTCAGTGCTTTGGAGACCTACCAGTGCTCATGCTTTGGGATGTCCTCTACTGTCTAATACGGCTTTATTCTATCTGCGCCAGTGGACTTGAAGTCCTCGGGGACATCAGATGATAGTTTTGCTCAGAGTCTGTTGATCAGTAGTAGTCACACGGCTCCAACCTCAGTGTGAAGAAGGCTGTATGTCAAATAGTGGTAGCACATGAGTTATTTGGAGACTACAATTTTATATCTTTCTTGTTTCTTGTCATGTCTCATGGACTTCGTAGCAACCCTGCTTGGGGAAATAATTTTGTTGGTACTTTCTAAGTCGCTCTCATTTTACACTAAGTCATTAATCTCACCTGGTATGGCTCATACTTTACTCTCTAACTTTTATGATGGGCACTTAGTACTACTAAATATTATCTCTATAAAATGAGTTTTAAATATGTACTCTCTCTGTTTTAAAAATGTACAAAATTTGCAAAATTATAATTTTGACTGTAAACTGAAGATGTAAATATGTCAAGAGAAACACTGCTGCATATGGTGTTATCAATCATATTACAACAATTAAAATCTTTCGGAAGTGAGATTTTAGAAATACTGATAGGAAGTCCTCTTATACTTACTAAATTTTATGTAGCAAAATTATAATAATTACCTGACAGAAAATTGTTTCTTCAGTATCTCCTCTGGCTGAGTTTATATCAACATTCCATCATAAAGTTCTTCTTCTTGTTGTTTTCAAGACATAGTCTCTCTCTGTAGCTCAGGTTGTTTTGCAACTCACTGTAGACCAGGCTACCCTTGAGCTCATAGTGATCAGCCTGTGTCTGTCTCCTGACTGCTGGGATAAAAGGCATGTGCCACCATGCCTGACTTGTTTTGTTTGATTTTTTTTTCCCATTATACATTTTTCAAAACTTTTAGAGTATTTTTGGCTTCACAGTAAGACTGTAAGTATCAGAATTCCTGTAACTCACAACATCCATACCATTTACCATAATTGATGAACCTATATTGGTCTGTTATTATCACCTGAAGTTATAGCTCATTGGTGGTATACATTCTGTGATCTTGAAAATATATACATTTTAGATTATTTTTTAAAATATTCATGTATTTTTCTATCACATAGGTATTAGTTCTGAGTTACACTTTTAATTTTTGGTGATATTTTCCCCTTGGCAGTCTATTAAGTTTTCTTCCTCCTTCTGTACTCCCCACTCTCCTCCTGCTGCCGTACTATGTATAATCAAATTATTTCTGTTTTAGCTTATGTAGTTACACTATTTTCATGGAATAATTCATTTGTAGTTTCAAAACCTACAGCTTCTAAGAGCTCTGCTAAAAGATAGAGGAGTTAAGAGGCTTCAACATTTATTTCAAAACATACATTAAAGTAGATTTTTTTATAAATTATTTTTGTTCTTTGTATTATGGTCATTAAGTTTTTTAACAAGATGTTCATCTTAAACAACTGAAGACCTATGTATTCAAAATACTGACTTGAACTGTCAAGTCAGATCATGGTGGCATGGGCCTTCAATCCAGCGTTTGGGAGTCAGAGGCAGGTAGATTTCTATGAGTTTGAGGCCAGCCTAGGCTACAGAGCTTGGTCCAGGCCAGCCAAGGTATGCATTGAGAAAGAGAGGAAGGGCGAGCAATTCCAGCAGAGGATTCATTCTTGTAAATTATTGTCAATGCCTTTAATTTAAAATTTTAGATAATTAGTAATATAATGATACTTATATTGTATCAAGTAAAAATTACTTAGTTAAGTACACTAGAGTTTACTTAGTGAATTTAGGTATAGTTCAGATTTGTTATCTGGTACCTGACATCCACTTTTACATGTAAAATCCTTACAGAAAAGATATTACGGGATGTGGAGTTGGCATTCTTGTTTTCTTTTCCTTACTGGTTCAGTCCCCATGCAAGCCCTTAGCTTTAGTAGCATATTAAATTACTATAATGTGCATGTCTTCTAAAAGAAATTATAATTTATGAAACTTGTCAAAGAAGTTATTAAGCACTCTGAAAATCTGCCTGACTGTGTGCTTTGACTAACAGTGTTTGTTTTGTTCCCAGCAACTCCAGTACTGAGTGGAAGTGGCTCATAGACAGAGCGCAGGTTGGCAGCCGATGGGCTTGGCTTCAAGCCCAGATTTCAGAGCTGGAATACAAAATCCAGCAGCTAACAGATATCCACCGGCAGCTTCGTGCCTCCAAGGTATTGTCAGTGCTGTTTTATTTTATTAACTTTCATGAAAGTAGTTAGTTTGTTAAGATTTTCAAACATTAATTTCTTAAAATTTTCTCAAGCCTTTATATGTATATTCAGATCACTTGATAATACTTTTAAACAATTAAGAATTGAGTTTCAATCAACAGAAATAATATGCATTTAAAAAATTTTTATTGCTAGATGTATATATAATACAATTTGTCATCATATTCATTTGTATGTGTATAATGTAACAGTATTAAGTACTTTAATAATATCAGGCATCCATTTCTTTCTATTCCGTTTCTTTTTTCCATCTTTTTTTTCCCCTTTGTGTAGCCCCTGGCTGTCCTGGAACTCACTTTGTAGATGAAGCTGGCCTGAATTCCTAGAGATCTGCCTGCCTCTGCCTTCAGAGTGCTGGGACTAAAGGGGTGCATCACTGTCTGCCTGGTCTCCTTTAAGACTAAAAACTATACCCATTAAACAATGACTTTCCAGTTTTCCATCTCTATAACCTTAATAACCAAGTCTGTTTATAGCGGAAACATAACAATACCTAGCTTTTCTGTGACTGGCTTATTTTATATAGCCTATGGTCCTTACATTTTATGGACATTGAAGTATATACTTTAATTTCCTTTTTGAAAGTTGAATGGTTGTATATTTATCATATTTTGTGTTTACATTGATCCAGTGAGTATACATTGATCCAGTGATAGATATGTAAGTTGTTCTACATTTAAGCTGTTGTCAGTGGGCTGTGAATACAGTGAAAAAACTATGTATTCAAAACCCCTGTTTTCAGCGAAACAGGATGTATGCCTTTAATCACACTGTATGGGAAAGGGAGGCAAATGTATTGCTTTGAGTTCAAGGTCTCCCTGCCTTCATAGTGAGTTCCAAGCCTGTCAGGGCTCAATGGTATGATTCTTTCTGAGAAACAAACCAAAACCAAACCAAACCAAAACAAACAAAAAAAAAAGCACTGACTTTAATTCTTTTGGCTATATATCTAGATATGGAATTACAGTATTGTATAGTTCTATTTTTAATTTTTAATGAACTATAGTATACAATAGTTCCAGTTTCTCTAAGTTGTGGCCAACATTTTGGTTTTTTACCTATTTTTTTAAAGTGTTAATAATACTGAATGTCAGCTGGGCATCTCTCTTCAATTTTTGTTTACATTTCCCTAATATTAATGATATTTAACACATTTACTTGTTTAATGGTTATTTGTATATTTGGAGAAATATCTATAAATCAAGCCTTTTGCTTATTTCTGATTTGTTGTTGTATTTTAGGGAGTCTTTGTCAAGACAATAATTGCTTATACAGTATGTGATTTCCATCTTTCCTCTTTTGTTTGTTGTCTTTTTACTTTATGTTATTTTTATGAATTCTATTTTATTTATTCTATGTTCATCTGTGCCTGTGATGTTCTTTGTTTTTTTTCAAGAGTCTTCTAGTGAGGTATTTGGTCCATGTTGAGTTAATTTTGGTATATGGAGTTAGTTCTTTTGCATGTAGGTCTCCAGTTTCCCCAGGGCCATTAGTTGAAAATTCAGACTTTGCTTTGTTTGTTGGTTTTGACACCATTCTCAAAACTCATTTTACCATATATGTGAATATTTTGTTTATTTCTTTGTTCTTAGTTCCATTTTGTCTACATTTAGATTACAGTCATACTATTTTGATTATTCTAGTCATTTTAGAATCAAGGAGTATGGCTTCCAGTGTTTGCTTTATGTCTTGTTTCCATTTCTTTTCTTTTTTTCCTTTCACATTGGCTTATTTATTTTCACAATGCCACAAAGAAGTCCCAAATCTTTACAATTCTTTACCTGCTGTCATTTTTTTTAAAAAAAAGAAAAGCCCTAGAATATCAAATCATGTTTAAAAAATTTTAACTGAAATTATTTGTTATGACAATGATAAAATGTGCCAGTCAACCAAAATTCCAAACTACTAAACCTCTGAATTAAGAATGAACCGTGACTGGATCTCACCCCATTTCTCAGCTCTGCCGGCTGAGCACCTATCACTAATGCTAGTGAGAGGCCATGCCGTTCACATTCTCAGAGCATGTGTCCATATCCGACACGCTGAGGTGTAAAGCCATGGCTTACCAACTTTTTATTTGTACAAAAATCCTTCCACAATGGCAACTGTGTTGAAAACTCCAGTAAAACTAGCCGGCCTGTTGTGAACAGAAGAGCAATGAACAAGTTGAACAAGTGTCTGTGGAATAGGGTGTTGAGCCTTTTGGGCATATGCCAAGGGGTGCTATAGCTGGGTCCTACAGTAGATTTATTTTAACCATTTGAAAGTTCTCTCCACCAGTTTCAACAGTACCTGTACCCATCTGTGATACCGACAGCCATAAATAAGAGTCCTTTCCCCTGTACCTCTTCCAGCATTTGATGCGGGTTGTTTTGTTGATCCTTGCCATTCTCACTGGGATTAGATGAAATCACAAAAGTTGTTTTGATTTTGATTTCCCTAGTTGCTATGGATGATGAACAGTTTTTGAGATAATTTTTTTCTTCTTTTAAAAACTTTCCATTCATGTCCCAGGCCTATTTTTGAATGAGTAAACTTCTTCTTTTTTCTTTCTTTTTTTTTTTTAAGTTTGTATGTTCTGGATATTAAATCCTAGTCAGATGGATCCTCTCCCATTCTGTGGTCTTCCTCTTCACTTGGCTGTCTCTTTAGCTGTGCAGAGGCTTTTTACTTTTGTGAAATCTCACTTAACAATTGATGCCTTGCTTCTTGGGGAAAATGGAGCCCTACTCAAAGTCCTTTCTATACCTAATCATGTAGGACACTGCTTAAGGTTTCTTCTAGTAATTTCAGAGTTTTGAATTTCAGGTTTGGTCTTTGATCCATTTAAGAGTTTTCATGCAAGGTGATAAAAATTGGATCTAATTTCATTCTTCTGCATAGGGTTATCTGATTTCCTCAGAACTATTTGAGGAGATTATTTGTTTTTCTTTTTACAAGTATGTGTGTTTTGGTCTTTTTGTCAAATATTAAATGGCTGAAGTTAGATGTGGTCATGTTTGCGTCTTTGAATTTTGTTCCATTGGTCCCGTGTCTGGTGGGTTTTTTTTTTTTTTTTTTTTTTTTGTTTTATCTTTGTGTCAATATGTTGTTGTTATTACTGTGGCTTTGTAATTTATTTGAAATCTGGAATTGTAATCTCTGCAGCATTGCTCTTTTTTTTCGGAATTATTTTGGCTAGTTGGGATCTTTGTGATCCATAAGAATTTAGAATGCCTTTTTCTGTTTCTGGGAGGAATGAGATTGGCATTTTGATTTGGGGTTTACTGGATCTCACAATGTTAGTACTAACAACCCATGAGCAAGGGTGGCTTCTTATTTTCTAATGTCTAGACATTTTGGTTTTCCAGAGGTTTAAAATTTTTTAAAAAATTATTATATATATGCACACTATAGCTGTTTTCAGACATACCAGAGAGGGCATCAGATTTCATTACAGATGGTTGTGGTTGTATGGTTGCTGGGATTTGAACTCAGGCCCTCTAGAAGAGCAGTCAGTGCTCTTAACCAGCCATCACTCCAGCCCAGGTTTAAGGTTTTAATTATGGAGGTCTTCATTTCCTTGGCTTGGCTTACTCCCTTATATCCTCTGGGGCTATTGTGAAGGGGAGTGTATCCATAATCTTCTCTGGATGTTTCTTCTTGTATTTTGTGCACGTTGATTTGTATCCTGCCATGTTGTAGAAGTTTATTGTTTCTAGAAGTTTTCTGATAGACTTTTTGAGATCTCTAATATATATAGTATCATCTACAAAAGGGATAATTTTACTACTTTCCATATTTGTACTAAATTTAAAAAATTATTCTTATTTTGAGCTTTAACTTTTGTGGCTCAACATATGGTGTCTTCTGGAAAATGTATGATGTGTATGGTGCTGTTGGATAGTTCTATATATCTCTTCTATATCTACATAGTTCTTTGTATTATGTGCTGTGTTTATTTACTTTCTATTTTCAATGTGAGTTATTATTGTAGAACTACTTCTACTGGGTTTTGTTTTGTCTATTTGATGGACAGTTACTAGCTGTATAAATGCTTATGACTGCCAATGTCTCTACTGTCTGGCTTTAGTATCGCCACCTTGTTTTCTTTTGGTTGCTATTAGCATGGGATATGTTTTTCTATCAAATTCAGTTTATTATATCATTGGATTTAGACTAGATAGGTTCACATTGATACATGTTTTCATCTATTTCTGCTAATCACTGACTTCTGATTGGAGAATTTAATCCATATAATCAAAGTAATTAATTACAAGGATTTACTCTGGACATCTTGCTGTTTGTTTTTTGAATGTTGTGAAACTTTTTTTGGTAACTCGTTTCTTGCACTACTGTCCTTTATTTATTTTAATTGTATTTTGTACATCACTGGCTGGTCTGGAAGTTGATATGTAGATCAGGTTGGCCTTGAATTTATAGACATTCTTTTACAAAGTCTGTCTCCCAAGTATTGTAAGTTAAAGATTTACAGCAGCACCATGCTTAGATTTACATTAAAATATAGATATATGTGTTCAAAGTCCTTCTCTCATTCTTCAGTGTATATACTATAGTTTTTTCTTCTTTTTTCTTTTTTTGTGGTTACTACTTGAGATTGCCTCTAACTTTGTAAAATTTCAGCATTCTAATTTGAGTTTATAATAGTACAACTTCCACAGCATATAAACATTCTTTTTCAAAATCCCAGGTTTATTTCTTTAAAGATGGTGTAACCAACCATTACTGTGTATAGTATTGCTTGCTTCTATAATTCTCGTGGATTTACTCTTATGTGCTTTTTATTCCCAACATTTCTTTCTTTTCTCAAAAATATCATTTTGCTGATTTTTCTCCTCTCTATGTTGATTTTCTCCTAACCCTTCTTATGTTGTTATCCTTTCTCTGTAGGTAATGTTGATTTTCTTACTTCATTGATCTGTTTTAGTCTTCTTTGAGGTTATTAATTATTTTTAGGTCTTAATGTAACATTTTATCTTAGGTTCTGAATTTAGTAGATTTTGTAGATTATTGTTTTGGATTGTTATTTTAGGCTTTTGGTTTTGTGTCTTTCTGTGTTCACTGTTGGTTTGGATCTCTCTTCTGGCTTCAGGTATCTTTTTGGATATTTGAATACCCCTGTACATTTAGTCCCCAGCTCTACTTTTTGATGTGGCCCCCTTTTTTCTTTTTCCTTCCCTCTGCAGATGGGTAGGTGAAACGGTTTGGCTTGTCTTTCTTTCTTTTCTTTTTCTTTTTCCAGTCTATTACTTGTTTCTCTGTTATTTTCAGATGCCCTATCACTTTTTTGGTGGATTTCTAAAACTTTTAATCCTTTCTTTTCCTCTTTGGAATAAGGCCTTTTATTTACTTACTTATTTTTATTTATTTATGTTTTAAATCTTGGCATGGCAAGGACACATAAAGGCAGTTTCCTGTCTACCATTTTTCCTTCAAGGTCTAATCACACTGGATATAAAATAAGCTGTTTTTATTTTTTTTTAATTTTTGTGTATGTGTGTGTGTGCATACATGTGTGCCTCACACATAGGCCAGAAGAGTCTGTTGGATGCCCTGGAGCTGGAGTTCTGGAGTTAGACTGCCAGTGGTTGGAGAGTGCCCGCCAGGTGATGGGAGCCAAGCTGGTTCCTCTGAAAGAGTAAACAGCACACACTCCATGGAGGAGCCCCCTTTACCATAACCAGCTGTTTTTAAGACACATAAAGTATATTTTCAATTCTACATCTTATGTATCCTGTGAGAATAGTGGGATGTGATCACTTTTACTGTTTTTTACCCCCTAGGGGATAGTGATCTTAGAAGAATGTCAGCTTCCCAAAGACATTTTGAAAAAACAAATACAGTTTTCAAACCAAGCAGTTTCATTAAACACTTCAGTGAATTCTCAGGTTCCCCAGAGGAGTGAAGAACCTTTACCAGAACATGATTTTGAGATGTCACCAAGCAGCCCTACACTGCTTCTTCGAAACATAGAGAAACAGGTATGTAGATTTCCCACTTTATTAAATAACTTTAGGTAAGTTTTTGCTTCATAAATTGCTTGACAAGGTTTCAATATCAACTGTTCCTCCAAAAGTCATAAGTATTCAGCATTAGTCTCTAGATCATGATCCCAATCCTTGAGAGGTGATTGGATCATTTAGATTCTGAGCAGATTAACCCATAGATATGTAATTTGGTCATAAGGTGAGGTCTTGTGGGAGAAAGTAGACCAATTGGAACACATTTGTAAAAAACAAACACTAAGGCTAAATAGGCTTCATTTTAGTTATGCATCGATGCTTCAGCATAAGCAAATCAATAGATTCAATATAATAGATCATATAAGTATTCTCAGGCAGAAATTCGGGATCTTAACAATGCTTAGCTATACTAAACTGTTACCTGTTTCTTTGTAGAGTGCACAATTGACTGAGATCATTAACAGTTTGATTGCCCCTCTCAACTTGTCTCCAACTTCATCACCCCTCTCTTCTAAATCCCGTAGCCACAAATGTCTGGCTAATGGCATTTCCAGAAGGTAGGTGTTCCTTGAGTAGTTTGGTTTCTGAATTTGGCTAATTTTATTTTAATTTTGTTGATCTATATCTAATACAGCCATTTTTATTTTACATTAAGGACTATAATAGTATAATCAGTAGATTCACAGGTACATTTTTAGACAAAAAAGTTCTTGCAATTAATACAGTTATAAAGCCCTTCCATGAGGAGATGTGCTTCTAGGAATACCAGTGATGTATTAGCTATGGAAGTACTGCTTTATTACTATGACTTCTGTTTTGTATATTTTTCCTTTGATTTCCAGTTCATTGTAACTTAAAAAATGACTCTAGATCTAGGGGGGCACAGAAGAGTGGCACATATCACTATAATTTTACATGATTTTTATATCAATAATCATATCAGCTTGTCTTAAAATATTTCTCCAGTTTATGTTGTCATCTATCCCTGCTTCTATCATAAAAATAGTTTCTACTGGCTTTACTTAATTTTTGAGTGTCATTCTTTGTATCATTGAGGCTTTACTTAGAATGTAAGACTTGTTGGTTGTATAGAACAGCAAGAATTCTCATTTACAAGAATCCTAGTTTGGGGATTCACAGTGACATCAATTACATGTTGACTCATAAAATGAATGACTATTGTTTTCAGGCTAATACATTTTCTATGTTTTTTTGCTTATCTAAACTATGCTTATTGCCATGACTGAATATAATAGAATATATATATGTTTCACATATATTCTACAAATATTTGATGATAATATGGCAGTAGTGTATAATTATGCACTGGTATATAATCTTGAACAAAACAGGGTCTGGGCTTTGCCCTCGTGGTAGAGTAGATTGCAGCTGAGGAAATAAACGATACCATCATAATTATTCAGATGATTACACAATCATAAATGCTGATGAAATGTTCTAAAGAAGATTTTGATTTCTAAAAATGTAATTTTGGAGCCAGGAAGGCATGGTAGCTCCATCTTAGCACTTGAGAGGCTGAGTCAAGATTTTAGTTGAAGGCCAGAATGACTTATACAGTGAGACCCAGTCTTAAAAAACAAACAGGCTGGTGAGATGGCTCAGTGGGCAAGAGCACATACTGTTCTTACATAGGATCTGAAGTTGGTTCCTGGCATCCAAGCAACGTGGCTTTCAACCTCCTGTAATTGCATCTCCACAGACTCTGATAGTCTCTTCTGGACTCCACAGGCACCCGTGCTAATAAGTTCACATACTGTCACAGATACATACACATATGTATACACAGGTAAAAATAAGACTAAAACCAAACACAAAACTTGGAGGTAAAAAGGTCAGTTAATCCCAGTTGAGCTAACTTGTAGCATCATACCCTGTGTGTTTGTTCTGTTACTGGAGGAGAATGGTCAAGAGAATCATGGGATCGCATTTCTTTCATCCGAGCTACCTGCAAAGCTGGTGCAGCAGCATTGCAAGAACTAGAGATGTGTTCAGTTGTACCACCTTTGCTTAGCATGTGTGAAACTCTACATCCAGTTACTATTACCAAAAGAAAATACATGGGAACAGTCAAGTTATTTCATGAGTCATCATGAATATCAGTTAACAATTGTCATTTGTTTTCTTAATGTTTTTACATATTTATTTTTTGTAATCTCTTTTGGATTCTATATAAGCTTAAAAATGGTAGGAATTCTTTGGTTTGTCTTGTTAAATTGTGGTTTTTAAACTAAAATTGTTTTAAATATGAAGTATGAAACATTTGTTGATCATCTTTCAGTAAGTATAGGAAAAATACCTGAGATGATCAGCTTTGAATTAGGATACATTTATCTTGGCTTGCAGTTTTAGAGGTTCATGTCAGTTGGAGGCTGGCAGTGAGGCAGCCCACATGGCAAGCATATTTGATAGAACAAGGCAGCCCAATTATCAGGAACTAGGGAGCAAAAAGAAAGACAGAGTCTGGGCTCTCAGTAAGCCTTCTTAAGGTCATACCATTTGTGTCTCAAGAACCTTTTTTGCTATTAAAGGTTCTACTTCCTGATTCCTTAATGGCAGCCTGTTTACCAGCATGTAGACATTTGGTAGACTCAGGATCCAAACCATTGCCAATATGCTTTGTACTTTCTTGCAGATAATTGACATTCTTATAAAAAATGTTGGGGGTAGGCTGGGGAATACACCTCAGTTGGTACAGTGTTAGCCTGAATGAGGCTCTAGGTTTCATTCCCAGTGTGATATAAACTGGATGTAGAGTCCACATTTGTAATTGTAGCACTGAGAAAGTTGGGGCAAGGGGATCAGGGTTATGATAACCCTCGGGGATGTAGAAGACTTTGTATCAAAAACAAAAATGTAAAAGAAAAAAGAAAAAAAACAAAGAGATTGTACTGTTAATTCTGCAGTAGTCACCTCAGTGTCCTGTTGCTCTCATGCGTGCCTCCTTCAGTGTTGCTTTGCACATAGTTGGTCTCTGGATTAGAGCAAACAAAAAGTGGTGCCGGAGAGATGGCTCAGCAGTTACCCGCGCTTGCTACCCATCATTGGGTTTCCTGATCCTAACACCCATGTTGAATAGCTCATAATAGCCTGCAACTCATGTACAGGAGATCCCTTTCTTCATAAGCGTTCAAACACATATGTATGCACACATATACATAACTCAAAAGAAAAATCTCAAAGAAAATGAGAAATTCAAAGCAGAAGAGATGTCTATATTGTAGTAAGAGAAATTCTAAAGGAAGAGAATGCTTCTCAAAAGTAATGTGAGTAAGCAAGCCAGCCGGCCTGCAAACATTGAAACCTCCTTTGGTTCATGGAGCCCTTTTTGAGTTTCAGCTGCATTCTCTGTAGCTGAAATGTTATATAAGTAAAATGTTTTAGTTATCTTAAATTTTACCCATTCTAGCTTTACATCACATATCATAATTTTGCATATGAATTTTAAAATTTAAAAGTTTAGACATTCTTAAGATAACTTTTGGTGGTCAAACAAAACTTACATATATATATATATATTACTTTAGATGATTTTTTATAAGTACTTGATGACCTTTTCTCATATTGTCTTCAAATTCACTGTTATTTTTCTGGGGAACTTGTGTGTACATTTGTTACTCGTTGATTCCTAACTCATGTATTATTTAAGGGCATCATCCAAGAGTAGTATAATTGTAATTATTGTTTACCTTTATTAATCATGGCATGAAGAACCAAATAAGTATGATTAAGTCTTCAAAAAAAAAAAAAAAAAAGATGAAGCATTACATTCCGTCAATGAGGTGGTTATACATTTTTAAAACTGTTATTCTGAAATGAATGTATGATATTCTAAAGAGATCCTTGGGTATTATCTCTGAGAACATTAATTTTTATTTGAAATAAGGTCTAAATTTTTTGGTTTAATTTTTGTCTTAATGAGTTCCACAATGGGGTATGAGATTAAATTCTAGTGAATTTTTGCCATACTATTTGTTTTCATTAAGGGTAATTTTCTCCTGTAAATGCAACCATTCCTTCTAATTGGGTGTCATAATTTAAAAGCCAAGGTCTGTTGTCAAAAATAATCACAATATAAAGTAATAATGTTACCATAGGGATGTTTTCAGTAGTCATTTCTCAATTACAAGAGTGTTGTTTGATAGCAATGTTTCCTGAGTCAGTGCTTTCTTTATAACTTTGGGTTCTGATGGATGACAGTAATATTAGGTAGATGTATGATGTCAATGGGGAAATAAACCTTCCCTGCTGTGTTCTTAGAGGGTAGTGTCAGGAGGAGTTATTTTCATTTATGAAAATGGCTTCTTTGCCTTTTTATTTGTAATGATGTAAGCGTAAAACATAATTTTATCTAGGGGAAATTATTGGTATATTATTAAAATTATGTCTAGAAAATATGTAATCATATAGGAACAGTTTTGTTTTGCACTACTAATTGGCAAAATGAGAATAAAACATTTATTATACAGTGATTTTTTTAAAGAAAACTATTTGAGAGATATACAGCAAAATGTTAATGAAAACAATACTTCATCTTGAAGGTTTGAAGTGAATTTAATTTGTGGTGGTTCATGTGTGGGAACCCATCTGTTTACGTGCCCAAAGCTGTCAGAGGACAGCCTTCTGGTACCTCCTACCTTTTGAGTAAGGAATATTCACCAGGTAGACTGAGTTTGCAAGGATAGGCCTGCCTTCTATGGTCATGCTATTGCTGGGTTTACAGGTGTGCAGCCATCCCATATTCCTAATGTGGGTTCTGAGCAATCCAAACTCCTGTTCTAATGCTTGTGAAGCTGGCTATTTCTTTAACTTTTCCCCCACTTTATGTGAATGTTTGCATTTTTTTTTTTTTAAAGATAGAGAACTCTAGGTTTTTCTCGCTTTCTGCTCTTTAGGTTTTTGTTTTATTTGTCATACTTTTACGGTTTCTTTTAAATTATTTTTTAATCATTTTTTATAGTCCAGTTGTAATCCCCCTGCTGCAACAGTGCCTCATCCCATTCCTACTCCCTCATCTTCAAGAGACTGTCCCTACCCTCCTAACCCCGATCCCACCCGGTCAGGCCTCCCCACTCCTTGGGGCCTCAAGTCTCTCTAAAGTTAGGGGTATCTTTTCTCAATGAGACCAAACCAGACAGTCCTATGCTGTATATATATGTGTTGGGAGGTGGGCGGCGCCTCATATCAGCAAGTATATGCTGCCTGGTTGGTGGCTCAGTGTCTGACATATCCCAAGGGTCCTAGTTGAGATTGCTAGTCTTCCTAAGGGGTTGCCCTCCTCAGCTTTTACCATCCTTTCCCTAATTCAACCACAGGGGTCCCTGAGTTGGGTACTTGTTGGACCACTTGGAGGGCAGCCATGCTAGGCTCCTGTATGTAAGCACATCATGACATCAGTGTCAGGCCTTGAAGCCTCCTCGAAATGGATCCCAATTTGGGGTGGTCACTGGACCTCCTTTCCTTCAGTCTCTTCTCCATTTTTTGTTCCTGCAGTTCTTTTAGACAGGAAAAATTCTGGGTCGGAGTTTTTGTGGACAGATATTATGTAAATTTGGTTTTATCCTAGAAGATCTTGGTTTCTCCATCCATGGTAACTGAGAGTTTTGCTGGATATAGTATCCTGGGCTGGCATTTGTGTTCTTTAGGGTCTATATGACATCTATTGAGGATCTTCTAGCTTTCATAGTCTTTGTTGAGAACTCTAGAGTAATTCCTTCTTTGTTTTGAATGTTTGGTATTTTGACTATCATGCGTCTGGAGGAATTTCTTTTTTAGTTCAATCTATTTGGAGTTTTGTATGCTTCTTGTATGTTCATGGTCAACTTTTTCTTTAGGTTGGGAAAGTTTTCTTCTATGATTTTGTTGAAGATATTTAGTGGGCCTTTTAGTTGGGAGTCTTCGCTCTCTTCTACACCTATTATCTTTAGATTTGGTCTTCTCATTGTGTCCTGGACATCCGAGAGGTTTTGGGTTAGGAGCTTTTTTATTTTTGCATTTTCTCTTGACTGTTGTCAATGTTTTCTGTCATCTTCTGCCCCTGAGGTCGTCTCTTCTATCCTGTTGGTGATGCTTGCATCATGACTCCTGATCTCTTTCCTAGGTTTTTCTGTCTCCAAGGTTGTCTCTTTTTGTGATCGTTGTTTCTATTTTCAGTTTTCAATTCCTTCACCTATTTGGTTGTGTTTTCCTGTCATCATGACTCCTGATCTCTTTCCTAGGTTTTTCTGTCTCCAAGGTTGTCTCTTTCTGTGATCTCTTTGTTTCTATTTTCAGTTTTCAATTCCTTCACCTATTTGGTTGTGTTTTCCTGTCATCATGACTCCTGATCTCTTTCCTAGGTTTTTCTGTCTCCAAGGTTGTCTCTTTTTGTGATCTCTTTGTTTCTATTTTCAGTTTTCAATTCCTTCACCTATTTGGTTGTGTTTTCCTGTAGCTCTTTAAGTGAATTTTGTGTTTCCTCTTTAAGGGCTTCTACTTGTGTACATGTGTTCTCCTGTAGTTATTTAAGGAAGTTATTCATGAGCTTCCTATTTTAAGTCCAAATCTTGTTTTTCTTGTGTGTTGGGATATCCACTACTTGCTGTGGTGGGAAAATTGGGTTCTGATGCTGCCAGGTTATCTTGGTTTCTGTTTATTAGGTTCTTGTGCTTACCTCTTGCCATATTGTTGTCTGTGATGCTAAGTGATCTTCTTGTCTTCTGTCTGGAGCTTGTCTCTCCTGTGGGTCTGAGGGCCTGTGGGCTCAGGAGGGAGATTGCTCCTGGGTGTTCAGCTCTATGTGGGTAGGCTGTGAGTTCTGATGGCAGTGGACCAGCTCAGGCTTTGGGCTGGAACTATCTGTTCCCAGGCTGCATTGTGCTACCTGCACCCCAAGAGTTCCTGGCAGCCTCAGAGGAAATGTGGACTCACCTGTGGGCTCAGGAGGGAGAGTGTTCCTGTGGCTCCTCAGCAGTCTGCAGGCAGGCTGTGAGTCCCGATGGTTGCCATGATGATGCATCAGCCTTTGACTGTGGGATGACAACCTCATCCCTCCACCTGATGCCCTGTCTTTCTACTGGAAGTGGACTCTACAAGTTACCTCTCCCCGCTGTTGGGTACTACATCTATGGTCTCTCCCTTTGAGTCTTCAGTATCTCATCTGTTAGGTCCCTGGTACATTCTAGAGGGTCCCCCTACCTCCCACAGTTGCATATTTCCATTCATTCTCCTGGTCCTCAGGCTTAACTCCTGTTTTCCCTCCAATACCTAATTTTGTTCTCCCCTTCCTTCTCCCATCCAGATCCTTCCATCCCTCTGCTTCCCCATGATTGCTTTCTTCTCCCTCCCAAGTGGGATTGAAGCATCCTCACGTGGGCTCGTCTGCTTGTTAGCCTTCTTGAGTTCTGTGGATTGTATCCTGGGTATTCTGTGTATTTTTTATTTTGCAAATATCCACTTATTAGTGTGTGCATGCCATGCATGTCCTTTTGGGTCTGAATTACCTCACTCAGGATAATATTTTCTAGTTCCATCATTTGCCTGAAAAACTCATTCTTAATAGCTGAGTAGTATTCCATTGTGTAAATGAACATTTTCTGTATCCATTCTTCCATGTGGGACATCTGGGTTGTTTCCAGCTTATGGCTAGCACAATTAAGGACACTATGAACATTGTGGATCACATGCTTCTGTGGCATGGTAGGGCATCTTTTGGGTGTATGCATAAGAGTGGTACAGCTGGGTCTTCAGGTAGATCTGTTTCCAATTTTCTGAGGAACCTTCATATTGATTTCTAGAGTGGTTATACCAGCTCGCAATTCCACCAGCAATGGAGGGAATGGAATGTTCCTCTTTCACATTCTCACCAGCCTGTGCTGTCACCTGAGTTTTTGATCTTACCCATTCTGATTGGTATAAAGTGGAATCTCAGGGTTATTTTGATTTGCATTTTCCTGATCACTGAACATTCAAGAGTTCTCTGTTGTGAATTCGAAACCCTACTTTTTGACTGTGTTGTTTGGTTTTTAAAAGATTAACTTTTTGAATTCTTTATATATTTTGGGTATTAGCCCTCTTTCAGATGTGGGGTTAGTGAAGACTTTTTTCTCAATCTGTAGGTTGCTGATTCGTCCTATTGACTATTATGTCCTTTGCCTTACAGAAGCTTTTCAGTTTCATGAGGTCCTATTCATCAATTTTTGATCTTAGAACCTGAGCCATTGGAGTTCTGTTTAGGAAATTTCCCCCACTCTGTGCCAATGAGTTTAAGGCTCTTTCCCACTTTCTCTTCTATTAGATTCAGTGTATAAAGCTCAATTCCAAGTGGATTAAGACATACTGTTTAGGCAGGCAATGTAGTATATACCTATTGTCGCCCACTTTGGGGAATAGTAACTTTGAGACTAGCTTTGGTTTATATAAAGTAAAAGCTTTTCTCAAAAACAACTACAAAAAGAAATAAGTCTCATTTGAAGGTAATATCCAGAGGGAAATAACTCTATAATAATCAGTTTCTTTTTTTCTCCATGGAACATAGAAATCCACCTAGTTCTAGAATTAATTATCTCAATGTTGTGCTAACTCAGCTAAGTTATTTCTGACATGATTATTCACTCCAAAAATATTTTAAAAGTGAATTCTGGAAACTGCTATTTTATCACTGAACAGTTCTGTATATTTCTGATATTCTTTATCATATTTTGTTATCTTGATCTTGAGTTTCTTAACCTCCTAATTCTACTTCTCAAATGTACAACATAATTTATTATTGTTATGAAGTTCTTAGTCACATTCAACTTCTCATCCTTAAGATAATCTTGTTTTTTAAAATAACTTTTTGCTGATTTGTGAGTTTCACATCATGCATCCCAGTGCTGTTCATCTCTGTCCCCTTTTACCTGTACTCTTCCCTTGCAACCTCCCTCCTCCCCCCGAAAAAAAAAAAAAAAAAAAGACACACACAAAAATAAAATAAGACAAAGGATCGAAAACATCTTGTGGAAGCTGTAGTATCCCAGTGTGTCCCACGGTATATCCCTTTGTCTAAACATCTACACTTTCAAATGTTCTTTTTAATGAGACTTTGGTCTCGTTCTAGGTATCTGGCTTCTGCCCTGGTGGTGCAGATAAGGGAGAGCTGGGGCACTGACCAGCTCAGCTACTACCCAAGCTAGGGCTTTGAGTTGGCCCACACTAAAAATCTACATCATCTGTAAACTGTTGGGGGCACATGAAAGGCCAGTTCTGTAGATCCAGAGCTGCAGAATCTCCATGACATTAGGCAACAGCAGTATAACTGGGAGGAGTCCTGGTAAGGAGCCAATATTAAGATAATCTTTTAATGATTAATTTGTCAAGATAGTTATTGAGTCTCCTAAGTAGTTTCTTTCTCAGTAGCCATGTTTAAATGTATTTGAAACCATAATCCAAAATTAAAAGATAGAGTTTAAATATTTATTTTGTGCTGAGTCTTAAACATTCTCAGCAAGTGCTGTAATTACTGATAAATATTCTAGGCTCTTCCTCTTCCCCCCTTTCAGTTTTCAAGACAGGGTTTGTCTGTGTGGCCTTGGCTGTCCTGGAACTCACTCTGGAGACCAGGCTGTCCTCAAACTCAGAAAGCCTCCTTCTGCCTCCCAAGTATGGAATTAAAGATGTGTACCACCAGTTTTCCCCTTTTACCTTGTAAACTTCTGGAAATGGATCAACTGTCTGACAGTCTTTACATCTCACTCATAAACTAGTTAAGAAGTCACTAGTTTATTTGGCTTTATACTTAAAAACAATTATCTGTACTTTTACATTTTAATGTAAGCTCTCATTAAGTTGCCTAGGCTGATCTTCGCCTTATTCTATATCCCAAGTAGCCTGAACTTAGTTTGATTCACTGCCGAGGCTTGAGTAGCTAGCATTACTGACCTGTATTACTTGGACTGGCAAAAGACTTTAGGTGACAGTTTTTGTGTCATTACTAATTGCGACAGATATCACTGAAATATTTGTTGATTGTATTACAGTCACGGTCTGCCCTGTTTAATTCTCGTTTTCATTGGCATAGACTATCCAGGCTTCTTTGTAACTTTTTGGTTTCCCATTGCTTGTGTAAGCATTCTTGAATTTTTTGTTTCATTCACTCTAGAATAGTATTTGTCTAGTAGATGTAGTATGATTAAAAAGCAGTAATGCTGTTGTATGTTTTGTGTGGGTATGTGTGTAGGCATGAATATGTTTGGGTATGATATATGTTCTTGTTTTATGTTAAGCATGTAGTGTTGGGTGTCTTCCTCACGCACTCTTCACAAACCTGAAGTGAATCCATTCTGCTGAGTTCTAGGTTCCATCTCAGCCTGTCCCCAACCCCATTGTTGAGGCTAAGCATAAAACACAAAGGCACAGCACTGCTATGTTTGGGTTTTACAATGGTTCTTGGGATCCAAACTTAGGTTCTTGTGCTTGCACAACAGGTATTTTAAGACTGAGGTCTCTCTCCAGCTTGTAGAAGAACCATATCTTGTATTGACCTGCAAACACCAATAGTTCTTGAGCCAAACAGCATTATGTATAACTTATATATTGACTACTAGCATCGCATATAGTAGTATCGTTATTTCTAAGTGGACGTTATAGATACATCAAAGATAAAGGGACCAGATGGAGACCTGCACTCAATTTTTCCAGCTGCTTATTACCATTAAAAAAATAATAAGGAAGAAATTTGGAGCAAGTGTTATAAGGTTGAGTTGCATGGTGAAGCAGTAACAGCTGGCATCTCAGAAAGAAGTATATCTCATATCTCAATATCTCTCATCTCCAGTAGCTCCTTTTTATGCCCAAACTTAAAATGAGTGGAGGAGTATTGGTGAGTTAAGGCAGAGGAAAGGGAGGAATGCAAGGAATTTTGTGTGTGTGTGTGTGTGTGTGTGTGTGTGTGTGTGCGCGCTCGTGTGTGTCTGGAGTAGGGTTAACAAGGCTTTTCTGCCCTTTAGCAAGCCAATTTGCAAGGCTAATGATATGGAGATGCAATTAAAATGAAGCAAAGGCTAGTTTTTGAGTGGTCACATAATGCTCTGCCATAACAACTACATAACCCACTACAACCGAATCACACCCTTTAGCCAGTAGGCAGTTTGTCCCTTTATTCAGAGTCTAACTAGCCCATCTCTAAGTCAAGTTAATGTTAAACTATTAAGTTAACTTGTGCTGATCTGCATAAATCAAGTTGAAATTGGAAACTGTTGTGTGTAAAAAGCTTACTTTATATTAGTACATAATACATTGCTACATATTGTGTTAATATAATATACCATATAAGTGAAGTTAAATGTGTTAACATAAAAACTGCTCTCCAAAATTCCTAACACCTATAAACACATTCAAGTTGCCTTGGATGATAAATTCCACTGTGGAAACAATTTCAAAAACTTTTTTTTTATAGACAAAAGAAACTTATGCATTAAGGAACCTCTACCATACACAGGGTTGGAGTTTCAAGCAACACAGAGGCAACTGTTAATGTTTTTAGGTGCTCTCCCTTGCCTTTTTTCTTTTTCCATTGTTGGGACCCAGTGGTCTGGCAATAACTTAGTTATTAATATATTCCAGAGGTTTTTACTGCTGCTCAAAATAAAACGAGATCAGATTTAGAGATGGGTAACAGATGGCTACTAAGGGACTAAAGATTCCCCATGACAGTTTTCTCTTGATTTGTGACATTCCAACATATTTATGAAGTTGGAACCTGTCAGTTTGTAAAATCTACAGGCATTTCAGGTCACAAAACCTTAAATATAGTGTTAAAATTCATATGAAGTGTAATTATAAAACTGTATTTTCCATGTATAGCTTCTTTCACTTTATAGTTATGTCTGTATGTAAACTATGATAAGATGTAGCTGTGATTTGGCACTGGGATTTGGTGTGCAGTGAACTGCAGTAAACTTGCTTAGTTAGAGAACAAAAAGAGCGAGGACGGGTCCTCCATACTTCTCTCAGACTTTGGTTTTCATGTGCTTCACCCACACGCAGACAGAAATTCGCATAAACGTTAAAACTGTATTGGTATATAAGGAATGTTAATTTTATACTAAGCTAAGTTTAAGCTTTGAAGATGTGTATTTTGCAGCAGAAAATTCAAATTATTTCTACATTTTACTATGTAATTCTCCATTAATGTCATTATTTTAACTATTGTTATCATAAAATTAGCTAAAACTGAATCCTCTTGTAGCATAATAAACCATAAAATTTACGTTTAGCTTTCTGTGATTTTGTTCATTTTATTTTACCCCCATCTCCAATTATTTCATACATTTCAGTGCTTCAGAGAATTTAGATGAGCTCTCTTCCTCCAGTAGCTGGTTACTTAATCAGAAGCACAGTAAGAAAAGGAGAAAAGACAGGACAAGATTGAAATCTCCATCCTTGGCTATCATGAGTACAGCTGCCCGAACCAGGCCCCTTCAAAGTTTCCATAGAAGAAAACTCTACAGATTGAGTCCCACTTTTTACTGGACTCCTGAGGTAAGGCTGCATTTGGGAAATCACAAAGAAAGATTACACTACCAATATTTTTTTTTAGTACAACTGAATGTGAGTTATTCATAGATACTTAGAAAAATTACATGAGAGATACAGTTTATAAATTAGGTAATAACAGATACTGATAATAAAATTGGGATTTAACTTTTTAAACAATGCAGTATTCTGAAATTTCTCTTATTCTGTTTTTTAAAGACATAATTGTTGTTTTCTTTGCTGATGGAGACTTAACATGGCCCCCTGCATGCTAAACCTGCACTCTATACTGAGCTATAAACTGCATCCCTGGTTTTAATAAAAACCTAATTAATGTATGTTGCTGTTTTGTAAGTAAATTAAAGTATGTTGCTGTTTTGTAAGTAAATTAAACTAATTTTTAAGAAAATTAAATGTCAAGGTGATTTTTAAAATATACAGGTAAGGGTTATACTGAAACAGACTACATATTTATATTGGAATATTTGCTCAGGTGAATAAAAGGTATAAGATTAGTGTGGATTACCAAAAGCATAGAAACATTAGAAGAAGAGATATATAGAGTCCTGTTAGAGTATTCAGGAGCTAGCTTGAAAAAGTTTCTTCTGGCCATATATGGAAATATTTGAGTATCAATGTTCATAATTTCTTCTTTCCTTTCCCTTTTCTTTCTCCTCTCTCTCTCTCTCTCTCTCTCTCTCTCTCTCTCTCTCTCTCTCTCTCTCTCTCTCTCTCCCTCCCTCCTTCCCTCCCTCCCTCCCTCCCTCCCTCCCTCTAAATATTAAAAGGCATTTTCAGAACTTATACAAAGGAAGTAGACAATATATCACTTCTATCTTTAGATTAAAACAGTGAACAACTTAAAATTAAAAGCTAGTTCCTTTTCATGGATCTATTAGAGATTTGAAATTATCAGGCTAATCGCTACCCTGAACTATTGAGAGAAGGGAAAATCAGAGTCACAGCCAAATTCAGACACAGGAGCCATAGGTACACTAGTAATGGTACACAGGCTTGAGTGAACCTCCATTCCTGCATGAACTCATCCATTTTCAAACTTCAAGATGAGAGAGGATGGCTAGTGACTCTATCAGTTAAAGGGGAAGACACTGTAAAATAGGCTTAGGCATTATCTGTAACAGGGAACCTTCAGGAGAAAGAGAACATTTTTTTCTACTTTCATTACTAGTAATCTCTCACAGAAGTGGGTGTGTTTGTGTGTAAATAGGAAACATTAGTTAAATTCATAGCTTAAGGATGTAAGCTGATAGTGCAAGGATACACTCAAAGGTGTGATTTAATCAGAAGATTAGGAATACTTACTTGTTCACACACTTCACTACCAAGCTAAAGGATCTCCAGTACAAGAACAGATATAGCTTTCCACCCAGGAGGAATCTGAAGGGATCCAGAAGTGAACCAGGAAGTGGAAGACTTAGACTGTATGTTAAAATACAACCCCCCAAGTATCTAAGCAGGAAGAAAATATTGGTAGTTATATTGCTTTTCTATTTTTTTAATCTGTTCTTTTTTTCTTGGTTTTGTTTCTCTCAGTTTGCTCTTGTGATTGCTTTGTTCCTCCCTCTGTTAAAGGCTTAATGGTTTCTCTATTCTCTTTCCGAATTCTCCCTCTTATCACTTTCCAAAGTCTCCTACTTTTATACTTATTATTGGTACTAGCTTTGACATTTATAACTTAAACTCCCCTCTTTTATAATTACAATCTGAGACCCTTCATAACCTTACTAAGAATGTAGGATAAGTAATCATTTGCATTTTAATACATTTTAATAACTTTTCTGGACAAATAATTGTTTTGTTATTAATCTCTGCTTCTTCTCCTTTAAAGAGTCTTGTGGATCATAAGCCCAAGAGAAAACTACCCTCTCAAAAGAGTTGAATAGATAAAGAAAAGAAAAATACATATACATGTCAAGTGATGTCTAGCCACAGTGTAAAACCCCAAGGAAATGAAAAATTTAGCCATATGTCTCATTAGCTAAAAGATCATAACTTTTCAATAGGTAAAACCAAAGATGCTGAAATAGCTGCATTGTAAAAGAAATGGAAAAAGCCTAATGTAAAAATGAACAATGACTTCAGAGAGGAAGGTCTGAAAAAGGAGGTGACTGAAGTGTGGACTTCAATTCAGATATAAAAAATCTGCAACATGGATTTAAATTGCTGAAACTGAAATCAAACAAGAAACAACCTAATAATAATAATAACAAAAACAACAACCACCAGTGGAAACTATCACACACAGTGTAGGTCAAAGCAGAAGATACAAACCAAGGATTAAAAATAAAGTCGAGTACATTTAGAGATCAGTTTCAAAACAAAACAAAACAAAACAGAATGCCTGTGACTTTGAAAAACCTAAATGTATGTTTAATAGAAGAGGTGAGTTTGAAACTAAAGGCATAACAAACCCATCCAATAACAGAGTAACAGAAAACTTCTCAAGCCCCTTGATACAGTCAAACAGGCACTGGAGACACTAAGAATCCCTAATACATATGGCAAGATAGAAGCTCTTCATATCGCATTAGAGTTAAATGCAAACAGCAGAACAAAGAATATTAAACACACGAGGAAGCTACATGTGCTGTCAAATAGCCATTGGTGAGTTTGTAGTACAAATGAAGAACACATGAGAGTAACACAGAAAGACTGTCTAAGAGTGAAAACAGAAGGCCAAACACAACACAACAGCTACTGCAGGAGCATTCATTCCTGTGTGCTTATAAAGTAATTTTCATCCCAGTAACAGTAGACCCTACAAATGCCTGTGAAGCTAGAAAAGCACGGCATGATATTATCCCAGCTATCTCGTCTGTCTGTCTGTCTGTCTGTCTGTCTGTCTGTCTACCTGCCTTCCTATCTATGATTATGTTCTTTCTATTCCCAACTGCAGGCATTTTATTTAAAAATGTTGAACTTGGTTAAGGGCTCTTAATTGGAACAGTGAGGCAATCATGTGATCTATGTCCCTTTGTACATGTATGTATTATAGTTATTAATGTGCTTATGTTAAACCATTCCTAAATCTCTGAAATGAAACCAACTTGTTTGTGGTATACTACACACACACATGCACACACACAGCAAAACAAATGTATAGCCAAAAGTATACAAAATGGGTAAAAGTAAAAGCATTTTTCCTAAAATCAAAATCAAGACAAAGGTATTCACTCTCCCTATTCTTATACACTACACCACAGGGATTCTCGTTTAGATCATAAGAAAACAATATGCATACAAGAAAAAAAAAGAAATATTCAATTAACCTTATATGCAAATAATTTGATATTATACTTAAAAGACCTTCATAAAATCTCCTATATAAGACTTTTAGGTCTGCTAAACATTTCTAACACATAGAGGGATATAAAATCAACAATTTTTTAATATACAGTTTTAATCATGCTGAAAAGAAAATCAAGAAAATACTACCTTTCACATTAGCTTCAAATACAATAAGGAACAATTCTATCTATAGAAGTGAAGGGGATCTACAATAAAAAAAAAGTGAAAAAACCTGATGAATCAGCAGAGTTAATACTGTGAAAATATGTATACTACCCAAAGTTCTTTATAGACTCAATGCAATCCTTAACATTCTTTACAGCAAAAGTAATTTTACAACTAATAGATTCTAATAGCAAAAGCAATTCTAAACAAAAAGAACAATGCTGGGAGCACCAGCCAGAGCCATGCTAACACTGGGACGTCAGAGAAGACCAACAAACAAACCCATATAGCTACAGCTATTTGATTTTCAAGAGTGGTGCAAAACAAAACTTACAGAAAATACAACTTCAACAAATGATACTATGTTGAAAAGTGATTCACCCATGGCTAGAAATAATTAGGTCCTATTATAAGAACAAATGATTCTGAATATATAGAAAACTCCTAAAACTGAACATCAAGCCTTTTACCATCTAAGCAATGAATGGGCAAATAATGACTTGGTCAGTTCTTAGAAGATGTATATAAAAAGCCAATAAAGATGTAGGAAAATTATCAGCATCTTCAGCCATCCGGTTAATGCAAACCAGAACTAAACAGATTCCCATCTCACCTTAGTCAGAATGGCAATCAAGGTAGCCAGGAATAGAAATCCTGTCAAATAATGAAGAAGCAGCTTATGTATATCATTAATGGGATATAAATTAAAGCCAAAACCATAAAAATCAGTATAGATATTCTTCAAAAAAACTAAAATTAGAGTAATCTCATGTTCCACTCTACCACTCCTAGGTAGATATCTGAAGTCTGCAAATTAATTTTATCTCTGCTTATCCCAGTGATTGTCTTTCTACAGGTGTTAATGACAGTCAAACACACACACACAAACCCATACACAGTGAATTATTTGGTCATAATGAAACAAATTAAATCATTTGCACAAAAAAGGATGGATCTTGATACCATTTTAAGTAAAAACTAAACAAACAGCCCCAGAAAAAAAAGTTTGTCTCATGTTTTTTTCTTATATTTAGAATTTAATTTTTTAATTAAATTTTTTTTTAATTTAAAAAATACCTTGAAAACAAAGTATGACTATTTGGGAAGAGAAAAGGGATTAATAAGAGACAGGATGGGAACAGGAGAGGGTACAGGGAACAGATAAGATCAAAGAGCATCTCATGTACATAAGAATGTGATAATGAAACTCATATTTTTCCTTATATAACACAATAATAAAAGGTTTACTCACGTCCTATTGCATGGTAAATCATGGTCAGTATGTAAAAAAAATCTTCAAGGTATATTAATAAGAATAGACACTGAAGAGACAAAAACAATTATTAGACCTAATCTCAAGTATGAGTAAAGGTCATATTTTGTCCTATAGAATTTTTAATTAGGAGCATTATATTAGGGCCTTTAGAACATAAGAAAAAATAGGTTTACAATGCAAATAGATGAAAAAATCAAGAGGAACCAAAGGTTCATGCTACAATTTTAAAACACTGTGACTTGTTTGTTACTGATGACCTCATCTGCAGAGTGCACACGGCCAAGGGAAGGTCAACATAAGGAACAGAGACTATTGAAACGTCAGGAACAATTCAAACAAAAAAAAATTTAAAAATGAAACGGAACATGTCAGAACTATGAGGTAATTTCAGATGGTATGTCAGATATGTATTGGATTATCAAAAAATAAGACAAAGAAATAATATTTGAAATAATGAGAAATTTCCAAAATTAATGGCAAGTAATCAGACACGTAGAAAAACATGAAAATATCAGTCTGATTATCCATCCATCCATTCATCCGTCTATCTACTTACCTTTTATCTAAAACACATTCAAACTTTAGAAGCCAAAGACAATCTTGGAAAAGGCTGGAGTGGAGGTGAGCATCTTTACTGTGTAAGAATGAGAGTACAAGGATAGGTGACCTAAAAAAACCCATGGGAGCAAAGATGGGAATAAAACATTTAAACAACTAATATTTAGATTTTTATCCCAAAAGATTCCTGTGCCCCACACCTGGTACCTAAGAGAATGAACTACAGGCTAAACTGTGACCCCAACAACTCACTTATGTTGACTTTCTGACCCTTCAATACTTCAAGATGTGACCTAACCTGGAAATAGATTTGCTGCAGTGGTGATCATGACGGGCTCTAGTCCAATATAACTGGTGCTTTGTAAAAATGGTAAAACTGGACATAGATGCTTATAAGATAAATTACATCTGCATGTGAAAAGTGAGTTCAAAGAACACTGCAGCCTTTTAATATGTTCCTGATATTGTAGTGAGCCTCCATCATAAAATCATGTCGTTTGTACTTCAAAACTGTTATTTGGTACTGTTATGATTCATGATGTAAATATCTGATATGCAATCCCTGTTGGGGTCGCAACCACTTGTTGAGAACCACTGATCTAGAGCCAAAGATCATTAAAAACTAGCAGTAAACAAGAAGAATACACACAATAATTCTTTCTTTAGGTCTTTATAAAACACCACCACCCCCAAAACAAAACAAAACAAAATACCAACCCTGCGGATACAGATTTGACATCTGTCTCGAGAGCTAAGCTACTCAGTTGTTTTACTTTACTGTGACAGGCATATGCTATCCATTTATCTAGTGTCTGCATATTTATTTAAGGAACTTAATACTAAGATTATTTTGGACTTAAAATGGACCCTAAATCTAGTAATAAATTTTCTTATAAAAGAAATTAGAATTTGGAAAACAAAGACAGGGTTGAAGGCATTATGAAGATAAGAGAAAGCATTGGAGAACTATGCTACCATATATCAAGGACAATACAAGTATGGCTTGTCCCACAAAAGTATAGCTCTGCTGACAGCTGGGATGTTATAACTGTAAGAAAATGAGTGTTGAGTTTTTCAACCTTCTCAATTTATAACAGCTTGTTTTGGCAACCCTAAGAGTATATGCTACCAAAATTGTAGAAGTTCCTTTTGCGTTGGTTGATTAAAGAATGAAAAAATGTGAACTGCATAATAGAAAAAAGTCTAGATTCCTTTGAGTACAGAATGTGCAGAAGATAACATCTGTACAGAGGATAAAGTGATGACATCTTAGAAAATATGTGCTGCCATTACTAGAATGTCACTAGTCAAGTGTAAAAGGTAGGTGTGTGTGTGTGTGTGTGTGTGTGTGTGTGTGTGTGTGTGTGTGTGTTTTGCGGTGCTTGCTTACAGAGTCCAGAACAATACATCTTCTATTGCTACCCACCTTATTTCCTTGAGACAGGTCTCTCACTATACTGGAGCCTCATCTTAGCTAGGTTTTCTGGCAAGCCCACTTTAGCATGGATGCTGGACCAGTGAATCTGGATTATTACTAGAAGAAATTTGCAAGCAAATTGGGGAGACTTGTGATCTGGTTTCTTCTAGCTGCTTCTGGTAAACTATAAGAAGAAAAGGTAACTGAGTAAGGAACTGTTAAGTTAAAAGTTTCTAAAACTTAATAACTGGGAAAATCTTATTTTTAGTTGGGGAAAAGTTTGTAATACGCCATGGTATGACCCGAAGGTATGGACAAACTTTAGCCAAGGATAATGGGTTTTTGATTTGTGAGTAAAGTTATCTGTGAGAAAAATCATCTCAGCAGAAGCCGTATATAGAGACAGGGCTAACAGTTCACAATCTCCAAAGAACTTTTTGTCCTAGGGACATGGATCTCTATAAAATATATAGGAGTCTCTTGGTGTTTTTAAAAATTGTGTATCATCAGGACCATTGCCAGCTCACACTGAAAATGACAGAGATGATGTGACATGAAAGATTTAGGACCTTTTAAATTTTCAGGAAGAAAATGGACTGATAATACTGTGTTGTATTTCTTGAATTATCATTCAAGTCAGAGAAAGGCAAATGTTGAGTTTTAATGTCAAAGGATAAGCTTGAAAAAAATGGGAAAATATCTTCATGGCTACATGATTTCTTTATTCTCTCTTTCCTTTACAAAGATTTATTCGATTTATATGAGTACATTGTAGCTATCTTCAGACACACCAGAGAGGGTATTGGATCCTATTACAGATGGTTGTGAGCCACCATCTGGTTCCTGGGAATTTAACTCAGGACTTCTGGAAGAGTAGTTAGTGCTAAGTCATTTCTCCAGCCTGCTGGGTAATTTCTTAAACAACATAAATATATCACTACACTACTTTGACCTTTGATGCTTTATTTTAAACAAAGGCATTGAGTCTGAGAGTATATACTAAGTGAAAACATTTATTTTACATACCACACTCATGTATGCATGTTAGGATTTTTTTTTGTTTGTTTTTGAAACAGGGCCTTTTATGTTGTCCATATGCTATGTAAACCTTACAGGCCTATGCACCTCTTTCTCCTGAGTGCTGGGATTAAAAGCCACCATGCCTGGCTATATGAACATATACATATACATTTAAGTGTATATGGATATATATCAAATGGTTTCAAATCTAGGATGAATATATATTTAATATATTTACATATAAATGTATTTTTTAAGAAATAAACTAATGAAAAATTGGCATAAACAGAACTATAGGCTATAATGGTTAAAATGGCTAGTATTTTATCAAATAAAACATTTGTCAGTAAAAATGTAAAAGACTTGAATAGCTTTAAAAAACTAGACTATCACAGTAAGTCATCAGTAAAGCTGAAAAGCCATTACTCCTCAGGAAAAAAAACATAAAAAAACTAAAGACACCACCATGTATATTTATTCTTCAGATCCAGCAACTCATAAACTTAATTAGTAGTACATATATAAAATGTATATTAAATGACTCTGGTATCTTCATAGGTTGTGAGTTCTGTAGAGAAACAAACCAGTAGGAAAGCAGGGAAAAGAGACACCGAGAAACATAAAGAGATTTAGCTTGAGTTGGCTCGTGCCACACATGGTATGCCATCTAACAGCTGGAAAGTCAGGAAAGAGTACTGGTAAATGTATTTGTGGTAATAAACATTAGGGGAGTGGTCAGGCTGGCCAGAAGAGGGTACTGTAATGATTTGGCATTGTGGTCACAGCTTCATATCTTGACCATCAGGTATATAAACCGGTGAAATGTCATATTTATCTTTCCATAGATATGGATATATGCCCCATGGCCCACTTTCAAAATGGCTTATCCTTCTTGTTAACTGTTATGTAACAAACTAAACAAGAGCACAGAGACTTAAACTGGTTACTATTAGCTTTCAGGAGTCTGAACCTGATTTCATTACCTGAGTAGCCAATTTTTATACTTACTTACCTAAGGTTCTCTGATATTAAGTATAGTGATAATTGGATAAATCACATGAAGTCTAAACAGTGCTGATTGCTATGCCTCCTTTTATATGTCCATATTGTCTTGAGGCTTTTCCACATATTTTCCAGATAATTGCTTTCTTTCTTGTGTCTGTGTGTGTGTGTATGTGCATGAGTGCAGGTGCCCATGGAGGCAAAGGATGTTATGTTATCCTGGAGGTAGAGGTATGGTTGTTTGTGAGTCACTTGTTATAGATGGTGGGAAGTGAACTCAGATCTTTTGGAAGAGCCATATGTACTCTTAACCTTTGATCAATCTCTCTTGGTCTTCCACATTATTTTTCTATTTTTTCTTTTAAACTAAAACATTTTTATAGAATATATTGATGTTTTTTCTTTCCCTCAACTCCTTCCAGATTTTCCCCACTAACCTACTCACCCAACTTTGTTCTTTCTCTATCAATTTCTTCTGAAAAAGAAAATCAAACAACAACAGAAATGCCAAAATAAACAGAAGCCCAGATGAAAAGCCCCAAACCATGCAGTTAGTTCTATGTTGGCCAATTACTCCCTATGTGCAGTCTGTCCTGGGGTGTCTTCATGGGAGAAAACTTCTTCCCTTTGCCAGCTGCTGTCAATTACAAACAGCTTCTTGGTTAAAGTTGGAACCTGGTGTCAACATCCCCTCTCAGTACTGGACCCCTTCTGGCATGAGCCCTTGAAGGTCTTGTACACAAATTCATGTGTGTTAGTTCTGCTGTGTCTGCAAGACACCATTTTCTTTGAGTTCTTCATTAGCTCTGGCTCTTAACATCTTCCTACCTCATTTTCTGCATTGATCCTTGAGCCTTGAGGGGAGGGCTTTGATGAACAAACACTATTAGAGAGTGAGCCCCACAAAGTCTTTTATTTTCTGCATATTGTCCAGTTGTGGGTATTTGTGTTCACTCTTACCTCCACCAAGAAGCTTCCCTGATCAGGACTGAGAGGCACTAATCTCATTCAGGACAATTGCTTTAGAACAGGCAAACTTTACTGTCCAGGCTTTCCAACTGTGGATAATGAGTTTACTGACTGAACAAAATGAATGTAGGATTTGAATTTATAGAACAAGAGTACATACTATGACATGATTCAAAGGGGTTATCATTTAAAATTACCACACTCCATCCTCTGGATCCCAGTGAGTTACATTTCTAAACCATTTTATCTTTCCCCCAAGTCTACAGTATTATGCCATTTGTGGTGTCAGAATCAAGTATGAGGTCTTAGATACCATCGATAACATATACAGGTGCTTGCACTGAGGCTTTAGATATGACTTCTCTATGTGTGTGCAGTTTTCAAGTATAGCTCCTCTGCATTCCATTTTAATTTTGTGAATAAAGTTATTGGTTATTTGCTCTACAAATACCCAACAGACACAGCTATGCACAAAAGAAACTTCAGTTTTGGGGAATGTGTGACATATATTAGTTCTGAAATACAAGTAGACACACTGCAGGTTTGTTGATTAAAGTCTGTAAAGTAGTTGTTTTTGAACTTGTAACAGTCCCACATCTGTCTCCCAAGTTCTGGGATAAGAGTCTGAAGTCCTAACAAAGGTTCTTATACTTGAGATCTGGTTCTGTAGTTCATGTTAATGTCAATTTCTGTTTCAAGAAACCATTAGGTACTTTAAGCATTCTGCCTATAAACAGTCAAGGACCAGCTACAACTCAATAGATAAATGTACTCACATGGTAAGTTAACTTACAGTAGTAAGAAAAAAACAACAGCTCCACCTGTCTTCTGACAGTGTGTGCTCTATACACCATGCATGTGCACATGTGCAAACAAAGGAACTCATAGTACTTTTTTTTTTTTAATGTATAAGAAGCTTCTTGCACCAAGACATCTGAGCATATAGCTTTCAGTTTAGTATTTTGATCTAGAAACTTCTGAGTGTGTGGAAAGTGGGTCTGATTCTTGTGCCTTCTCCTGGGCTCTTTTCCTTTCTTCATTTGCCTTGTCCTACTATATGTGATGGCTTTTGTTTTACCTTATTGCATTTTATTTTGTTATCTCTAAGAAGCCTGCTCTTGTAATGAGAAACAGACCAGGTAAACAGTTGTTAAAACTCCATAGAGTTTTAAAATCTAGAAACTTTGGAGTCTCTCTCTAGGCAGATTATATTATTTATTGTCTGCTTATTTCTTATGGGGATACATTGGTTTATTCCTGGAGAATCTATGCTTTTACATTTGGTAAAATGTAATTAAAAACTATTGACATGTCTATAGTATGGATGTTTCTTTATATCAAGGAAAATATATTGGTAGGCATGAATGAGATTTAAAAATATTCTCCAGAAAAGTACTACGAGTTCTAACATAGAAATATAGTTCATAACATTAATGTAATATTCCAGTTACAATTAGTAATCAAAATAAAAATGATTATCTGATTATAATGTTAAGATCCTTCTTGGTGTTCTTTTTTTGACCTCCTGCTCCTGTCTTCTTTATTATCCCAAGATTTTCAACAGTAGTGTCATCCACACAGACTTGAAAATCCAAGAAGCTATCCTTGGTTTTTTTTATCCTTCATAGCCTCACCATAAAATCTATAAAACTTGCTCAAAAAAAAAAAAAAAAAAAAAAAAAAAACTTGCTCAGCATTTACTTGAAAGTATTGCATGACATGTTGGACAACTAGTATTTCATATTTCTTCTTTTCTTTTTTCCTTTCTTTCTGCTAGCATTTTGTCTAAGCTCCACTCCACAGTTACCTGGCTGACTTACTATAAAAGGGGCTGCTTGCTCCCTCCTCTCTCTCTTGCCTTCCTGCCTCTACTGTCTTTTTTAAAGAATATTCTCTGTATTTACCTTTTAAATGTTATCCTCCTTTCCCCTATATCCATCCCTCCTCCCCTTCCCATTGCCTCCATGAAGTTGCTCCCTCTCCCAACCACCCTCTCCCACATTAGTGCCTTGGCATTTCCCTACACAGGGAAAACAAGCCTTCACTGGACCAAAGGCCTCTCCTCCCATTGATGCCAGACAATGCTGTCCTCTGCTACACATGCGAGCGGAGCTATGGGTCTCTCCATTTGTACTCATTGGTTGGTGATTTAGATCGTGGGAGCTCTGGAGAGTTAGGTTGGTTGATGATGTTCTTCCTATGGGTTTGCAAACCCTCTCAGCTCCTTCAGTCCTTTGTCTAGCTCCTTCATTGGGGTCCCTGTGTTCAGTCCAATGGCTAGCAGCAAGCATCCTCCTCTGTATCAGTATGACTGGCAGAGCCTCTGAGGAGGCATCTATATCAACCTTCTTGGTGTCCTTTATTGCTGCCATGCAACCTTCTGTTCATATAGTTGGCATTTCAACTGTAGGTACCAGGGAGCCACCCTACCTAATTCCTGGCAAACGGAGTTCTCTGTAACAGTGGGAAAGAACAGAAAGTTCTAGACTTCAAAGTAAAATTCTCAATACAACTTACAACAGAATACCAATTATTTTATCTTCTAATCCATGAAACTGGCTTTAAATATTTATATATGTGTATGCATGTGGGGAATATGTGTAGGTGGAGCCAAGGAAATGGAAAAAAAAAGTTCATGAAAAGAAAACAAAACAGGCTTTGCAGGAACACAGTAAGAAGCTAATGAACATTTGAAGTGGACATGGAAGGAAGAAAACTGGGAAAGGTGTAAAGGATTTAGTTGTGGGGGAGGGGAGAATCATCTAAAACTAAGTATATGGAAATGTAAGAGAACCTTGTTTGTTTGTTGATTAAAAATAAACAGGAGATAGAGGATTGGGCATACAAATAGTTTACACCATATTCTAATTATAACTCATTCCATTTAAATTATTAGAGAACTTACTGGAACAGTAGATATGAGGCTATATCATGTGTCATTGACCAAAGTCGAGCCAGTGGCTAAGAATATGGCTAGGAGGTTAGGGAGAGGCCCAGGTTCCTGTCATGTGTTTACAGTCTCTTCATTCAGATTAGGGGTAAGGACAGGGATAATTACTCTTTCCCTAAAAATTCTTATATAATCACAGCACAAGTTATAAATTATTACACTATTAGTTAGATAACAAATGTTACCTGGTCAGGATTTTTACCTAAACTTTGTTTGCAAGAGTCTCACTTTATGTTATGTCATCTTGGGATATTTTCTACCTCCTTTAAAATGTTTTTACATCTATAAAAGGCATTTTATATTTAATGTATTTTAAATTAAAATTTAATTACTTTTAATTTCGGGTTTCTTTTCCTCCAACATGAGCACCCCCACCACTCTCTGGTGGCCTCACTATCTTTGAATACAGTAATTGCAAATGTATATACAAATGGAAATACTATAATTACACATGCATACACAAATGCAAGGTTCCCCATGCCTATACTATTCTAGTTCTCTTATTTTCCTTCCCTGGTTTCTTTGTAAATGAAACCAACTTTCTTTCACTAGAAGGTGACCTTTTAACTGGTTTATCAATGACAGTGTTGCTTTAAAGAATTATATTTGTACTTCAAGGAACTACTCATCTAAATAGTAAAAGCCATAAGAAAATTATGGAATACTAAGAAACCATTTGAGATTAATTTTTCATTATTCATCAGTTTTAGCATATAATCCACAAGTCAAGTCATAAAAATAAAAACAGTTCTAAATGACCTAAAATTTAAAAATTGGAATAAACTATAAAATTGAGAATGAATACAATTATATATATATATACATATAAATTATTTTCCCATTCTCAGTATTCATTCACTAGAATTTCTTAATAAACCTTTATAGCAAGTTGGTAAAAGGAGTGTTTCTAAGGCATTTACTAGACAAGCATCTCATCATTGATACTTCATAGCTTATCTGGTTATATGCTAGATAGTTTAGTAAATAATTCAGAAACACAAGTAGTCATTTAGTAATATACTAAATTTTCTATTTTAATGTTTTCATTTTATTTCTAAAGTATAAAATTATTAGGTTTATAAACTGCTTATATAAAGAGAACATCATATTTTAATGAAAATAAGTAAAAATATTTTTCGATAACATCTAAAATAAATACAGGTATGTTCATCTTTTGCTTAAAAGCAGAAAATGTTCAAAGCAATACTATTTTATATAAATTTAAATTTATGTTGGAGAAATACGGCACACAGACAAATTACAAATTCAACCCAGTGTCTCGGATAATCTCCTGTAGCTTGAGGAAAAAATAACCTGTAGGAAACAAATAATGAATTATATGATATAAAACAGGTGAATTTGAGTGTCTGAGGTGTCTGATTAAATAAAGAAAATGAGGTGACAACTATCCAAGTAATAGCAGAGCTTTTCCTCACCAGGGTGTCATGTCTACTTTATCCCATCAAGAGGATCTTCTTTAGATAATAAGTAATTGTGGTAAAAGAATTCATGAGTTGAAAAAATTGTTTAGTAAATGCATATGATTACTTCTGTGAGAAAATATGCTTTATGGAAATACAGTTCAATCTGGATGGCACCAAATTTTACCAAGAATTAAAGTGATTTCCTAGAGTCAGTAGCACATTTTGATCACTTCACATATCTGTAAAACACAGTGGACTGAAATCCCAGTGGTTTTTTGTTTTGTGGCAGCATTGGGAATTGAAGCCTAGGTTTGGCTCATGCTAAACGAAGACTCTGCCACTGAGTTGTATCTTCAGCCTGTTGTACTTCTTTCCAGGGCACTGTTGTGCCATGCTGTAAGAAGCGATCCTCAGTCATTCTTCTGGCAGATAATACTAAAAAGTTGTCTGCTTCAGTTCCGTTCACCTTCTGACTTCTCATATTCCAAAAGTAAAATGGCTTCCTTTCATATCACCTAAGAGCAATGCCCCCAAGACAACATGAAGATACAAACCACAAATATCATTTCCACTGCATTCTGAAGGACAGAGTAAATCACTTGTCCACCCCAGAGTCAAAAGGATAGAGAAACATCTTTTAAAGATTTTTTAGACTTTTAAATTTAATGAGGTGTAGGTGTGCACATAGGCACATGAATGCAGGTGTCTGTAGAAGCCAGTGGGGTCAAATACACAAGACCTGAAGTTACAGATATATGTACATATAACCTTATAGTCTGATCCTCTGAAAGAGTTGAAAGTAGTCTTAACTGCAGCCACATCTCTAGCCTTGTTGAAATAGAAATCTTTTCATAAGAGGTTATATTTTTAGGAATGGCAGGAATTTGTGACTATTCCCACTAAGCAACCTTCCAAATGAGATCTGCTTTGGAAAGCATAGGTGACCTCATTTAAGAAATCAAAGAGGAGAAACTGTATGGCTACCATAAAGAGTCTTGTTGAAACTAAATGACATTAAAATAGTATGCAACCCAATATCTGCCACATAAGTATTCATCAAGTTTGAATGAGGATGATAAAGATTCAATGAATTAGAGTCATGTTGGGGAATCAGTGATGATCTTTGCTGTGGGGAAGTGAAATATGAGTTCTATTTTTGAATGATTACTATGAAACCTTTGAAAGGGTCAGTTTGCAATAGGGAAAGACTAGGAAAACAAGGAAGTACCAATAAACTCGATGTAATGGAGACTTGGAGCACAAAGAAAAAGACTTGAAACAAAAACATTTTGTAGATTGAATGATTTGTCTTAACTGATTTGGTATGATAAAGGAAAAGTTTTGAAAGAGAAGAAATAGAAAAAGTACTTCCAATTATGGTACCGCTGAATTCCTTTCATAGAATGTCTCATACAAATGCTGATAATAATAGCATATTAAAATCAAGAATTAGTATGGTAGAACATAAAACAAAATCTGATTCTCTACTACATGCATGCTTTTTACAGTTGTATACACTCTGCTGTGCTGTGAATAGAAAAATTTCTATCTTCTTCAGAACACAAATTCTGTATCATACTTTTACCCTAGTGTTGGCTTTAGTCTTGTGTTTACCTTGGAATTATTCCCTGTGCTGTGTATAACGAATGGTATTCTGTTATGTTTGCCCAGTATAATGTTACATTTTCTTTTCTTATTTCTTTGTTGGTTTATTTTTACTGTTTTTCCCGAGATTTGTTTTGAAGAAATTTGCAGAACAAACATGTCTCCATTCTCCCTTTCCTAACAGAACAGCACAGCTCTGATTAATATGAATACACCTTACAAAGTAGAACCTTCCAGTTCATTAAATCTGGTTGATAGCAAGTTCCACACATGTCTATAAATTGATGTCTTTCAGGAAAGCCTGACATTAGGGAAACAGGCTTTCATGTATTTCAGTACAGTATTTAGATTTTTACAATAGTGTACTTGATATGTCCTCCTTCCCTTTCCTTCTCCTCTATTCTAGTAAGCAACATTACCTACCTTGTGCCACGCGGTGCTTAGACAGTAAAGATACTATAGTGAAGAAGATGTAAGGGTTCCACCTTCATGGAGCTAACACACAGTTGGGAAAGACAAAATGTAAATGTTAATGGATATTGTTTTTTAGAAAAATGAGTAGATAGAGGCTTCTGGAGCAAAGAAAGAAAAAGACCTAAAAGCTGACCTTGATGGGAAAAGATTAATTTCCAGAACAGATTGTTGTAATAAACAACGAAAACAAAATAAAATCTTTAGAAATTAAAAATAAAATTGTTGGGATTAATCTGTCTTTATAAGGCTAAGAAATATGGCCAAGGGAATTTCCTAGAACATAAAACACATATATTTCTGACACCTGAGAAAAAGATATTTTGAAAGAGTCCATTAACTATTTAATATTATTAAACTAAAATATGTAAATAACCCGTACCTATACAGATTCTCATGAAATTTATGAAAAAAAATAAGATCTTAAGGCATCTAAAGAGAACACAAAGTTATCAAAACATATGGCCCACAATGAATATGAACGGTGCTGCCACCAACACTGAGTACTTTAGGTGCTAACAGACAGTAGAAGTTCTGAGGGAACAATTACCCTGAATTTAGGAGTGAAACTAAGTTATGATGATTATGATGTGAATTCTATAGGAAGTATAATTACATCAACACATTATTAAGACTAAACACATTTACCATATAGTCACCATTTAAATATATATTTTAAAAAGCAAGGTTATATCCAAAAAGGAGATTGTAAATTTTCTAAAGTCACATAACTCCATGGAAACATGAAATTTTTATGCCAAAGACCAGCTTTGACACCACAAGGTAAACTAAGGCAGGCAGGGAAGTGTGATGTTGGTGATTAGAGCTGGTGCTAAGAGCAGAGGATACCTCCTCTGCTCCCCCTCACCCCCACATGCTGACAGTGGCAGGCAATTTACTGGGTCATCACTATTTACAGAACAAAACCTAATTATCTGGGGCTGGCAGGAGTGGCAAGTGAGAAACTCTGAACTCTTTTAACTCTTAAGGTGGCTGGCAAGAAAAAGAGGTCTCACACGCACATGCCAGGCCTGACCATCTGTTTCATCAATTTCACATGAGCACATGCATATTTATATACATACACATATGCCTACATATGTATGTATGTACACATACAGATAGATATATATATATACATTGGCTGGATGGCGCAGAGCACCAACAGCCACACTTTTTAGCTCATAAGTTCAAAGCAACAGTTTCATATGGCTTTGCTTTATCATAGTGCACACCTGTGTCTACATCCTTGGACCTGACCTAGAATGAATGTTCTTCCATGAACACAAATCTGTCTCAAGCCTATTTCTCTTCTTAGTACAATTTAAGAAAGCTCATTGGATTCCTTATTATACAGCCTTTATTCTGAGGGGGTACACTCATTCTACTCTTGATTCTAATACTTTCTTCCTAAAAATTATTTGAATTAAATCATGAATTCTATAAAGTTATTAATGTATCTTAACAGTATTAATTCATGAAAGTTCATTCATCTTCATATTGATCTGGAGGAAATTTGCCCATTGGATAGGCTGTCACCTAGGAAGTAATCACACTAGGCTACAGGCACTGAGGGTCTCCTGGTGTCCACTCATACCAAACCAAAGAAATGAGTGTGGCAATGACAACCATGAGAAAGCACATCAGCCAGGAGCAAGGTCTCTGGGTCTTGGCCAGAGTGCACCCATTGCCGCAGAGCAAGACTATGGACTGTCAAGGAGCTCACTTGCCCAACACCACAGCTCTTCCTGCATGGAATCTGCAGTTTTTTTGTAATATAATACCTTCCTAAACAGCAGACATCTTACTTAAATTGAAGGTAATCTCAGCAAAACTTACCAAGATATTTTGGAAACCCAGTAACTTATTCCTATGTATGATAACAAAAATTGATGAATAGCTTGGTGTACATTTAAAAGGGAAGGGGTGAATGAATGCTGTGACCCATTTCATATGTCCTCAGCAATGGCTCCAGTATAGACAAATAGTACTAGAAGGAGAATAGAACAATTCCATATAGAGATTTGAATATTTTAATCTTACAGTGTGGAAGGTATGTTAAAGAGAATAAAAATAGAGCAATCGAGATAAAATGAATGAAATGATTTCAAGGGGCATGAGAGGAAACAGGAGAAGACTACAGAGGACAAAGATCATAAAGCAATGGCTTTACATGTGTAACTATTATAATTTATCTGCTGTTAGTCATTTGGGTTCCTGCTGAGTTGGCACTATATTCATAGAAGCTGCAAATTGTACATCTTTTTGTGTCATCATATTTTATTGCCATCAGAAATATTTTAAGTACCTGAGTTAAGTCATATATGCGATAACACAAAGACAATTAGTGCTTTTAATTTTAGCCACTCTATAGGGAGAGTCAGATTGGCATGGCTCATATTGCCAACTTGAGGCTTAATTCCTTTTCTTTTTCTAGCTTCTTTGTATTTTCTGACTTCTTACGATTTTTCTTTGCTCCTAGATTTATAATTAATTTGGCAGTATTGTTATCTCTAACTTGTCTTGTGATTAAAAATCGTTCTGTATGGTTCTAGTTAGGTCTATTAGATTTATTTTTTTCTTTAAGTGTCTGGGTGTTTTGTCTGCGTGTGTGTGTACCATGTGCATTCAGTGCCTGTGCCTGAAGAGGTCAGAAGAGGGCATCTGATCCCTGAAACTGAAGTCATGTATGCTCATGAACCATCAAGTCAGTGCTAATACATAAACCAGAGTAGCTTCTCTGCAAGAGCAATTAAGTGCTCTTTTCCTCACAGCCATCTCTCCAGCACTACAGCCGGGCCTTTACATTTACTGAGATTTGTTTGGTGGGTCAGTGTAAACGTACTGTAACTGAGATTTGTTTGGTGGGTCAGTGTAAACGTACTGTACGTGTGAGTATTCAATGTACACTGGAAAGTTTGGATGAACTTTTAAGTAGGTGCTCTAATTAGCTTCACTTAGTTAAGAGCACTAAGGCATTTATATCCTTACGCGTTTTACTTTTCAGATCTCCCAACAATAAGTACAAATATGTATATTGTCTTTTTCTTTTTAATTCTTTCAGGGAGTTTTGATGTTGTTTCTTATATTTTGAAGCTGACTGTTTCTGCACAAGTATTTTCTTTTTTTGGGTGGATATCTGTCCTGTTCCTCTTTTTATTTTTGAAGTATACAATGTGTGATACAAAGTATTCACAGCTGGACAGGGATTTACCAAAGGGTAATTCAACTGAATTGAACCTCAACTCTTACTTGTACTTGATGTATATATTTACATGAAATGCTGGATTTTTGAGTTGATACATGGAGTGAGTTAAAATTTTTGGAGAGAGAATTAATGTATTTTGTAACTGATCAAGACATAACTTCCTTGAGAACCACTGTGGAATTGCATGTATAAATTTTACCCTCCATGTGATATTTAGAATTAGGGCCACTAGTGACCTGACTCAATTCCATAGAGCTGTCACCCCACGTCGCTATGTGATGTTCCAGGTAAAACACATCTATGAAGAAGAAAGTGGGCCATCAGCAGACATAGACTCTGCCAACAATGTCATTTAAGACTTTCCTGCCTCTGGAATTTTCTATTATTTCCAAGCCATCTAGCTTACATTACTTATAGTGTCTCAAGGAGACTAAGACCACACATTATGAAATCCTGCAACCACATAACAAGCCAAGTGTGGCGGCTTATGCTGGGAGAAAAGCGTAGCTTCAGTCTTGCTGGTCAGCATCAGGTTGAATAACACTGTTTCAAAATAAACAAGTAGAGAGCAATGGGGGAAGACAACTTGACATCAACCTCCGGTCTCTTCCCATGTATACATGGTGAGTGCACCTACATTCACAAATGCACAAAGACATGAACATGCACATCCTTGTATACTACACACAAATAACAGAAAGAATGTAAAATCATAAGTTAACAGAGGTACTTAATTAATCCTAAAGGCAAGGATCAGTGAAATAGAAAAACAAACATAAAAAAAAAAAAAAAAAAAAAAAAAAAAAACAATTGCGGAGTCTTTAAAAAGTAAATTTTCCAAACCCCTACTAAAATTCTTCAAAATAATCCAAGATAGACCTCACCTTTATAAATAGATAAATGCAATTTACATGAGAAAATGTAGTGATTTCATTAGACTCAGAAAAAAATATGCAATTAAAAGACATTTTGGCAAACTGGGAATATATCCTGGTAAACAACCAAAAACCTCCTACAACTAGATTTTTTTTAAGTTTTATTTGTTATATGTGAAGGTTTATACATATACAGGTGGAAAAGAGGTTGATGTTCAATGTCTTCCTTCCTGTCTTATTTTTTAATTCAAATATTTTTATATTAACTTCTCTCCTCCCTTTACTTCAGCCCTTCCCAACTACCTTCCCGAGAACCTCATATACACATAGATAGGTAGGTAGATGGGTAGGTAGGTAGGTGGGTGGGTGGGTGGATGGATAGATGGATGGATGGAGGGATGGATGGAGATATATGGCCTGCTGCTGAGCTCATTTTTGTTGTGTGCATGAGGTTTCAAGGCTGATTACTCTGCAGATTCCTATGATGAATTGATCTTTACATTGGTTACAGTTGTGTTTCTCTCTGATGGCCTCCATTTGTTGTTAAGAGAGCTTGTTTTGACAAAGGGTGTTAGCAACACTTACCTAGGAGAGGTGGCCTCACTCAAAAAGTGTTGTAAGACAGGACTGGAAGCAGACTATAAGCTTTTGGACCACAGTAAGGAGCCCTACTTTATCTTTTGGATAAGGGTCTCTTACTGAAACAAGAGTTTTATCAATCGGTATATTGGCCATTGAGTCTCCAGAATCTTTCTGCCTCCACTTTCAGCACTGAGATTGCTGACACATGCTGCCACACCTGGAGGTTTACATGCGTACTGGGTATAATCAGACTCTTACCCTTGCTTGGTAAAGATTTTCTTTAGCTACTGAACTCTGTCCAGCCCCATGTACATCATTTGAAAATGTTATAAATTAATGTCACTCCTGTTACAACCAGTTGCAAAACAAGAATGTCTCCTCTGGTCAGTTAGCTATTTATAAATGAAACTGAGCACACTTAGCATGGCTAACATTTCCAAGTGATAAAGTTTAGAATTAACTGAAACATCCAAACTAGAATTACATACGTACAATACACTTGGATTTGCATCTCCTACAGAAGACCAAAGGAAACTATGAAGACACTGGTGGAATAAGAAAGTCGGGCATAGTTACTATACAGTATATATATGAATCATTCTATATATAGATATAAATATACATATATAGATATGCTGAATATATATCAGTTAATTTCATTTTTAAATACCTTCACCAGGGATAGAGATATTACTTAGCAGTTAAGAGAGCTTGTTCTTGCAGGGGACCCGAGTTCAGTTCCCAGCACAGACATGGCACCTCACGGTCCTACATAACCAGTTCTGAATATCCATCACCCTCTTCTGGGCTTCCTAGGCACCATACAGTCACATTGAAGCAAAACACTCATACGCAATAAAAATATAAAATAAAATAGAAAAAAAACAGATTAAATCTTTTATAATGGAAACAATAAAACCGTTAACTGAAAACTTCTGACAAAAACGTGTGAAGCCTTTAAAATTTATGTGTGTGTGCAATGTGTGTGCAAGTGTTCAAGGAGGCTAAAATGGGTGTTGGGCCCTTTGGAACTTGATCTGCTTGATGTGGATGCTGGGAACTTAACCTGGATCCTCAGGAAAAGTAGAAAATGCTCTTAACTGCTGAGCCACCTCTCTAGCCCCAGATGTGTAAAGCTTTTATAGAAGGGACTGAATATGGACTCTCCTTACTGTGTTTCACTGTAATGATGTGAAGATTTATTTTCATGAATATTACTCTTTAGTTTGAAAGACCTAGGCTTTTCTAGCCACACCACTACAGATGTGCAGCCAATACATCTTGTTCTATATCAAGGTGACTTACTAAGCCAGGCTGTTGTTCTCATATAAACTGTATTATAATTTCAACTGTCCTTTTTACGTCTTACATGAAAGTCTTACTTTTTTTTTCTTGCAGAGTTTACCTTCAAAAGAAGCATTTTTAAATACCACACGGATGCCTTATATGGGATCACCTATAAGTTGGGACAACTGGGAACAGAGTTCCAAGTCTCACCTGTTAAGAGAACATGTTTCAAAAGTAGATTCCTCTTTCCATCCTGTTTTGTCATTGCCATCAGGTAAGCCCCCTCATAAAAACATGAGTATTTTCTATAATGAAACACAATCTTATGAGGACAGGCAATCTCTGAAAGATGTTTTTGGTTTATTTTTGCAGAGGGGGAGATTGTTGAGATGGGCGCCTCACTATGTAGAGTAATTTATGTATATTAAAGACACTGGGTATTTTGTTTAGTTCTCATAACCCCATGAGAGCACATTATGTTGTCCTTTTCATCTTACACATGAGTACATTTGAGCTTGGAGAGGTTTTTCCATCCAAGATAACTCAGCTATTTAACACTGGAGCCAAAAGCTGAGGTAACTGATCACCAGACTGACACACCTATTACCCTTTATGTTGATTAAGTAATTTGCTTTTCTCTTAGATTTAACTTAGAATATAGCCTCATTCTAAATTTTAACTCTTAAATGATATCAATATATATTTATACTTCAGATCTAAGGCATCCTAGTCTAGTAAGCTTAGCTCCTTTATGTCTACAAGTTAAAGCTTCTTGCATTTGACAAAAATCTTAATACCTACTCTATATTTGATACTAAATAGGCACTAGAAGTATAAAGGAATCCCACATGGTAACTAGATTCTAGCATTAATACCATATATAAATATAAAAGGTACTTTAGGAAGGTACAAAGAATGGCATGGGCCTTCTCTAGTTATGTTGTTTCCAACACAGTAGAACAGATGGTATTTTTGTTAGTATAACCTTTAGAGAAACAAGGTTATGCTGAGGCAACTGGAAGACAAAAGCTTAAATAGTGTTTTAAACATAGTATTTAATTTCTATTCTCATTTAATTTTTTTATTTTTGCATCAGATTCATGATACTTACACATTTTGATTGTATTTTTTTGTATATATATATATGGACTTCTCATTAAAGTCCTGAGCCAGGCAAGGTGATATACCACTTTAATCTCAGAACTGGGACACAGCTGTAGGCAAATTTCTGTGAATTTGAAGCTAACCTGACCCAAATAGCGAGCTCTAGGCCAGCCAAGGTTACATAGTGAGATACTGTCTCTAAAACTAATACTAAGCAAGTAAATAAAGCACCACTGTTGAAAAAGCAGTTCATCTCATTGCATAAAATCCAAACACATCTTTATTCTCTCCTGATGTAAGTGTTTATAACTAATTTTGCATACTGCTGGCAAAACATTCAATAGGTTATAAAAAAAAAGAGCTCCCTAAAAAATGTACCTCAGGGTAAAGTATATGTGTCTGTTATTATTCATGCTTTAAAACTGATTTTATTTTCATATTCGATAAAAATTTTTATTCATTCTTTTTTGTGTTTGTATGTTACAAGGTGTACACATGCTTTGATGCATACACAAGTCAGAGATCAATTCTCCGGAGTCAGATCTCTTTGTCTACCATGTTGTCATGCTTGATGGGAGTGTCTTTATCTTTTAAGCTATCTCATCGGCCCAGGTTTTACATTTATTAAAAAAAACTCTCGATTCATAAAAAGTTTGATGTGAACCGGTAAAAGCACTTACCACAGCCTGACAACTCTAGTTCAATCCTGGGACCCACGTGGCAGAAAGAAAAATCAACTTCTACAAGGTGTCCTCTCATTTCCACATGCCCATGTTGTGGCACTTGTACAAAGCCACCCCTCTCACACACAACAGATAATGTAATTAGATGTGAAGCACACTTCATCTATACTTCTCTTTGAGTATAAAACACACCAACGCTTCCAACTCAGTTTCCCTAAGTCTTTGAAGGATGTAAACTTCTTGCTGGGTGTTAAGCTTTATACAAGTAACTTTAGTTACACTCATAAGTAAAAGAATGTGAAACTTTATGGATGCATTATTTCCTGTGTAGTAACTATCACCACATAAAACTTATTTTCATTATTTTAAATATTTTTGTAAAAATCCTGTGTTGCAGTTGTGTCCGTTCTTCTGAGAAGAACATTTACATTTACACTGATTACTACTCTTCTTACATTTACACTGATTACTCTTCTTACACACTAAAGGAAGATCTTAGAATTGTTCATATGCTAGGTTTTTGTTTATTAACTATACCTAATTAGTAACATTCTAAACATGGTTAGTAACCTTCTTGGAAAAGTACTGTGATATTTCTACTTCTCAAGTCCTTATTGTGTAAACTTTCCCCCCCCTAAACCTATGTGATATTTATTAAAAGAAAAAAAATTAGTGTTAGGCTATGGAAAGTGGTGTTTACCAATTTTTTTTTACTTTGTTTTTTTCAGAAATTCCCCTTCACCTTCATTTTGAGACCTTATTCAAGAAGACTGACATAAAAGGAGAGCTTGCTGAAAATAAATTTGTAGGTGACTGTATCATATCACCACCACCTGGTATGTCCCATTCACAAACTGTGTGGATTTGTATATATTTTTACATTGTCTACATTCATTTTTTTTGCATTCCAAGTAAATAAAATTTAACAAAAGAATAAATGCAAATCCTTAATTTTTAACACCTTTCCATAAGTCACATATATATATATACACGAAGAAGCATGTTTGATTGCTTACTGTTTGAGGCCCCTGGTTCCAGAACATGAAGCAGGGAGGGAGAAGGTGGAATTTGAGAAAGAGTGGGCGGAGGGAGATGAATAAAGGATGAATAAATACAAGTTATAAAGAACTGATACCTAAAAAACAGTCTTATATGGTAAAATTAAGGATTCTAATGTTTTTTATTAGTTGAGATATTTAATGCAATGTAAGTTAGAACTATATAGTAGACTTGATGATCTTAATTTATTGAATAGCTCATCAAGAGCATTGAAGAGGGGAAAACAAACATAATTGAACCACAGAGACATGTCAAAAACCACACAATAATAGCAGAGATTTTATCTTCCTTATATTAGGAAGAGTATAATCATGAAATGATCAAGAAATCTGAGAACCACTCTAATATATGGTACTGTTAGTTTTTCTGAGTAAAATATTTTAGACACTTATTTTATAACATAAGTAAAATTTATATAATAAAAATCTCAAGAAAGTTCTATTAAACTGTTTATGAGTGCTCTGAAAAGGAATGAAGACATTCCATATGCTTAGAAGTGAAATGATATTATTAGCATATTCTGAGCATCTTCAAAGCTGTATATTTAAAAGAAAGCAAACATATTATTTCCAGGTAAAACATATTTACCTGCAAAACTCCAGAGGAAAATAAATAGGTATTAATGGGCTTTATTATAAAATCAAGCCGTTTCACAGCTGCGGATGGAGACTGGGTTGCACAGTCTTCAAAGGCCCTGAATTCAGTTTAGACCACTGCAAGGCAAAGGGAGAAAACCAACAACAAAAAAATCCTCACAGCTTTTATAAACTGCAGTAGTAATTACACAGAATATGTGAAGGAATAAAGACTTCATTCATTGGCAATGTCTCTAGAATAAACAAGGGTTTACATTAAGGAAACTTTAAATGATTTGCAGTTTTGCAGAAACAACATGTTCCTATCTGGAGGGAATAAACTGTTCTGGTTTGAAGACACTTCCTAACCTAAATTTAAATGTCTGCCTCCTGTGTATACATAGAATTTTAATTAGAATCACAAAAGGGTTTTGTTGTTTTTTCTTTTGATTTTTGGGACTGGGTTTTTCTGTTTGCACTGGCTGTCCTGGAACAAACTCACGAGATCTGCCTTCCTCTGCCTTCCCAGTACTGAGACAAAGGCCTATACCACTACACTTGGCAAGAAAGTATCTTTAAAGTTACGTTTATTAAGATTTTTTTTCTACAATCCCAGCACTCAGGAGGCTGACAGAAGGATTACCAGAATTAGGAAAACCTGGACTACAATAATTATTCCAGTCCACAGTGGGACTGTCCTCACCTCTTGTGTCTGCCTCTTAAAATCCTGGGGTTCTTGGTGTATGCCACCAGGCCTGGCTGAAATATTCTCTTCAAACAAAATTATTCTGAAGTTTATCTCAGAGAAAATGTTGAAAGATAGCAACTATAATTTTTAAAAGATCAAAAGGAGGTGTCATGTATCAAAGTGCCTTATAATTATAATCATAAAAGTATGGTGTACTGAATGAAAGGAACTCAATTCACATACACAAAAGGCTCCGGGCCCAGACACAGACAAAAAGACTTACTGTGTATCTCTAAAGTGTAGAAAGGAAGCCTAGTTAATATAAATGACAAGGGGCTGGAGACAGCTTAGCAGTTAAGAGCACCTGTCTTGAAGAGGACCCGAGTTCAGTTCCTTACAGCCACATGGCAACTTACAACCATTTGTAACCCGAATTCCAGAGGAACCTTATACCCTCTCTGACCTCCATATGTACCAGGCATGCAGATAACTCACACACATGCAGTCAAAACAATCTTACATATAAATCTTAAAACCAATGACAAGAACAACAAATACTTGATGTGGTCTTATATCCCAACACTATCTAAAGGCACTTTAAACTATATTAGGTACTTTAAACAAAAGGCAGGTTTTTTTTTGAATACAAATCACAGCAAAGTACAGCTAGAGAGCAGAGTGGGCCAAAGGCTGCACACTGAGTAACAGCCTTTTATTGGTACTCAGTAGAATTCAGTACTAACTAAATCTGTTCTCATATAGCACATTAAAACAAATTTGAGATGACTCCTTATATAGAATCAGAAAAACTAGACATGCTTGATGATAATTATAAAGAAAATGAAAATATAGCATTACAAAGGACTTTTGTTAGATAGTTTATGACTGTCAAAAATATCAATAAGTTGAAATATTTTAAATAATTTTTATTGCTACAGTAAAGACAATACTCTCGAACATTTAATATAGCACCAAAGATTGGTGCAGGCCATTTAGAAGTCACTAAAATTCACATACTAAAGTCACTACTTCTGGACATACAGAAAATATTTACTGAATTGCAAACTTTGAATTATGATTCAACTATGTTTTTTAAAAAATCTAGTCTAAACTTATAAGTCTTTATTCAGAAATGTCTCTGCATTTTATGTTCATGTAAAATCAGTAACAACTTAAATATGACAGAACTATGTTGTTTAAGTATATATTAGAATATGGAATTTTAGGAAATATCTTAAAGGTGCATCTAAGGATGGAAACAAAAAATACTACAATGGAATGGGATAAAATTTTATAAATCTTTATTTTTTACAAGTATAGCCATGTAAAAATGTTATTATATTGATCATATTCATTATAAAGAATCTGTTGGAATTCTGATGATATATATGTAGACATATATGTATGTGTATATATATATATATATATATATATATGTATTCATACACAAACTTAAAAAAATTAATAAGGACACTTTGTAGAGAATCCAAATATAAACATGGGTTTTTTGTTGTATATTTAGTATTTTGTCATTTTTAACAATACATTGTGGTCACTTAACTATACCTATACTTTATCAGTTACTTTTAAAGATTCATGCTGACATACAACACAAATAAAAAGTCTTGACTTATTTTAAAAAGTTACAACATAAAGGTTGGCAGAAGAAATGATAAGACTGATTTTAAGTTAACTATGCTAAAGAGAGGTGCAAAATTCATGGGAGATCATTATAAAGAGTTTCTTTCTGTGTTTTGAAGTGTTTCATAATAAAAAAGAAACAAATGCCTAGAGAAAGGAGCAACTATCTACTGTCTAGTTGACAGAATCAGTATTATAAAATTTAGATTATATTCAGGCACTTCTATATGACAAACTTCTACTTATTGAGATTAATTCTGAGAATAAATTTCCTTTTAAAAATCCAGAAATATGGTATTCTGAAGACTGTAACAGTTGCTTGTGATAGTAGTAACAGCTGATGTCTAGCAGCTCCAGAATACCTAAATGGTCAGAGAAGTATTACACAACAACTGAACAGTAATGAGGAGTAAGGTATGGGAGAACAGTACTTACACATGTTCTAATTTAAATTATGATTTCATGTTGGACATGTGTACATTATAAAATGTACATATTTTTGAGTGAAAGGGAATATGCATAAATGAACAAATACATTAGAGAAGGCAATTTTGTTTCTTCTCAAGGTGGTGATTTAGTGTAAATGTTAGGCAATAATTGATATTGAACCTAGCAATAATGTAGTGATGTCATGCCATATGTAATGGAAAAATTTAAACATGAGTTAGAATATACCTGAGTTTCATGCTGCTGTGCTACCAGGCAAGCCAATGCAATATTCTTTTATGTTTCATCAGTCTCTTTCCCCTGTTCTTATTCCCTACCATTCTCAACTCAAATAACCATTAGGATTCTTCCTATGCCTGAAATAAAAGTAGAGTTCCACACTGCGAAGATCTTTGTGCTAAGATACTATTAAATGCTGAAAAATCATAGATAAATGACACACACACACAGAAAAGACAGTAACACAGGGTAAGATGTGAACACACATGATAACATTCTATAATAACTCTCAGGCAAAGAGGTTAAGGGGGATGAGAAATAGAGAAGAATTCCAGAAAGATAAAGATATCGAGTGCCATTTTGGAATTTACACAAAGATGAAGGTTTCAGAGCAGTTTTCTTAAAACTCAACATGCAAATATATTACTTGAGGGATATTGTTAGAATGGAGATTCTGATTCAAGAAGTTTGGTATGGGACCCAAGACTCTATTTCAACCATATCTCAGATGACTCAGATAATGGCACAATCATCTATTAAGCTGTTACATACATGTTGACATATACTACCTAAGAATTTAAGTAATTGAAATAAACGCATACTGTGGTGACAATGTGGTGCTTCCAAGTCTCTACAAAATAGCACAGTATTCCTCAGAGTAAATGTGTGAGATAAGCAGACAGGTCTTTGGCTTACTGAAGCACTTTACCCTGCCCTATAATCCTTTTAACACTAACAAGGTCATGTTGACTACAGAAGAGGAAGTAGGCAAAGTCAAAGTTGAGTAAATACATGATTAGTCTAATCAGGAGGAAATGGCAGCATAGCCAATAGAAAAGCCTGTTTTTATCCAAGTGTAACAGGGTATGAGGAAGGGAGAAGACCTCAGGAATGTCATGTGATTAAAGCCCATAAAATAATGTGGATAACTGGTTAATCCATTTGTGGATTGATATTTCTTGAATCTTGACAAATGAGTGTATAAAGACCTTAGTCATGCAGAAGAGGCTAAGTACATGAGTAAAGGGCATATGGAAAATCTTTGTATTGTTTTGGGATTCTTGTGAGTTAGAGTACATCAGAGTTGTCTAGCTTTGTTTTTAGAGTGAATAGCTGCAAGGGTTAAGAGAAGCATAACCTTGAGCAATCCAAAACCACAGGGCTCAGGCTTCTTTATTCAGCTTGTTTTGAAATCTTTCTATGTCCACACTAAGTACAACAGAATAACTTATTTATACTGAAAGCTAGTTTGTATTTTCCTTCAGTCATTATACCCAATGATATTTAGATTACAAGTTGTTACCTGTATACTTTTAAGGCACTTTAGGGAAGTAATGGGGCACCCTTAGGCTCTAACAAGAAAGACTGGATCCTGCTGTTTTTCATCAAGCTGTTCCCAGCCTTTATACAGGCCATTCTGTCCTCTTCCCCCTACTATGACCTAAAGGCAATGAAGATAATTAAAGCGTGAATTAGATGGGACTCACTTAAAATACTCTTACCATTAAAGTTTGCTGATATAAACTTCCTGACAGTGGCTATGCTGTGAGGTATGTGAGGATTATCTTGTCAGTCCTTCTGTTTGACGTGCTTCCTTTTGTTGGATTGAAGGAAATTTTAATGTCTTTAGAATTTTGCTATTTTTTCCTGGTCATTATTTTTTTATATCCAGTTTTACTAAACCTTATTCCTTTACAATAATCTTTTAAATTTCTTTCTTGTAATATTTAAGGTATATTTATCTGTCTGTACTACCATGACTTACAACATATTTAAAAAAGATCTGTTGTTTGGCATTCAAGTGAATTCTCTGAAATCTGAAGAATTAATGTAAGCAATTCAGGAAAAATTTGGGGTTGTTTCTTCAAATGCTCTTCGTTTACTCTGTTCTCTCATCTTTCATTTTTTCTTTTCTTCATTCTATTCTTTCAACTGGACAAGCTTTTCCAGCCCAAATTTTTATTTTCTAGTTGCGGTTATTTCGTTACATGGCTCAATTCAGCTAAAATCTGAACAATTATATTTTACATTTCTGAGATTTCTCTGGAGAGGCTTCCATGTCGTGCATCTGTCTCTCATCTTAGAGATCTATTGATCTATAGCTAGGGAATGCTCCTGAAACTGTTCTTAAGGTGCTGCGTTCACTCCTAGATTGTAATTTGAGGTGTCAGTACTAAAGATTTAAGGAGTTTGAATACTCACATTTGAAGCTGGTATTCATGGCCAGGACTGTTCTACTATTTACAGTTACTGAGAAAAACAGAGATTTGAACTCAATGCTATTTTCAGTTTGTAGTTGGGAAAACACAGAATATTTTAAGTGGGCCATAAGATGGGGACCTTACCTTAACTATTCATTTCTCTGTGCAAAGCTAGATCTTGCTATTTGAGTGATAGAGAATCTTTGAAAGTAGCCTTGCTGAGTGAGATCTGTCCTGGCTTTCAGTGTACTAGTTGGTCCACGTCATTTGTATTTCCTTGTAGATCTAAAGAAACACATATTAGGTCACATTTTTTGTGGCTTTGGCAGAGATTCTTTGTGAATTCTGATTCATATTCTGCTTTTGCTGACAAATGTGTGCACCTACACATAGGCTTATGTATAAAGAATCTGAACTGTTACTTGCAGGGTGAGCTACCATCTTGTGATTGGGTTCCTGACAATTGTTGGCCTGTGACTTCTCTTTTGCCCTTATTGTACACTGACATTTGAGTCTTCATACTTTTCTATTCCTTCACATTTCCCAAAGGAGCCAATATACTCACTAGACCAATACTTGAGCTAAGAGCTTCAGATGCACAGCACTCAGAACAATAAAGCTAACATTTATGGCACATTTTCCATGAGAAACACCTATTTTAGTAATTTATTGAATCTTCATATTCTCAAGAAAGCTGCTATAATAAATATATTGAAGAACCTGAGGCAAGAGATATTGACTTAAAATAACAGTGGTACTCATTATCACAGCTGGATGAAATAAGGTTCTTGCTTTCGGAGTCCATGTCTTATGACCATGTTTAAGCTCACTGGGTGCTAAAGTGTTCAGAGATCTAAGGAGAACAGCTTCAGTATTTAAACTGGCATTCAGCCAACACTCACAGAGCTGAACCAATGCTCACTGATCTTGAAAACATTGAAAACATAGAACCTTCTTTTTATCCACTTACAAATAAGTAAATATAAAAATGGAAATTGAACATTTCATGAGAATATTTTTGGGGAATGTTACCATTTCATTTATTTTTACCTGAAGAACCATCCCTCTTTTGGTAATTGAGTTTTTATTTCACTCCATGTAATTCTGAACCAATAAATTAAGAATTTCAACATTTTAAATAGAAACATTAGCATGTTCACTGTTCTCTGTCAAAGGACAAAAACTTCACACAGCGTCTTTTTTCCCCCCATTTGTTTTTAGTACAAGGTTCTTCTCTGAATCAGTGGAGAAATGGATATTCACCTATATGTAAGCCTCAAATAAGGTCACAATCATCTGCACAACTATTACAGGGAAGAAAAAAAAGACATTTAAGTGAAACAGCATTAGGTAGGTTAAAATGAAGGTGTGACCATTAGTTTAAATATTGAAAATAAAGAAAAAATATTCTTAAAAGAACCCTTGTCTTGATGAATTTATAATCTAGACTAGTCACTACCTACCTAAAACACCTGCGTCCCCATGTGCTTAATTTGGAGTTTGTCAGCTGGTATCTGTCCACTTTCTGGCAGTTAATTATCTCTTTCCTGTTTTCTGATTACTTGCCTTCTGTGAGCTGTCATAGATTCAGACTAGGACAGTATAAGGTTCTCTGATAGGAATTAATGAACTGTCTTAGATTTTGAGAAAGTAGTCAGCATTCAACCAACGAACTTCAATGACCTACGAACTTCAATGACCCTTTTCAATTCCCTTAGGAGCCTCTCCAATTACATTTATAAGATGAAAAAAATCTAACACTTGAAAATAAGAGCTGTTCTAATAATATCAAATTGATTTGCTGTAGGGATTTTAGAGATGACAGTTATTATAGTTATTAAAAATGGTAAAATAATATTTTGATGAGAAAGTAATCTGTATACATTTGGTTCCTGTTCATTAATATCATACTCATTAGTCAAATCTTTCCCAGGTGTAATATTTCAGTAACATGGACAAACTTAATAAATTAGAAAATAATTACATTCAAAATGTACCAATTTATAATTTTATACAATTAATCTACATTCTCTCTAGTATCCTAGAATATCTAGATTCTTTTGAAATAGACGTATCGTCAGTACAGTTGGATCAAACACACCGTGGCAGAAAAGGAACAAGCTCTCAAATGCATCTAGAGAGTTTGTCACTTAAGAGCAGACAAGCAAGGATAACATGGAGAAAATGATAATCTCCTAACAAGAAACTGAAATATTGATTAGCTAGATAAAATGTATTATATATTCAAATTTAATAGATATAGGGGGATCAATTTTTAAAAAAATCAATAAAATAAGTAGAGTAGGCACCCCCCTACCACGACATTGCCCTGATAAATGAATTCTTCTAGGATAAAAGAAAACTGTAAGGCAATTACTAATTACTATATGTAGATTTTGATTTGAAGAAAATAGCATAAAGAATATTCTTTTACAACTGAGGGAATATAAACATGGAGGTGGTCCTATTACATTTTACATTCTGAAGAAAATACTTTTCAACAATTTGAGGAACTGACACACAACACTGAACTGACACCACCCTGAACAGACACACCACACTGAACAGACACACCACACTGAACTGACACACCACACTGAACAGACACACCACACTGAACTGACACACCACACTGAGCAGACACACCACACTGAACAGACACACCACACTGAACTGACACACCACACTGAACTGACACACCACACTGAACAGACACACCACACTGAACTGACACCACACTGAACAGACACACCACACTGAACATACACACCACACTGAACATACACACCACACTGAACTGACACCACACTGAACAGACACACCACACTGAACAGACACACCACACTGAACAGACACACCACACTGAACTGACACCACACTGAGCAGACACACCACACTGAACAGACACACCACACTGAACAGACACACCACACTGAACTGACACCACACTGAACAGACACCACACTGAACAGACACACCACACTGAACATACACACCACACTGAACTGACACACCACACTGAACTGACACAACACTGAACAGACACACCACACTGAACTGATACCACACTGAACAGATACCACACTGAACTGACACCACACTGAACTGACACAACACTGAACAGACACACCACACTGAACAGACACACCACACTGAATTGACACCACACTGAACAGACACACCACACTGAGCAGACACACCACACTGAACTGACACCACACTGAATTGACACCACACTGAACAGACACACCACACTGAGCAGACACACCACACTGAACTGACACACCACACTGAACAGACACACCACACTCAGCAGACACACCACACTGAACTGACACAACACTGAACAGACACACCACACTGAACTGACACCATACTGAACTGACACCACACTGAACAGACACACCACACTGACAAGAAGAAATAAGAGCACAGCATGACAGAAACAGACAAATAAGAGCAGGTACCAAATGACTATTGTGAAAAAATGAACTTCATTAATGAAAGTTATTAGATGCTATATCAAATAAAACTATAATCTCAGAACCCTTTGAAATTACTATAATTCAATAAAATTCAATAAAAATAACTCAGATACTGAACTTGAGCAACTCTCACACAAAGTAGGATAGGCTGAAGACAACAAGAAACTTCAGGTCAGTCTTGATGCCATAGCCTCGATAGGGCCCTAAACAAGAGGGCGAAGACAGCAGAAAAGACTGCTCAAGGAACACAGTCCAAAACATACTAGGCAGAAACACTGAGGCCCCAGAAAACAGAATATTTGGTAGAACAATATAGCTGAGATGCTTGTTTTATAATTTTCTTTTCTGACTATGTCTTTAAAAACAAGCAAACAAAATCAAATAAGACTCAATCACCTCTCACTTATTTGGGAAAATAATTCTAATACATGTGGTTATCTTTAACATATGACAATCTGAAGGGTTCTTTCCACAGGAGAAAGAACTAGATTTGAAGAATTTGCTTTCCAACGTTCAGAACCAGGATCTCATTGCAATTTTACAGCTGTCGCTAATGCCAATGTTACATCAAGAACCCAGAATTCATCCTCACAAGTAGGTTGTTTTTAAATTTGTACAGTAAATTCTAAAACAGTTCTATAGAATTTTAAAGAAAACAAGCTGGTAAAAAAACCTTTCTGATTATTTTGCTAATCCATGGCAGACTTATTTACTAGTACATTTTAGAACCGTCTTGTTAGGAAATAGTAGTGGTTAAATAAAACATTTTTACTTGGAAGCTAGCGATGTATTAATCTTTGTTTATAGATTCTGTATCTGTTAAAAACTTATGACCATGTCTAACATCCAAAGCGAAGAACAATTTTGCTAATAAGCATATGGTTTTGTGTTGTTCTTAAACAGTTGTGTTTTTATGTTTTGACTGGACAGTAGAAAGATCACAGATATGAAATGTAATCTGAGCAGAAACACAAACATGGTCGCTAGCAGCCAACTTCACTCAGGAGCTCCCCAAATTTCATGGCCTTCCAAATGATTCTGTGTTTTTACACAAAATAAACATTACATATGTTTTTAAAAAGATGTCTTTGTTTACAAAAGATAATCACTCTTAATTGGTTTTCTTAGCATTTTATAATTAGATTTCATAAAAATGAATTTACAACAATTATGTCACAGGTATACTACATACTATTTTTATATAACTAATGAAGGAATATTACCACAAATAGCTAAAGCATTACTATAAATTAGTACAATAATTCTGTGTTGCAGAACACAGCACGACGGAGGTTAAGAAGTGAGAGCTCTTACGATATAGATAACATTGTGATTCCCATGTCATTAGTAGCACCAGCCAAATTAGAGAAGCTCCAGTATAAAGAAATACTTACTCCACGGTACGTATACTTACGTTTCCTTTCTTCTTTCTTTAGTAAACTTAAATTCAGAAGCAAATTATAACTAAGGGCAGAATGATCACCCTTCCCTATTTGCACAAAAGGACAATGGTAAAAGGAGGCTTTACATTAACAAATTGACATTAGCATTCAAAATAGATTTTGTCTGTGGTGTATAGATAAAATAGATTTCATCTATTGTATATATTTACTAGCATGGTACTTTCACAGTGTAAAAACTACCACAAACAGTCCTTACCTTTTATGATAAACATATACTTGACTGCACAGAATTAAAAAAAAAACTATATTTGCATGTGTATTCACAGTAATTGTTGTGAACAAAAATAAGTTTCTAACTTGTTTATAATTCAGCAACAAAACAAATCAAATAGAAAAATGAAAGGGAATGTCTAGGAAAATAATCCATGAAGGTAAAAATGGTTACACAGACACAAGTATGGAAGAACTAGCCAGACATGGAAGTTTGGGAGAGTTTATACAAGAAAGCTGAGCTAGAGAAGAACCACATTACAGCGCCTCCTGAATCCTTGCACAGACCTTCATTTCATTTGTAATGAAGGCAGCCATATTTTATAGCAACAATAAAAGCAGTCTCTTACAGATAGAAATATGGCACTAGGAAATAGAATGTTAGAGATGAACACAGAGCCAGGAACCAGCTCTATTCATTGCCGTCTATCTCCACTCTATTGCCATAAGTTCATTTGCTATTTCGGTTCACCTGAGGAGTAAGCCTGGTGCCCTACCAGGTGCTGTAGTTACACGTGCACAGAGCTGGCACTTTCTACATTAAGGAGTAGTGCTGTAGTTATAGTGTTCCATAGCAACATTTCCAACTTACACTGGGAAATTCTGTGAGCCAGTTGTGAAGTAGCTAGTAACGAATTCCAAAGGGGACATGACACACGTTTCCTTACCAAAGGAAACTGGAAAATACTATGAATCAGGTTAGGTTTCTCCTCATTTTTGCTCAAGCCAGCTTATTAGATTACTGCCAAGTTAATTCAAAGAATCATTAGAAAATGCAACTATAAAGAAGAGACTGTTCACTGTGAGGTATAAAGATTGTTCTTCTATTTTCTTTTTATAAAAGTACTGTTTTTCTCTTTAAAATGACAAACTATTAAAATGTACCCATTTGAATTATGGAAGTCTCAAGGAAATAAAATCCTAATGTATTTAGCTGTGTATAGAAAATTGTTATATTTGGATGAAAGCTGGTTGAAATTCTTTTGTATTTTCAACAGCTGGAGGATGGTTGTTCTTCAGCCCCTTGATGAACATAATTTTAAAAAAGAAGAGGTAAGCTGCCTTATGTTTAACAGAATAATTGCACCTTCTGTATTATAAAGTTTTAATCATTTAATATTTAAATATCTAAAAAATATGAAACATGATTTTTTTATTTGAGAAGAAATTTTTTTCAAAAAGGATAGTAATTTTTTTAAGAAACAGTTTCTTTGTAAATTTAACTACAAAAGTAATGTATAGCTTAGTGTATCTCCCAAACCAACCCAAACAAAAGGGCAGTGTGGCACAAATACAGTGCTAATGCCAAAGTCAAAGACAGTCCTAGCAATAACTATTAGTGCTTCTGTAGTAAAATACATATATAGCGAATGAGACAAAGCACTAAGAATAAATATTGTCACAGCATTCAGATCAATGTGAAAAGCTGCTTTTCCAGATTCTTGGATACTGAAATTATCGGTAAAGAATTCTGAACCTGGATAGATTACACTAAGACCAATGGCAGGAATCAAAACACACGTATGAAACTTACAAAGAACTAATGAAAAAAGAGCAGTTAAAAGGGAAATTTTGTCTAACAGCCGATTCTATCTTTAGATGAAAATTAGAACTATACAGAATGCACATATAGCTTCTATCAGTTAACAGTGCTTCTATGCCACGTGGTCTGGTTTCTCAGCTATAGTACCTCACTGTTAGTGTACTTTGCTTTTCCTTGCACTCTTGCTAAGTCAAAATGATCACTGCCAGGAAAAGAATTCCCCAGTTATCCAGTTAAAGCCCAGATAAGTCAGGAACTCAATACTGATTTATCTCAATCACTTTTACTTTTTTTACAGTGACATGTTCTCAGAACGCTATGTACTTCATAAAAGATAATCCATAATTACTCAATGAAATAAAGTGCAACACTACTTTTTTATAGATTGGGCAAGACAGCGCATACCTGCAGTCTCTGCACTGCAGAGGTTAAGAGGAGTGCATATTCAAAGCTAGCTCGAGCTACACAGCAAGATCCTATCCCCAAACAAGAAAAGCCCAAACAAAACAAAACAATCCCATAAGCTATGGCAAATGGAGCGCACTGTGAAGCTATCTATAATCTAGATACATATACAGCACAGGCCAAGAACAGGCTGCTCAAACAGCTTCATGCTTACAGAGACTATCTGAACCTGTTCTGTTTCCAAATCTTACCAGATAGAAGATCTGTCTGATGAAGTCTTCTCCCTAAGACACAGAAAATACGAAGAGAGAGAGCAAGCTAGGTGGTCACTCTGGGAGCAAAGCAAATGGCACAGAAGAAATAACAGGCAAGTACTTTAAGTTTAAAGCGTCAAAGCCATACTATATGAGTGAGGAATGAACAGAAGCTACTCATAAAGCTTGAGAAAGACCACTGAGAAGGAAAACAGAGGACACAGTATCAGCTATTGTATAAAGTAGTATATGCAAACATACACTCAAAAAGTATCTGGGAAATTATATATAAGGTGAGTTTCATGCTGCCAGCCACAGTATCATTGTTTATATTACTTACCTAGCAAGTACAGGAATGTTCTCTAAATAAGTATGTCATTTTACACAGGAATGATGGTGTAGCCAGTATAGACTGCAGTGAGGACTTCTCCAAAGCCTCAAAGCCAGTTCTCTCCATGTCCTCTAGACAGTGAACAGCAGTAGGGTGGGAGCTTACGTAATTCATTTACGTGATTCAAAACGTCTCAAAAATAATACTATGCAAAGTGTTCGAGAAATTTTATTTTAGTATAAAAGGCAAATAAAAAAAATATTGGATATAGGTGCATGCCCAGAGTTCCACACTCAGGAGTCTGAGGCAGAAGGATAATGAGTTAAAGCATTTGCTGTAGAGCCAAATTCTGTCTTAAAATAAGTAAGTAAATAAATAAATAAATAAACCAGAAACAAGTCCATAGGTAGACTTTTGGGGAAGAATATGACAGTAATTACCTATTTGAGAATACCTCTAGTGTTTTTGCAGCTACATTTCATTATTTTTAAAGTATTAAAATACATACATATTTAAAAGATATGCTATATATTTTTAATATATCCACAACTAAAGAAAACAAGTTCGTGTGAAATGTATAAGCCCCTTAACTTATAAGACATTTTCAATTAGCTAAATAACATTAAAGTCCTTTCTCTGCTTAGATGCTCAGATGTACTGTAAATGTTTGCTGAAAGAGTTCTCCTAATATAAATGAGACTCTAGAATTGCTGTTCTCTTACACATCCTAGAAGCACAACTTTCCAGAAATACAGAGGACAATGTGACTCAAGGATTCCATGTCTGATATAAAAATAATTACAGAATAACTGAGAATTCAGGACTGTAAAGGTCAATCAAGTGCATGGCCCTTTCTGTCTTTTAAAAATGAAATAACAAATGTGATAGAGTGCTCAGTGACAATGAAGCACTGTTTAAACCTTGAGTAAAACCTTTCCTAAAGACACCACTGGGAAGATGATCAGATGACCTGGGTAAAAATGTTGAAGAAAACACAGTACTGACCTGGTGATGCCTGCCTTCCTTTATTTCCCTGCTAGATCTTACAGTAAAAATGCAGAAGGGCAGGACTTGGTTCTGAAGGGACACTCAGGTGAACTTGGCAGTGCCCAGCAGGGTACTGCAGAAAGTCCTTTAGAGACCCCAGCAGAAAGCCACAGTCTGTGTGCTCAGGACTCCCTTTATTTAAATGATTGTCAAGAAGTCAAGGTAAGCCTGAATTATATGACTGCATTTTCTTTCATTTGCCTTTTAACATTATTTCACTTATGTGTAGAAATTACTTATTGTAAACAAGTGCTTCATTACAGACCAAATTCAGTGAGATGTTCAGTCTAGTATGTCCAGGAAGGTCTACAGTAGAGCACCCTTGTTCCATTGTATAAACAATTTCTTTTTATTTTTTGGAGGCATAGCATATCAGTAACAACTTCCATCTATCTTAACTTACCTGTTTGGGAATGGGGATTCCATCAAACTTGCTTTTAAGAGCAAATCTTTCCATTGAGACTTACATACAGTACACAGTAAGCACCGTTTCTGTTTTTCTGCTTCTAACAGGTTTGTCTCCACACAAACCCAGTCCTACTTTAGGAGAGTGTATCCTAGCACTACACAAAGTTCGTGCATCTCTCCCCATTTGCAGGTATTGAAAAATAGGTAGATCAACAACAGAGGGGAACTATAGAAACTAAAATCCAAGTTGTAGAAAATCAGGACAAAAAGGTCAATGTATATCTGTAACAATGATGAAGTAGAAATAATGTACAGCAAATATAAGAAACCCTTACAGGGGCTTTGCTCAGGTATCCTTACATTGAACAGAGACAAGTGTTCTGTGGCAGTATTTTCTATTCCTAGCAAAGGCAAAATCAAGAAATAATTCCTGAAGTCAGGAAATTCTCAGTATATCCATTTGAACAAAAGAGGAAAACAAAAACCTGAACTTATATACTAGAAGAATAATTATATAAAACTGACATCATAGGTTCCTTAACAAATAATTAAATTGGGTGAAACTTAACTGAAAATGTTTCCCCTTTCAGTCTTTGCGGTGGGAGCGGCGAGCTTTTCCACTGAAGGATGAGGATACAGCAGACTTATGCCAAGATGAAAGAAAGGATCAGACTGAGGGGGCAAGCACAGCCTTCCATGATGAAGTCTTCTGTAGCTCTACACCTGAGAATGGCCACCTTCCAAAAATGCAATTAGATGGAATGGAAGACTATAGAATCTTCGGTATAGGAGTCACTAATGTTAAGAGAAATAGGTGACAGGGAGCATATTAAGAAAAGTATGTGACTGAAAGGTAAAGAAGAAAAAAACCTATACTCTCTTCTGGATCTCCACCTCCTCTAGTCACAGTTCCAGAACAGGAGGAAGTGCTGCAGGTGCCATCTTTCACTGTTCAGGGAACAAGCCAGAAGTCTCTTTTTTCTTCCTGAATCACAGAAGTAGCTTAGCTTCTCACCTACACAAATGCTAGTAACTTGTGTTTGCCAATAATACAAATCACAAGCACTAAGTGTTAACTGCTGCAATTTGATGTCATCACACATGGGGCATTTGCTGAGGTAAGAGCCCCTCCTTGACAGTACCACTGATTGGCATCAAATGACAACTATTCTTTGTTTCCACTCTCATGGCAGTTCACTGAAACTGCCTCAGTAATAGATGAGAATACACCAGTGTGTATACAGAATATAAACATACAGTGCACACATATGTAGTCTTAAAGCTGCATGTATGAATTACTCTATGCAATGTAAGTTGCCATGAATACCTAGCACAGGTGCTGACTGACAACTAACACCTGAAAGCTTTGACTGTGGAGAGGGAGTTGTGTTTTCTTTTATTCTAAACATTGTTTAACCAATATAAGTTATTTATGGAAATTCTTATATCAGATAACACAATATTAGTTTATTTGAAATCATTGTTCTCTCCTGGACTAACCACAGGCTTTCTGCTTACTCCTAACAGAATTAAGAGAAGCAACTTAAGAGTTTAATATATTGATACATTTAAAAACTATTGTCCTTGGAAATTCACTCTGAGTTTTACTTGCTTTATGTACCTCTTCAAGACATCAATTTAAAACATAAAACAGCATACAAATCATAATATGGTTATAATTCTAGCTAATGTACAGCTAGAAGCTTCTAATTTGGTTTTTCCTTACCATAGCTCACATAAACACCTACTCTTACAGGCATCCTAGATCAAGAATTCAAGTTTTCCAAGACCAAGACTTTAATATACAATACTGAGGAGTGTACATTAAAGCAAATTCCTTTTGAAGCCATACCATTTTTTTTTTCTAGATGAAAGTTAAGGACAATTTGTATCAACCACTTTTTGTTATGCAAAGAAAGGTTACTTGATTTGTAGTTCCCATACTACTGAAAATCCTGGCCACCAAGCTTGGACTCTATGGGATTAGACACTTAAGGTTTTGTTGAGGATTAGAAATTAAACTGATCCCTGCAGAAGGGGGGAGGTGGAGGAACCATTTAAATTCAATACTTAACAAATTTTTGCTTATAGTTTTACTGTACATTTATTTTTAAAGAAAAAGATAACAAAAGTCAGAAAAATACAAGTTGTCCCAGCAAATAAATTCAAATCTTTGTCATAACTGATATTATAACCCTTCTACATAGTTTTTTTAATTAAAGTTATTTCTATATGCCTTGTATTGTGTGATTTGATTATATGCACAAACCTTTCAAAAGCTAAGATAAAAACAAGTATTAATGAACTTTTATCTTACAGGGCAGGAAAAGGCCCAAGCAAGCTCTCTATTCCATTCCTATTTGTCAGTGTTCTCGTTTAAGTACTGCTTATTTATGGATGGATGATATTCAATCTGTATTCTATCATCTCTACAGCCAGCCAGCCATCCTCGGGGTCAGAAGCTATACTTCCAGACTATTCTTGCCTTTCTCTGACTCTGCTAGAGGATACAGTTACACTGAAAATAAGATAAGTGAAAACTTTTCTTTTTTCTAAATCCACCTCAGGAGCTCTGTTCGTAGTCAGAGCAGTAGTACACACCAGAAAACTGCTTTCTATGCACCAGGCTACTGTAGTTCTAAAAATTACAGGACAATTTAGCAGTTAATATGATTATACCAAAGTGCTTAATAACTCACAAAGCAGACATGATGCATGCCATTCTGTGCTGAGCATCCTCTACGGTCTAGGTATAGGCCTTCCAAAGCCATGCTATGCCTTTAATTCTCAAATGCACAATAGTTATACTAAACATATGAGTTTATAGTGAAAACAAGCTGGTGATTTTATTAAAGAGCCAGAATAGGTATTCTGTTCTATTGGTATTCAATTCAGTGGTGCTTCCAAGAGAAACTGTATGATTCCTTTCTGCTCCCAGCTGGCACACAGTTCTACTTCATGCCCCTAAGAATGGTGGTTGAGTGAGAACCAAGGGCAGGAAGGAATTACAGAGTAGCCTGCTGTGACAAAGGAAATACCTTGGTACGTCTGCACTTCCATTTAGAAACCCTAGGCTTCATACATTATTTTTATAGTTTTTAATAAACCAAGTGTAAGATAAAAAGTGAAAGTAATTCAAATGCCAGACCATGACATGCCACCCCAAAGCTTCTAATTTTAGTCTCTTTCCGTTTATATTCTCAGGCATATAAACAAATCACAAATGACATGAAAGAAAATATGGATGTCATTTGCTTTAGGGATAAACCGAGAATCAACAGAACATTCTTTGTAAAAATACAGAAAATGTTTCTCATAGTAGCTAATTTTCTCTTTACGCATTAAGACACATTTCTATCTGTTATCTTAACAAGTCTTATTTTCACTCTTTACAAAAATCATTCTCCCTGTATAAACCTGAATATTTTTCATCATGCTAATTTCTAAATGGCATCTCTAAAAAGGTAGTTATTTCTAACCTCTTGAGCATCCTGCACAATTGATTTTAATCACTTGAATGCAGCACCGCTTCGATTGCAATGTGATCGATCGGTAGTCAATATTCCTCTTTCCCAGCAAAAAAGGGTTCATGGGTTCCTTGTGGCTTCATCGATCAAGAGAGCGTTTCTGAGCCGCTTCTGAGCAAACATTTCTTAGTAAGTTGATAACAGCTCTGGGGTCATCACTCCTCATAATGGCACTGCCAGACACAATCATGTTAGCTCCTGCCTGCAAGAAGTACACAGCTATGCGTTAGTAGGGAGGAAATGGGAACCTAGCATTTCTACCCTTGCTTCCATCAGCATTTTTCCAGATGTTGACTGGAGCACTCTCGAGTCACTGAGTTAAGAAGGGAAATGCTTATAAATGAGGCCACACTATCATTTGTAAATAAGTCTACCAAGTCACTGGACTGTTGGGTTAACTAGTCCTAAGCTGCACACAGTACCTCCACAACTAATTAGGTAAAGCTTCCAACTCTAGGTCATTTCCATTCAGGTCCTTCCTCAGTATATCAATGACACCAGACATGAAGGAAACATTGCATCTGTTTGTTTTTAGAAATTCTGGAAGGAAAAATGTGAAAAGTAGAAGCTATCCATAAAACACCATAAACATTAGTGCCTTGCCATTTTGTATCAAAAAGAATGTAAAAATATATATAAACCTCAAATGAGATAACTCAAATTTAGGGCCTGAAATCTGAACTGAGGGAAACCCATCTGTTGTGGAAGTCTCTGTTGGAAGCTGGAAAACTATAAGCTGAGGAAAAACTCTCCAACAAGACCCAGTCACCTGATAGCACAATGTTCCATCAAAAATACTTTTTCCAGAAATTAGAATTTATAGGACTATTGATTAACATGTCTCCTAATTTGAGCAGGAACAGAACAACAGAAAAAAAAATTTTTTAAAGCCTAATTATGCTCGTAATCATCTGTCCAGCTCTTAGCTGCTTTCAAAAATACTCAACACTGCCAAGCCTTTTTTTTCTTTTTCTAAGTTAAGGTTTTGCTATGTCGCCTAAGCTGGTCTTAAACTTAAAACTCAAATTTCTTCTCTCCCTCATCTCTCTACTTTCTTAGTAACTGCCATGCTTTTCATCATTTGTATCAGGCAGGAAAGCATGGCCACTATAGTAGAATCTGAAAAAAAATGAGCCATTTGACTTACAGTCACCTGCTCTGCTCCATCTAACGACACCCAGGAGCAGAACTAAGCTAGGGTAAAGTTCTCTAGGCAAAAGGGAGTAAACTTGGTAAATGGGAACTGGGCCTTGATTTTCAACAGAATTAGATCTAGTTACTTCTTATAAAATGCAAACAGGCAGCTAATACCTTTAAATTCTAAAGAATTAGCTTTTCTCCAGTTGATAAGTTTATCTTTTAAAAGAACTTAGAGGTTTTGCTAAGGGTAACGTACTCTGGGAGACCAGGATTTACTATTTAACAATTGGAGTTAAGAGCTCACTTGTTCTTTACTTTCTTATCCTACATTTCAACAATAAATATTTTCCCAAGGGAAAACAAATCAGCTATGGGAACTCTCCCAGTCACAACTGAGGAGCAGCAGTCTCACCTCTGCACACTTCTGAACAGTGTCAGGACCTACTCCACCATCGACCTCTATATCCAAAGTTGGGAACTGGGTCCTCAACCAGTGAACCTAGACATACACGAAGAAACAGTGACTCCTACAGTGGACGTGCAGGGAAAACAAGCACACAAAGTATCAGAGCTGACACTAGCAATAAAGCCGCTAAGCCCGTCCACAACCACATACAAACATTACTGGGGATCACATCAGTGAACTAAGCATATGTTTGTAAAAGTAGTTTAGCAAATGACATTCAATTTGTAATAGCTTTATAAAGACTGCAGTGAAAACTTTCAAGTGACCCAAGGTCACAAGAATAAGTTTAAATTTTTAGCAATATGGTTAAAATACTCATTTATATCTTAAAACCTATCATGCTATATTACAGTATCTAAAGATAACTTTGTCCCCTCACATTCAAAACAGGACAAGTGTTAATAGTGCAGTTATGTCTACTAAATACACACCTATAGCAAAACCTCACCCCAAAATAGAATACTTATGTTACCTTGGGCATCATATCTTCCATGAATTTCTGCCCTCCAAACCCAGGTTCTACGGTCATTACCAAGGCCATATCTATTTGATTAGCCCATGGGGCCAAATATTCAACTGTAGTTCCTGGTTTGATGGCAAGGCCAACCTGAAACAAACAAATGCTAAATCACATTATTTTCCTATTGTGTTATAGTGGTCTAGTTTTTTTTTTAAAAAAAAAAAAAAAAAAAAAACAACTTACAAAACAGAATATGAAAATTATCCAAAGTATAATAGGTTTTTAATTTTGTTTTTAACTTAAATTTATTTTTGCTACCTTATTTTTGTTTTTATTAAAAAATTATTCTTACAATGTATTTGATCATGCCCTCAACTCCTTCCAGACCCTCCCTATCCACCCAACTTTATATTTTCTATCTTTCTTAAAAAGCAGTTGCCCATGTCCAGTCCTTTATCATCTTTTTTCTATCCATCTTACCAGCTCTGACAGGAACTAGTATAAAATAAGACTCCTATAATCGACTTACCTTCATCCCATTCTCCCGGATGTCTTTAATCAAAGCCCCTGGGTTCTCAGTTGCTTCAAGATGAAACGTATATTGATTGGCACCTGCCACAGCCATTGGTTTTACCCACTGTTCTGGCCTAGACACCATCATGTGCATATCTAGGAAGAAAAGACGTCTCCTATGCATTACTAAGAGGAATATACCCAGCTCACAGTGTGAGGTCAGCCTATAGGTTTGTTTTGTCATTATAGATATAAATTATTCTGGCATTACAAAAGTGATCAGCTAGACTTTGGTACAGTCTTTATCCTAAAGATACAGTTTGGTTATATTCACTTGTGAAATAGTTTTTTCACAAAAAGCACATCTGCAATATGTGAAAAGAAATAAAGTCAGAAAACTGAGATCTAAGTCCAGGAAATGCTACTTTCAAAAGTTCAAAGAAGTTACACTACCTGTATAGCCTTGTTCTCTTCCAGAAAGCTACATGTGGTTCTTTCCATATGCTCTTTCAGGTGACCTTTGTTGAACTGTTACAGCATCATGAATGGATGCTCTAGGTCCTAGAAATTGAGCAGTTTCTTTACTGCCTTTGGGGTCATTCTTAGTGAGACAGTATGCAAAAGGAGATACAATATGAGTTAGGTTGAAGAGCCAATGCCAGCACAACTGAGACTGGGCCATACTAGGTCATGATATCAAGGAAAGCAGCAGGTAGGGTGCACAACACAGCTCTGCAGGTTGTGGGGTTTATTCCTGATGAGATCGGAAAAACAAAGGTTTCAGTGAAGTGACAAGGTTGAACCACAAGGGCTACTGTGACAGGAACCCAGGAGAAAGTCATATTCTGAGGCATAGCCATCTAAAAGGTGAAAGGAAAATGCAGATGTTGCCAAAGATTTGGAACCACAGTTAGTTCACTGAATAACGGGGAGAAGGCAAGCTGGGAGGGAAACTGGCAGTCTAAAGCTTGACATGCTTAAACACAGGCATACTTTTCTTAAAGTTTCTGTAAAGGAATTTCAACCCAGCAACATGGTCCGCTCTGGCAAGGGATCGCATCCAAAGATATGACCCCATCAGATTGCAGACACACTCTGGATTACTGCATGATCTGGAAATACAGATAAATCCTTAAGTATACACTTTTAGTCTTTCACAATGAAGGTTAAGTTTTAGTTAAAGAAAGCAGCCATGTTGAAAGTGACATCTAATTGAGGGGCAGACACAGTGACAAATCAGAGAAGCATTTACTAGAATAAGTCAGAGATGTAATATACCCAACACACAGGAGAACAGCAGGCAAAGAAAGGCTACTTAAGAGCACCAAGAGAGGAAAAATTGATGGTGAGGAGTGGTGTGTATGTATGGCAGTTTTACCTGGACAGTGTTACAGAGATAGTATAGAGAGAGTACAAGCCAGACATAAGAGAAGACAGAACTAGCCAAGAAATAAGATGGAGACAGATGATTAGAACATATTGCCAAAATTAGTATAAGGCCAGGCAGAGCAATTCAGTCAGAAGCCAAGAAAAGCCAGATTGACTCAATCAACTTGGAAGATTAGATTATACAGAAGTTAGAAGCTTCTAGGCTAGGCCTAGGGATAGTTAGAAAGGAGAAGAAAAACACTCTGGGCTCAGTCCAAGCTGTTATTCATACAGCTTGGGTATGACTCGGCTCTTAACACCTCATCTGAGGACATGAAAGCAATATTTACAGAAACAGAATGTGTTTCATGAGGAAAGGGTCACTTATAAGAGCCAAGAATACAAAAACCACCCTGTGACCAATTCTGTACATGACAGTGTAGAAAGTAATGAATTTTTTTTTTTTTTTTTTTTTTTTTTTTTTTTTTTTGGTCAGAGGAAGTCCATTTTTGGCGTTGCTAAATTCTAACACTTCAGAATGAAACTAATATAAAATTCAAAAGCTTTGGAAAAGAGCTAGATAATAACACTAGCAGTATATTTTTCTAAACTAACAAAAACATGTTAATAGATAAAAACTTCATGTAAGATCAGCAGTCCTGGAACAGAGTCTAGAGCTCTCTAGGTGATACTGACTAGATATACAGGTGTTATGTATGTTAGATATTCGAATTAAGACATTTCACAGTACTAATCAGCACGCAAACTACTTAAGAGAGCTTACTGCAGCCCTTTGACAGTTTACTTTGCACAGCTTCATTTTGGAGATCTTCTGGTGTCAAGTGTGGTTTAAAATATTAAACAGAGAAGCTGGAGAGATGGCTCAGGAGTTAAGAGCACTGGCTGCTCTTCCAGAATACTGGGGTTTCATTTCCAGCAACTATATGGCAGCTTGAAACTGTCTCCAGCCTCAGAGGATCTGAGACCCATTTATACCCTCCACTAGCCCCAACCATGCAAGTGGTTCATAGACATACCTGAAGGCAAAACACACACACACAAAACATAAGTTATTTTTACAAATATTAAACAAAAAGTTCCAGAAATAAACACATGGTAAGTTCTATACTCTGTACTCCACACCAGCTTGCTCTTTGAGTCACCCCTCTAACTCATGTATGGACACAATACACTACGGACACTGTACACTACTGCTGGTTCAGCACTTGGCAGCTGGCTGAAGAGATTACATCCAATGGCCTGGTATCACAGTGCTCATTATCAAGTTACCCAATTTCTAGAAAAGTATTGTGTGTGTGTGTGTGTGTGTATGATGTGTGTAAATATAGGTATATGCATGCCATAGTATGCATGTGGGGGCTGAGGGCAACTGATGGATGTCGGGATAGGAAAAGGGGCACGACTCAGGTTGTTAAGCTTATAGAACAAATACTTTTACCTTTAGGTTGTCTTGCTGACCCCTACTTTTTACTTGCTGTCAGCAACACAGCACAAGAATGATGTGACAACTGAGACAAGTACTAGATGCTTCCTTTAAGTAATAATGCAATACTGTAATCTTTGCCATAATGTAGTAAGAAAACTTGACAGAGAATGCATTCACATCATTACAGTACATTATCCTGTTCCACTTTAATTGTTTACTAATCACTGTGTTTGATTATGTAAAGCTTTAACACAGATGTGTAAGAAAATGATGCTTTTCCCTACAGCTGCATATATTCAGCCTAGATATTCCTTATTTAAAAATAATTACATCTTGTTAGTATGCTAATTTACATTGATCTTTAATAAATGATAAAAATCATAAGTTGTTTTGAAATCATTACCTTATGATTTATTACTAGTAAAAAAGTGGTTTGTGTCCTTATTTTATATGCCTATATATAAATTTATATACCTATGTAAAATTTTCTCAGGAAAAAGAAGTGAAGGCTGGAAGAAGTTTAAGAAACCTTGCTTTGTGTCAGGCATGGTCTTGCCCATGGTCCTGTAGCACTCTGGAGGTGGAGTAAGGAGGGTCAACAGTTCAAGGCCAGTCTGAAGTACAAGAAATCCTGCCTGACACTCAAAAACAAACAAACAAACCTACAAACACCCTGTTCTTTGAGTAAAGTGTGAGGGAGGTGTCTTCTCAGTGCAGGTGATAAATCACAACTGGTAGTCAGCCCTTGATAATAATGTAGATAACTTTTTTCTAAATTGTAGGCTAACTACTATTGGCACATTTGACATAGGCAAAGCTCAAGTATGATGTTTTAAAGACTAGTCATATTAAATGCACCTTCAGCCTAACATGTTTTCCACATACAACGTAGGTGCTGTTACCTAGCTCTATAAGGTAAGGGCACGTCTAGGCTGGCTGAGCACAGAGACAGCCGGTTTCTATACTATTTATAAGCTCTTCGGCAACAAGCACAAGGAAATTTGGAAGTGACAAGGTGACTGACTCTGTTAGTTAAAAACAAGATCTGTCATTTTCTAAAATGAACAATTTAGCTGTTGCTTTTTGTCTTTTCCATGAGAAAACTGGTGTTTCCAGTTGGGCTCAAGCAATGGTGCAAGCTGTCTGGAATGTCTCGGCAAGTACAGCAGAAGCACTTCGTTCTTCCTACACAGTCCAATGATAATCAACGAGACAGCACTCAAATACGAACTTATTAAAATACTCTAAACACACAACAGCATACATACAGTCATGAAACATCGTCTGCACCAAAGGAATCCAATGCCACTGAACCACTGACTTGGTTACAACACCAAAAAACTAACTCATCACTGATTTGCAGAGCCGGATGGATAGAGACAAATCATGTCTTAGCATTATGAAAATGCCCTTGACCTCAAAAATGAACTAAAGAGAACTCCATGGTTTTCAACACTACAGACCACTCCCTTAGATGATAAAGGTTTTTCTTATTACTTTACTTCTTAGATGTCTTTTGTACTCAAAACTAAGACTGAATAAATAGTTCAGAGCTTTCAAAGGATGCTGATACAGAGCTGGTTATAAGTGTCTCCAGAGGCTAAGGCAGGAGGATTCCAAGTTCAAGGGAAGCCTGGATACAGAGTAAATTTTAAGTTCACAAGGGAAACTTAGGGAGACCCTGCCTCAAAACTAAAAGTACAGCTAGGAAGATGGCCATATGGGTGCTAGCCATGCAAGCCTGACAATCTGAGTTGGATCCCTGGAACCCATATGAAAAGTGGATACAGCAAGGACACTTGTTAGAGCCTGCACTCAGGATGGCCTGCCTTAGTAGGAATGTCCTGTGGCTGCACTGCTGGTAAAAGTCAAAAGACAATGTAGCTACCGAGGACTTGTAATGTGACTATTGAAAATCAGAACTAAATTGTTATTTTAATTGTAGTCGCTAAATATGGGTTTTAGAGCTATCACACTGAACAGTACAGCTAGAGTCTTCTTAAAATTGCTCTTCTGGCAAAAATCTTAAGATTAATTATACAAGTTATAGGAAACATTATGAACTTGGGTCTGTTTCAGTTCAAATAACTTCTAGTTTGGAGTGATCTAAAAACAAACCACACACCGACAATGACAAAAACCTTCAGACTTCCTATCCTATGGACACTGAAAGGAACTACATCTGCAGAAAGCCTACATTTGAAAGAAGTAAACTTTCTGTTGGACCATTTGGTTGAATCATAAATTCAACTTGTAGTTATACCAAGTATAATTATGTGTGTTTTGCCTTAAGAAAAGCAAAGGCTGGGGATGGAGAGATGGTTCAGCACTTAAGAGGACAGGTTGTTCTTCCAGAGGACCCTGGTTCAGTTCTTCACGCCTACACTGTGGCCCACAACCTTTAGTAATTACAATTCCAGGGAATCCAATGCCATCCTCTGGCCTGAGGGCACTGCACACACACACATTCAGGCAAAACATCTAAACAAATGACTTATAATAATAGAAAATCACAAGATTATTTCTAGCTGTACCTTTTGATCTTACAGTCTGATAACTAAAGTAAGTTCTAAGAACAGACTGCACAATAGGTAAGAGTCAGTCTGTCTCATTGGACAATAGAGAAAGGTTAACTTGGACTTGATGCTTAGAAAGTCCCTTCTGAGAAGACAACCAACCCTAGGACTGACGGTGACTCTCACAAGAGTTTTTCCAGGTAGAATCAGTGTCAAAGCCCTGGAGGAGGGAAGGTGTTGGACTGCTCAGATCAAGCTCATGATGCAGCAACACAGGAGAAATTAGGAAAAGGGTGCAAAATGAACCTAATCAACCAACCCCCTTCCCTTTATTTAAGCAATAGAATTAATTTTAAAAGGTAGAACAACCCACTTACCAAAGAAAGGGTCCTGGCCTAGCTGCTTTCGGAGGCTTTCAACCACAGGGTGACCAAATGTGATGTTGGGAACAAAATGCCTGCAAGACAAAAAGAAAATCTTACTCTGAAAACATTTCCAATCCCACTTTGGCATTTTTCAAAATTATGACAAGAGAACAAAGGAACACCTAGAATTGCATTTTTCCCAAATAATCCTGAACATTTTTAGTATTTGACAAATTAAACAAAAATAACCAGGTAAGATCAAGTTTACTATTAATGTGTTCTGTCACACATCTTGTCATAATCACAAGTCTGTAATTCATAACCCATGACAAGCTTAAATGGAAAGATGAAAAAGTTCCTGATAAAATGGAAAGATGAACAAGTTCTTACATTGTTCAAGGGACACACCGGTTAATACAGGATTCTATCACAGGTGTCCTGAACCACAACCTCTAATCCACTTCAACCACAGGCCATTAATTTAGTTTATTTAAACCCTTTAAACAATAACCATTACAAAAAGAAGTCATACTTATTGGAGCTAGTCATAGTGGACCGAGAGCTTAGTTCATACCAGGTGTTGAATACCTCAGACTAGTAAAAATAAACATGATTTATATCCTGTTTGAAGAACATGGGAACTAACACCCTTCAATCATTTGATTCATAATCTGTGGAACAGAATTAAAACTGAGTCAGCCTGATAGCAACTCCAAAGCACTTAACCATTTCCACAAAGCTTAAGTTCCTTAAATATTAGGTACATACAAATATTCTGTAATACACACAAAACCTCAAGTCTGAGACAATTCTGGTCACAAGCATTTTGGATGAGAAAATTTCAATCTGCACCCCCTTTTGCCCTCACTAACCAGCCAACCAAGTTCTTCATGAATAGAACTGTGGGATGGAAGAAGACAAAATCCCACAACAAGTGCATGGACAGGCACCCACACTCAACTGCTACATTAACAAGAAATAAACTATAGTGCTATGGCCCTGAAATGCAGACTTTGAGAAACGCTGAACAATAATGGCCACAGAAATGTGAAGAAAGGAAATAGCAAAAGAAGGATTAAAATAAATGTTTTAAGTATTCTGTAGAATTCTGAAATACTAGAAGATCACAGGATTTATGAAACATTGATATCTGGATGACCAGAAAAGCTGAAAAGGAAGAAAAGGCAGAAATAAGCAAGTTCAGGTCAAAGGGGCAAGAGTATTGACCAAAGCAGGAGTAGGCTCCATCAGATTAAGGGTGTCCAATGTTACACACCGGTGTTTGGAGTTTATTGCACTGTAAATATCAAGAGGGGTATTAGGGCAAGAAGCAAGAAATAAAACCAAGTAGCATACAATAAAGCATGAAAACTTGCAAGAAGAAAGGCTGGTGTTAATGCTAAGAATCAATAAAAATTACAAAGATAGGCAAAAAAAAAAAAAAAAAAAAAAAAAAAAAAAAAAACCAAAAGAGGGCCTGTCAACAACTGATTAGGTACATCAAGGAGTAAAAGAGAGCCAACCATGGTAAGACTTTTTCTAAATACATCCTGTATGTTGAACTCTAAGTATGTGCTTCACAGGCAAGGGAACGCAGCCCAGTATCATACAGTCAGGAAGTGTCCTCAGTGGGAGTTAACACGCAAGGATGCTACAAAGTCTAGTCTCAGCACTCACCTGCCAGGAGGTCACTAGGATAATCCTGGGGAGGGAGCAAGAACTCTCACTCTCAGGATAAGCCTGAGGCACAGAACAAGGGGGCCATGGCTAAGTTCTCTAACCAACTGATCCTTGGAGGTTCCATAATTTAGAAAATTATCCCACTGCCTGTCCAAGGGCCATCACTGTCAGGGACCCATCACGCACACTGATGTTAATTATAACAGAAATAAGGGACTGGTGAGCAGGCAGCAACCCAACACACTATTCTACGACTTTACACAAAGGCTTTAATTGCATATTCTGTTCTTTTAATTTACTGTGTGGCCTTGAAAATTAATTCCCTCAAATTCAGGCTTCATTTATTATTAGAACAAACATAGTGATAATATGGGCTGAGAAGCTGAGAACCTAATGAATACAAATTTACTTGAGAAACACAAGAATAACATAAAAAAAAAAAAAAAAAAAAAACTACTGACCTCCAAGTTATATGAACAATTTGTGCTCCTGGTAATAAATTCAATGAACTGGATTCACTAAATTTACCATGAGCCCAACATGCACCAATATTTTCAAAAGAAACTAAAGGCTGTGGCTAAGCCATACCAAAAGGGGTAAAAGCCTAGGCATAAAATCAGGTGTTTTGGAATTGCTAGACAACGTGAATTATCAAAAGATTTCCAGCCTCTTTATAATGGCTACTGTGGTTCCAAAAACCTAAGAACATGAATTTTTATCAAAGGCCTCAGATTTCTCACCAGATTAGAAAATCCTAAATTTACTCTAAAGAAAAAGAATTCACCTGTAAAGTCAGCTTCATCACTATTTTGTTCTGACATTCCTTATAACCCCCTCAAATTCAGTCCTTTGGATTAAACCCCGAAAGAAGGAAAATGCAACAAAGGGGCCCTCCTTCCTGAAATCTGGGGACTTGCTGGGGATAGCTGATGTAATGCAGAAATCTAAGTTTCCTCTTGTCAGGTTCCATCAGCATCCCTGAACTTTAGTTATAACTGCAAGCCAGTCTACTGCAGACAAATCAACAAATAAACCGTAAGAGGATTAAGGTCAGTACAAAATGCACCAAGACGAGAACCAGAAAACAATCTTCCCGTAGATCAGGAACTGTACTCATTGGCTGGTGGCAGTTGGCAGACAATGGTAGGAAGCAAAACTGGGCAGGTGAGACAAGCTAGAGGGGGTAGGACCCAGGACACAATGAGAAACTGGTTAAGGACACTTGAGACAGGCAAGGCCTTACCAGAACACCGAACGTGGTGACTGAATATTTAATATCTCCACAATGGCCCACCCACAACAGTCAGAAATGCAGTATTTATGTAAAAACCTCTCCCATTTAAAACCCCAACAGTCAATTTAGAAATAATCGTGTGCACTGCTCCTATGGTTGGGATCAACACATTCCAGCTAGCATCCCGCCATGGTGTGTTTTGTGCTTTTCTCAAAATGTTTTTCCAGAAAATAAGCCTGTCCTTTATCTCAGATGTTTAACCATGTGTCTGGCCACCTAGTGTTTCCCAGCCTAGCTTCGGACGTTCTAGATAAATTCAGTTTTAAATAGGGCAGAAAAATGTGTGCGCATGTGAAGCGAGGCGGGGGGGGGGGGGGGGGGATATTCGGAGGCTAGCCACCTTTGTAAGGGGATCCCACAGTTTTCTTCTGGAGACATGCAGTATATCAGGTTTTGTCTACTCTCCCAGGGAGACAGGAAAGAGGCTCTACTTCCCCAAACTGGTTTCCTCTTTTGCAAACGATGAATAGAAACAGCTTTTACTTCAAGAAAAAAAAATGTAAGTATACATTTAAAGGTATAAACACTGTACATGAAGAATTTAGGTTTTCCAAGCCAGTGCATCTTGGTAAAGGTAGAACACTTTAAAAAAAAATTTTTTTTTTGTCTTCTTTAGTAAACTTACATCTGCCATGGGAAAAGAGGTCTGCTGGGGAATGGGGGAGGCAAAGGTGACTCTCTGAGATGCTATCTTCTATTACTAAGCAATGATAACAGGCTTTACTTCTCTTACCAAGGAAAGGTGGCCTGCTCTTGGGAAGTTCACAGTGCATCAGGAGAGAGATAAAATGAGGCATGACTTTGTACCTTACTCTTCACTGATGACACATTAACCTCACGAGGAACCTGGACAGCAGGACACAGTCTTATCCAATACCAAATGACCAGCTCTAGTGATACACACACAAGTGACATTATATAGACCGGACAGTCACATTGATGTACATAGGGATCTATGTATGTATGTATTTTTACATACGTATGTAATAATTTAAACAGAGGTCACAGATTTGAAAGAGAGCAAGGAGGTGTATGGTCTATGGGAGGGTTTGGCAGGAGGAAAGGGAAGGGAGAATGACTTGGTTATATTAAATAGAATCTCAAAAAATACTCTTAAAAATAAGGGTAAAAAGCCACCCACTCCTTTGATCCCAGCACTTAGGAGGCAGAGGCAGGTGCATCTCTAAGTTTGAGGCAAGCCTGGTCTACAGCGTGAGTTCTAGGACACATAGACACCCTGTCTCAAAGCTCCAAAAATAAATAAGTAAGTACAACAAAAACAAAACAACAACAGCAAAAAAAAAAAAAAAAAAAACAACAAAAAGTACCAGAACAGACCATCAACTGCTTCTAAGTACTGCTACCACCAACATTCCTGTTAGCAGAGTGAAAGAAATGGTCCTCATCCATTCTGCATTAAGCAGACTCACACTTAACACACATATTCTGCTCCATGCTGAGACCCCTACATTCATTCTCTCAGGCACCAAAATCAAACACCAGCTCTGTGGTACACATTCTATTCAGCCTGAGGGTTTTTAAGTAAGTGTTATGAACAAACAAACAAACAAACAAGAGATTTAACCACAAAAAGAGAGCAAAAAGAAACAAAATTGCTCTGGAGAAAACAGCCAGTGACGTTAAAAAGAAATTGGAGTAACTGAGTGTGGTGTAATGCCTGTAATCCCAGCATTTGAGAGGCCGAGGCAAGATTTTGAGTTTGAGGCCAGTTAGATTTATATAGACCTTGTCTCAACAAAGCAGATCAAACAGCAACACCCCCAACAAGAAAAGAAACTAACGACCAGTTTGTAAATGGCACATATTTGCCGATGTGCTTATTTGAAATAAATATAGTTTTCTATCTCACCCCAAGGTGTTTTATAATTCTATGTGAACTTCCGGTGGGAAATGCTAGTCAGAAAGCCAAGGAGATCCAAGACCCAAGTCTGTCACAATCGTCTGTAATCTTGAGCAACTCCTACAGCCTCCTTTGGGTCTAGGTCTGTTCCACACTTTAAAATCAACTTAGGAAACTTATACCCTGATTCTGAGCATTAAAAGCTATAACTACAGTGCTTAAAAAATTACAAAAAAAAAAAAAAAAAAACCTGACCTCCCTGAAGAGCAGAGTGCCTAGAGATAAAATAGACAGGAAAATCAGAATTCGAATGGTTATTCGATACAACTAACAACTGCAGAGAATCTGTTACATGTCAGGCACTGGACTTGCTCTTTTCAAGTTCCCAAAGACGCGGAAGCGTTCTATTATCAATACTTCCATTTTCCTCACACTGAAACCGAATCCCAGTGAAGACTGAGGCGGCTTGTCTGAGACAAGTCGGCAAGCGGTCGAACTTAGGAACCCCATCCAGGTGTCAAGCTCATAACCTTTGGCGAGCCTGTCTCCCAGCTCTGTCAGGAACTAGTTATCTGAGTTTGAGCAAGTCGTGCCTGTCCCGTTGGGCCTCAGTTTCTCCACGAATTCACGACAGAAATGTCCTGAACACCGGAGGTGGCTCCTGAGTCCTATCACCACGGGTTACAGGGGCGCTGGGAGGGACCGGGGACTGGGCCCCGAAGTCAGCCCGGGCCGGCTCGGTGCCCTCAGCAGGGGCGCCGTGCACCCAACAGGCGCTCGCTGAGGTGCAGCGACGCGACCCGCGCGGCCAGCCCGCCCCGAGCCCCGCGGAGTTACCCGTCCATTACATCCAGGTGCAGGTAGTCGGCCCCCGAGTCCAGCATGCGCAGGCACTCGGCCCCCAGGTTGGCCAGGTCGCTGTTGAGGATGGACGGGCCGATCTTGCAGCCCGACGCCATGGTGCCGGTTCCCTAGAGCGAGTGAGCCCACGAGAGCCCGGGCCAGCCAAGACTTCGTCCCGATTGGGTGCGCCGCACTAGCTCCGCCCCCTCCCACCTCGCACTGTCTTCCGGACTCTGCCGGAAGCAGCTGCCCTGCGGCGAGGAAGTCCCGCCTCCTCCGGGGGGGGGTGGGGCTGTCAGATGGACAGCTAGGGGCGGAGCCAGGTGCAGAGAGTTTATTCCTCCTGGCTTGGATTTCCCAGGGTCTTCTGTCTTCTCAATATAATAGCTCTTTTTCCTTTTGGAAGGAAAAGTAGTTTGAGTATAATGTAAGAAGGCAACGGGCTGATCAGCTAGACTACCACCTACAGTGTAGAAATTTGCCTTTTTTTGTTTTTTTGTTTTTTGTTTCATACATGTATGATTGTAATCATATTCAACCCCGTTACCCTCTCTTACTTCCCTGACACTCCTCCTGACCTCTTCTTCCCAATTAATCCCTCTCAAACTTAAATAATGTTGTGTGTCTATAGGTTTTGTGTAGGGAACCACAGTTGCCTGTGCAATCATTAAGTGCAGCATTTTGTAGATCTTTCTCTACCCTCTTCAAAAAAAAAAAAAAAAAAAATCCTGAATGAGCTCGCCCATTCCCAATGGAGAGAAATGAAAGTAGAGCCCATTAAATGATTTTAGATTTATTTTATTATATGTGCATATTCAAACACAGAAATCATTAGCTTTCATAAATATCTTTCATAAACATCTCAGTATTTATTCAGATGCATTTTTCCATGCTCTTTGGTCATTCAGTATTCATAACAGACTTTATAGTCATCTGAAGGAAGTTGGCTGTATAGTCAATCCTTTGTTATTTTTTTTCCTACAAAATGGCTGATAAAGGACTTTAATCCCATGGTCACAGTGACTATTAAAAATATCATGGAGGTACGTAGATTTATGATCCTAAATGATCCTTAAATAATATAAGTAAATTTATCATAAACTTTTTCAAATACATTCTGCCCTCTACTCATTTTTATTCTCCTGAGTGTCAAATCAAAGTTTGCTTCTGAAATGCTGCAGTTGAGACCCACGAAAATAAATGAGGAAGTGGGACAGTTTACTCACTGCTGAGACACAAGGCCATGAATTGGTAGTGTGAGGTCACAGAGCGAAAGTGGGACTCTATGTGACAACAGCAAATTCTGAATTCTCTGGTAAAGTGTCCTGCGAGACTCAAGGAAGGTAATTAGTTCATGTTTTGGACTATAATTCTATTCATTTATGACCCTTTCTTCCTTATGGGTCTCTGGATATATTCTATCATTTCCTTGGAAACTCAAGGAGGTGGGCAGCAAAGTGGAGAAAGTTCTTCACTGACTAAAAGAACAGATGCTAAAAGAGAGATGTCATCCTGTCTTAAGTTACTTTGGAGGCTTGAAGCAGAAAACCAACAGATGTGTCCAGCACTGCTATGTGCCCAGCTGTGCCCTTTGGCACTGTTGTTCTAGTGGCTTTTTCCAAGGCACTCAGTAACTCACTTCCCTTTTCAGAAGAATCAAATAATTTAATAGAATTATAGAAAACACTGAATTCTGTAAATCAAAGTAAAAGGTTTGTTCTAGAGAACTCAGCATCCAGGATTTAACCTGCTTTAATCAGAATAGTACACATGGGTACCCACTATCATGGATGATGTATTTTTATTCAAAGGTCTCTCTATAAAGTTACTTTCCAAAGGAGCAATTTTAGCTGGATGTAATTTTTTAATACCTGGAAAGTGGGTGCCTGTTTTATTCTTCCTCTGAATGAGATAAATATTAAGCATTACAGATTAAGATATGGTCTAATTTTTACTAATACATTGATCAAAAGTGATGAGTTTTTAGTCACATTTTGAATATTGCAAAAGGTTGTCAATTAACGTGAACGTTTCTCTTCTTTTAGCTGTTTTAAGTTATTCCTTCAAACTCCTGAGAATACATCTTGTGACAGTCTTATGCACATACATATACTTTAGTTACCACACAAACGTTCAACACATTACATTCAGCACGTGTAAGGACACATTAAATGGAATAGATGAGAAACCTCAAAAGTTCCAAGACAGAGCACTCCCACTCTGTAAGTCCCCAGTTCTCAGAGTGGACACATTGTTTCTATTCTAAGATAAAACATCACTTAGGTTGTTGAAAAAGTTAATAACAGACTTCCATACACAACAGTGAAGGAGTCAAGTTAAAAGGCAGACAGACCAGTAAAATCATTTCTCAAACAGCCCAATACATTTAAAATATATAAAGATATTTAGGGTTATCATAGAGTATTTAACAATTCTTTGAGCTCTATACTTCTTAACTATTTGACACAATCATAGAGATTTTGAGTCACAAATCCAAAAGAGGGAACAAAGCGGAGACAGAGATGCACACAACTCAGACACTGGTAATGACCAAACATAAGGCCTCTAATGCTAATTGAGCAGCATAGTTTTTAACAGGCAAAATATATCAGCTCAGGACCAGAAAACCACTTACATGTCCACTTCTGCACTTAGAAATGAGTTGAGCATTAAGTATAAATGATGTGAAGGTGTTATAACAGAGAAGGTTCATTGTCTCCTGGATTTCTCACACACATTCTCTGACACAAAGCAGAGAAGGTGATACTGCCCTGATTTTCTGACCTGGGAGATTTTAAATTTTATTCTAGTTAGTTTATAGATTAACTTTTATTCTCATGGTGAATGGTATCATAGCCCCAAAATACATTTGATTTTATAAGTCACTGTGCTTGTTTAATAAATAATTCTAACATAAAATCATTTCCTTTATGATTTGTATGGGTTTATAGGTATCTTCTTGATAGTATACATTTCATAGACAACACAGTCAACATTTAAGCATATAGAATATATTGTAAAACTCATCTCAACAAAATCAAAATCTCTGTTTAGCTTCTACTTGAAGACTAACACACATTTACACTCACACACACACACACACACACACACACACACACACACATACACACACCCATACCAATGTAGGTATGTTATGAGATTTTTTTCAGTGTTTAATAGTTACATTTCTCTAACGTAAACTGCTAAACCTTTGAAAACCATTTAGGATCTATATGATGCTCAGCCCTTCAATAATCCACCTAAGTACTGGCCTGATAAGCCTTTCAAATTCTATTTTTTTTTTTTTTTTGAAGTAACTGCACTTCAAGTTAAAGCCCTATTTGTAATATATATAAGCTGTCTGAGTCTAGAAAGAAAGAAATTAAGAAATTGATTACTCTGACTTTCCCTCAGTAACTGAGATCTCCTAAGGATCATAGAATATTTGACAACTGAGAAAAAGTTATTTCCTGATATAGTTCTAACAGCATAACTTTACCGTATGAAAATATGCCCCCAGGGGCAGGCACAAGGACCATGAGGGAAAGCAATCCTCTTTACCAGTGGGGCCGAATCTGAATGTTGATGTCAGGGATAGAAATAGGAATGCCATCTCTTTCAAGCAACGCTACTTACATTTAGCTTTTTATAATTATGTGGGTGTTATCAATTCAGAGCCATATCTGAGAGTCTAGAATATTCTCTGTCTAATACAATAGATATGAAATAAAATGCTAAGTGGCATCAGAATTTTGATTTATTGGATGTAGTGAAAAGGACAGTTAAAAAATAAATTTTGAAATGTCCATAGCTCTAAAAATAGTATGTGTGTGTGCCTTTTTTTTTTAAATAACCAGCTATTATTGACCCAAACAAAAATGACTCTAGGCTTTATAGTTTAGTTTCTCTAATCTAATTATTGTTCTTGCTGGTTCTTTCTATGTATATTTCTATGCATATTGCCACCTAATATAAAATTTTGAAACTACAAAAATAAACATTGTTGTGAGATGTATAGTGTGAGTATCTTAAGAGGGTGTGTTCCCTTTTAGAACATATTGTTAGTATTACGAGGGCAGCAATATTAAAGATTCTCAACTCTCTGTTATAGCATGGATTCCTAGCTGCTCAGAGTGAGTTATACACAGTGTGCAGCGAGACAGCTCTTCCTGTTGTTCTTCCCTGTTATGGACTTCACACAACTAAGGAATTATAGCTCTTGATTTGTTTTTTAAGACGTTTCTGAAGCATTAGAAGTTTTGGTGGCAAAATGCACTCAGCCTTTATGCGACCCACGGGCTATGAAGGAAGGAATGATTTTCATCAGAAGTGTTCTCTTGCCAGCTGACTTCTGTCGAGTGCAGAGCTCCTGCGATGCAGAACTAAACATGGGACTCATCTAGCGCCGAGTCTGTCTCCCGCAGCTCGGGGGGCGTGAACTGGCTGGACAGCAGGGGATTCTCCATGCCATTTTCTTCGCTGATATGAAGGACGGAGTCTCCATGCTGCAGGAGGCTGGACGTTTCAAGGCCGGTGAAGTCATTGGGGTCTGACAGCCGAGTGGAGAGGAGGCTGTGTCCTGCAGCACCTTGGACTTCTGCGTCCTCCCTTTGTTCTCCTTCTTCAGCAAGAAGGGGCTCACTCTGTGATCAAAGGGATCATAGCATCATGGACAAGTAGGATGGGTACCAGAAAGGCACATAAAAAGTTCTGCTCTAACTGGACAAGAAATCCAAGGTGAATTCCAGCCTATGCCATAGGTAGGATTTATAAGGACCCTTCCATCTGTTAAAGCATTGGTTTTCTACCCTTTGACATAGTATTTACTTTTTTCAGGGGTTGGGGTAAACCGTGCTTATAGACTATAAAAATGCAGCAACCCAAATGATGTACTACACTACACTTTTTAACCATAAAAGCTATACAAATATGTATACTAATATTACCATTTAGGTTTTTTTTGTAGATATCACATCAGAATATTATACCTATAGAATTTTATTTATATAAGCCAAAGAAAATAATATTAAAACAATGAAGAAAATGTTTTAAGTCCATCTGATTTTTAGGACACAGAAAACTATGTAAAGGCTTCCTTGATGCTAGTAACTTCATTTGCTGTAAATGAAAAATACTTCAACTACATCTCAGCTTTCTGCTGTCAGCGATTATTCCAGCTGATGAATAATTTCTTTTTATGTTTTGCACTAAGACTCCCCTTGGTTTTTCTTAATTATCAAGTGTCTGTTAGCCAGACACGTTAGTTAGATTTTCTTCTCCACCTTGGCAAAAATCGTATCTGTTTGGGCAATAAGATGTTCCAGAAACAAACTTAATTACTCAGAAGAAATGTGTATATCTACATGTTTCCTGCAAAGAAGGATTCGGGGAACAGGTCTGGCCTGTCTCTGCCGTGCCCTCACCTGCTTGGGAGATAGGCTATGAAGATCTGCAAAGATGATAGCGGGGGAGGATGTGAGCACTGGCTTCTCTGGTCCTTCTGGCTTCCTAGCCCGGCCTGGGCTGCAGCTCTGTGGTTGGCTTGTGGTAGGAAGTATGTCTGTTGGGCCTGCTGATGGTTCTGGCTGAGCCTCGATGAATGTCACAGATCGCTTCTGATCAACTGTAAGTAAGAGGCAGGTAGGAGAGAATTGACTGATGATACCTAATAATGGCACGAACCAGCGATTCATCATAAAGACATTGCTGGTTTGCAAGGAGTGAGATCTGATAGGACCATTTATGTATATTGATTTCACCTTCTTATATAGAATAGGACTGAAGAGGAAAAAAAATCACTTCTATAGGAGTGTTCTAAAATAGGATTTGCAAAGGTTAACTTCCTAGAGATGGTCCTATAACTAAAAAGTCCAATGAGACAAAAGTGCCTTTGTCTTTAGTAAGATACAGATGATTCTAGTTCCTGGACTGAGTAGAGAAACCACAACCTTTTATGTTCAAATTCAGAATATTAACAGTTTACCTAGGGTTGTTCCATTTACCTAGGTTCTTTGGGAATGGGGAAAGGTTGGGAAAGATGAGATAAAAACAAAACAAAGTAGTAAAGTTTCCTGGGAAACTTCTCCTAAGACCTCCCTAAAGGTGAGCTTCTTGCATCAGCTCAGTCTCTGCTGGATCCAATCTGTTCTGGATCAGAGGGGACCCAAGAAGCCTCTCTCACCAGATGGCTTTGTCTTAGGTTGGATGCTCCTGCGCGTGGTGGACAGTCGAGCTCCGTGACGGTTTCTGGGTTCAGTTTGAGTCTTCTGCCTTGACAGGAGAGGGCGTCTTAGCTGAAGAAAGGGGATAAAAGAAAACTGACAATAAAGTCCAACTGTCTGGGAACAACAGACACAGTGGTCAGGTGACACTGTCTCGGCTGTCCTAATTGTCCCTTCCTGTAGCCTTGGAACATTAATGGATGTGAAATGCCAAAACTGAGAATTTCAGTGGATAGGAAGCCAAAAAAATATATATGCTCAATGCCTGACTTTTGTGTATCAGAAGCTATTGCTAAACTCATCTCAATTCTCAGAGAGAGCGATATTAACAAACCTAAGCCTCTAGCAAAACATTAGAGTGAAGAAGCACCCACAGACAGCAGCAGGCAGAGCGTTACTCAGATTTATATTTGCAAAATAATGTATGAGCCAGGGATGGTGGGTATGCCTGGAATGCCAGCACTTGGGAAAGTGAGGCAGGAGGATTGCCTGTGATACCACCTTGGACTATATAATGAAACCTTATCTGGAAACTGAGGAATGAGAGATGAGAAGAGATGAAGTATGAGGGGTAAAAGGAAGACGGGAGCAGAAGGGAAAGGAGAAACCACGGAAATATAGAGGAGTCTCATCTAAGGAAATCTGTCCCCTTGGAGACTGCCAGGCTGGTTTCTAACCCTGTGTGACCCAGGCTGGCATTCAACTGCCCGCCTTCCTCCCTCAGTCTCCTAACTGCTGGGAATGTAGGTATGCACCACAGCACCCAGCTGGGGGGCGGGGAGATCTTCTGTTCCGGTATTGAATTAAATCTCCAGTCTCAGAGTGAAGAAGGACCTGTCTTTGTTTTTCTGTACAAGCAGACGTCCAGCGAACTGTGAAACAGCGAGAGCAAGCTCTGCCAGTGAGTTTGGCTGGGAGAGAAGCTTGCCAAAGCGAGAACAAGAAGACCCATTATAGGCCCGACATCACTTTCGGAAAACTCGGCTTTTGCACAATAACAGCTTCGCATTTGAAATAGAATCCTCATGAGGCCGGCTTGCTCAAGCACTTACCTTGCTTTAAGATTGCTGTCCACTGCTTATTTCAGGTTAGAAGGCCAAGTGTAAGCTTAATAAACACTAGCAAGCACATGGCTCTTCCACTTACAAGGGTGACTCTCAAAGCATTTCAGGGCCTTCTTACCTGCCTCAGGCCCCTCTTCCTCCCCAGTGGCTGCTGCAGGAGGACGTTCTGCTGGCCAGGTTCACTCTGTATACTTGCCACCCTGCCAAGCATCAACAGCATTAGTCTACCCTGCATACAGTGCAGAGGACCGTTCTTTGATGAGTGTTAACCGAAACCACTTATATGGAACAGTCACTTCAAAGATACCATTATCTTTGAAGGATGGTTGGGAAAGACTCCTTGGGGTAGGGATTTTTTTTTTTTTTTTTTTTTTTTTTTTTAAGGCTTGGAAAGGAGGACAAGGCCTTGTAGCCCCAAGCTCTCAAAATTGAGATTCTGTTTTCAATCACCGATGCTGTGTCTCTTACTCAGCAGGACACTGGTTCGATAACACCCCTGATTTGGAAGCCATCAAAAGGCTTATCGTGTCATATTCTAATCTCAATTTTTTTTTCCAAGGGGAATGGGAACGCTGTCGACAAATACACACAAACAAGTCTGTCACATGGATGGGGACACCTGTTTCAAAACTTCCAAATTTAAATAAAAATAAGATGGACAGATACTGAACACATCAGACACAGAATCCATTTGGGTGAAGGGACACATTGAACACATGTTTGCAGCCTGAAGTCTCTGTGAATGCTCTGCAAACCAATAGTCACGTGGGTAGAGAATTTAAATGCATTTGAAAAAAAGGAGATTTTAGGTTTAAAAGGCTGGCAAAGTAAAGTGTCAGGACCACTCAGCTGTGCTCCAGCAAAGTGTGCAGTTGATAAAAGAAGTCGTCTTCTCCCCCCAAATTCACTGTGTATGTGTGTCTCTTAGAAGCAGAAATGGCTTCTGGCAAGATCTGCTACTTTAGTGTTGGGTGAATCTGAACATACTGAAATGGGCCATGGTCCCTTTTTATTCTCCATGCATGTTATTATAGATATCTACAATGGAAGAGAGAATGAAAAGAGAGAGAACACTGTGCCCAGATGATGTTTTAATTCTGTGGTTGATGTCAATGTGATTAATTGATTTACGGTTAAATAACGCCTTTGCCTTTGCAAAAGGAGAGTCATCTACAGATATTGCTAGGGTAAAGCATCCCACAGAGGAACCCAGTCAGCAACTGTCCAGAAAAGAAAGAAAAGGATTATATCTACACATTCCCATTTTTATCATGTGCTATATAAATACCTCGTTGCACTTTTAGTAAAAGAAAGCAGCAGCAAGCTGAGCATTCAGATGCCTTTCGTGTACTGACAACTGGCTAATAATCACACTTGGTGTGCTCAAAGCTGTCATTTAAAGTCCAAGTCATGTTTTCACTAGAAAAAGCAGTGTTTCTCAATAAGATCTGCCAAAATTTATATTTGTATAAAACAGGGATATGATTGACCATCTGACTGGTGTATGCAACACAAAATTCTGCAAAGAATACCAAAAAAGAGGTCGTTAAGATTTCTTTGCTTCCCCAAAGATCAAGCTCAAAGGGTTGATGTACGTTATCTTTATGATTTTGTTGCATGTGTGAAGGATATCAATGCTAAAGAAACAGTGTAGCACATTCTGGTAATCAGTTCAAACTATGTTGCTGGCATGTCTGAAATGACATCTCCTTATTACCAATTTTAACATGTGTCTGTTAAGTTTGGAAAGCATATATACACAGACAAGTGGAAACACATTTCTTCCAATACCAAGCAAAGCTACCATTGGAATGAATTCTTCATTGACATCTAGATGTTACCTCAGTTCCCTTGGCCATAAAGGGAGGCTGATACTTACCAACTACCTCCCATTAAGGTAGAGAAAAGAAGTTAGTGGGTGTGAAATGGTTTGAATATGAAGACTGACATATATAGCATGCTTTCTTGTTTTACATTTTCTGTTTGTAATAAGTTTATTGCTTCTAGGATACTAAAAGGAAGTAGGTAATACATTTTGAAAACAGTTGGACAGAGAAAATGACTAGGAGGCAGTCCTCTTGTCTCATCTTTATTTAGAAATCTGAGATTGTGAGGGAAAAAAATGATGCAAGAAAAGAAAAAAAAAAACATTACTCAGAGAGTTAAATGCCACAACATAACAATAATTTCATGATGGTTAGTCCATGTGGAAGATCATTAGCATCAACATTTCTCTATGGAAAGAGAGGCTTATAGCTGAGAAAGCCATCAAGTTTCTCTGGTAATCAGCTGTTCTATGTACATAATATAGGAATGTATATATACAGAGAAGATGGAATCATAGAGCATGTTTCTGGAGCACATTTCAGACAATAAATCATACTTGCCTTAGAAATATGATGCTGATGTTTGTATTTGCCATGTCAATAAATTAAGTTATGTAAATAATAAACAGCTAAAAGGCTAACAATGACTGTAATGTATGAAAAAATTCTATTTCTTGGAGTTTATTTTGAACTGGAACTATATAGAAAAATTAGCTTCAATTTAGATGTTGTTCTTTATATATTTCAGTTATTTGTTTGAACCAGGAGAAAGCCAAGCTCTTTGTGCTAAGACCCTTTCTGTATTATGTTCTCTTTTCTATTTTAAAGTTTTGAGATAGTCCCATCCAGTGTCTGCCGGAAATGAAATCATCAAAATTTGTTTCCTCATCCATTTTATTGGCTACTATCATAAGTTTACAGGTATTTCAGTAGGCAACTGAATCCTTTTGAATAACTGATGTATCTACTTCATATACAATAGGTACGGAAAATAACTGAGATGTTGAGATGAGGCCAAGGTTTGTCAGAGCACTGGGTCAAATGCTAAAAGCTTTATCCTGTACAGAATACTAAATTCTTGAAAGTTTTTCTTAAAGTTTTAATTGTAAGAATGGCAGCTGATTTTTATTGTGTGAACCAAACAGGGTGGAACAGTAAGTATCAAAGCTAATAAAACTTTCTAAACTTATTTAGAAACAGGTGTGTGTCTGTGTGTGTGTGTGTGTGTGTGTGTGTGTGTGTGTGTGTGTGTATGTCTGTCTGTCTGACTGTCTGTCTGTCTGTTTGTCTGTCCCTGGCTGCATGGGTTAAAGGGGAGCACTGCTGCTGCCGCCAGCACCACCCAGCCCAAACCTTCCAGATTTAAATTAACATCTTGCAACTCATAAGTAAGCAATCTTTTGTGATAGAGGGGCATGGTCTCCGGCTGTTACCCCAGCTGGCATCTGGAATGTGCCATCCACCTGCTGTAGCCTCTCTAGCGCTAGGGCTCCATGACAGGCCCATGTTGGCATGCTTTTCCTTCTCCTTGTGTTTCTAGGTTGCTGAAAATATCACTTTGGCAAATAATAGTAAGATCCAGATTTTAGAAAAGAAAATCCAAGCATGGCATGGTGGAGTCATGATTTAACATAGTCTTCAAAAGCTAGTTGTCATTTATAATACAAAGAAATAATTAGGTAACATTAGGAAAATGATTCTGACAAAGATTACCTCTTTTTACTGTTACAGCATGGTGCCCTGGATTGAAGTGTATACATAAGTGTGTGTGTTTCTTAATATACCTGATAATATTTTTAAAATAAGAGTTATGTAAACAAGGATCCATTCAGTAATGCAAGGATAATTAAATTATAAAACTTATTATTATTATTAAATTATAACATTATGTATTACAGTATATCACGTAAATAAAAAGGTTAAGGAGAAGCAACAGATGATAACACTACCAAGATATTAAGTTGACGTGCTTATTGCTTCTTTCTCTACTTCTGACTTCAGCTTTAATTTGATTATAGAAGTGGAACATAAGACATGTGGCACAGTCTTTTATCCCGAGTGACTGCCTCGTGGTGGGAACTCATTAAGTCAATGGTAGAGGAGCAACAGGCCGACAGCCGGAACGAGAAGAGAAGACCAGAGCTTACTCCTCCCCTTTGCAAAACAATCACTGTTTAAAGTTTATGTAGCCTTCACAGCACCCAAGAAACATGTTTTAAGTGCTACAGAATCCACAGACTAGAGGGACTAACTGGGATTTAGACATCTTGGGAGAAGTGGCTTAGCAATGGCAAAGGGCACATCAGTGCACGTCTTGGCCCTGCCTTGTTGGCTACACTGTACATGAAGAGGACCTGGAAAGGTTTCATGCCTTTATGGCTGCCTGTGAGCATGAGAGAGGCAATTCTACATTGGTTGTATCTCATCAAAACTCCAATCTTGTTCAAATTTGAACTGCGTTCTTAATTTTCACTGTGATGAACTTTTATGAGAATAAAATAGCATGATAATTTCTTTTTAAATTAAGAGTTCACCATCGACTCCTGTTTTTAAACTATCCTAACATGTCTAAGCAACATCTGGATCTCAACTATAAACATCCAGCCCTAAGGACTTCAACTTCCCTAGATCTCTACTATTCTAAAGGTAAAACATGGCCATATGTGTGTTTGAGGAACCTCTATGATATGCTTTTAAACCATGTAGAACAGGGTTTTCCAGAGAAGAAAAAACTTCTATGGAAATTTGGTTTAGGTTATTAATTTCCAATGGAAGTTTTAAGAAATAGAACCAGATAGACAACAATGTTTCTAATAGGCAATTTGGTGGCTGGGTCTTTAAAGGGAATATATTAGCATAATCTAGTAGAAAATCTTAGCAGTTTCAAATTGGAGTGTAAATTTTTTTGAGTTCTTATCCATTTATATGATTATCTTGGTATCTTCCTCACTCAGCCTCTTTTGTCTAAAACAAGTGGCCGGTCAGAGGCAAAGTCCTATAAAAGTTAAGCCACACAATAAAGGAATGGGCATGGCGGGGTTTATTGCATTCCTTCTTTTTGCTTCTCAGATAGCTTGGGTTAGACTTTCTTTAGGTTAACTTTGAGTGTACCTCACATCTTAAATACCAGAGTGTGTATTAAATGGAATTCACATGGTTACTGCCTCTCCAATTTTGGATTTTAATCACGTGCCTAAGAATTCTTGTGCGGGAAAGTAAGAAAGCCTGCCAATGAAATATATAAAGTTGTGCCATTCCATTAAATCCCCTTGTTAGTAAATGCCCAGACTCCCTCTCCTCCAAAGAGAGCTTGCTGAAGCACACAGGAGAGGTGGATGTGTTACTGACAGGTGAGACCACCAACGAAATTGTTCCAGAATCCACTGAGATTTGTTCACATTTCTTACTGACCAGGGCTGGTGTTGGTGACCAACACCAAGGACCAGAGGGAGACAACAAAAGCAACAACAGACCAACAGCAGCTGATTTAAGGTGCTCATCAAAATTCCTCCGAGGATGAGCTCTCTAACTCTGGCTCTGAACTGGTCCTCAAACCTAGCACAAGTATTGAGTTTCCTCCTCTTGCGCTGGGTGTAGCCCAGACTATGAATTAGCTCAGTAGCTTTGGTTCTTTGAATCCTGAGTTCCCTAGAGAAGGCCAAGTCCTTCAGAGAATTAATTAATTAATAAAACACAAACTCTGTTCCCATCTCCTCTTGTACACACTGGTGGCTTAAGTTAGCAGAACCAGAATCTGAACCGATGAGAAGGTTCTCAGCACAAAGCTTTAGATTTTGAAACCTGACTAATACTTTCTACCCTTCAATAAGCCCCTGGTCCTATCTTCTGAAATTAAGGTTTTTCATATGCAGTTTTAAGCGTTGAACAGCTAACACTTTAAATGCATTGCTGCCCCTCTTTGACTCGCTGAAAGACACTACAGACAGTTAAGAAAAACTTTGTCCAGGCCCTCGTTTCTCAAGCTGCTTTGCCTATGACTCCTGCTAATTCAGGTTGGATTATGCAGCACTCCACATTTACTAAGAGACTAATCTGTCCAAGCAAGGGCTCGCAAACACAAATGAATGTCATGAGTTATGGATCCAGTTTAAAAAAAAAGTACCTGATGATGAACTAAATTTCCCATTTTCATTTGCAGAAGAAAATGTGAAATCCAAACAAGATGCAAAGAAAACAAAAGACCTTTCACAGGAACGGCCTCTCAACATTTCCTCATCTTTGAGAAAAAGCAATAAACACAAGGAGAGTGTCCTCACTCTAGAATGCAGCCCTGGGACTGCTTTCGCTTGACATGGGACAGAGACACTCTAGTGATGGACAAGAAGCATTGCCCCTAATGAGGATTAGTTGAGAGGTGTCAATCAACAGCACAAGATTAGGAATGTTTGACGTGGTTTATCTGAGTGTTAAAGGTGCAGTACCCATTTCTGAAGGCTTAAGCAAATAGTCTAGGAATAATGTTTCCATTGTATTACTTCTCTCATTGCTTCTGGAGAAAAGTTTGCGTTTGTTTTTTTTTTTTTTTTTTTTTTTTTGTGGCAAGTTTCTGAGTCATTTTTGTTCTAGAAGCAATATTCTTTACGTGTGCCTGAATAGGCTAGAGGCATGCCAAGCAGCATGTAGCAAAGAGAAGCAACCACTCGCACTGCAGTGACATTGCTATCCTCACAGCATCGCTGCTTTCTTACCATCTGTGGTATTAGCTAGAAATTCTGACTTGGTTGAGTACAGGGGCTCCCTGAGAGGGAGTTGTTCTAAAAAGTCTCCCCAAAAGCAATTCTCAATGAATATTGGTGTGGACAGGAATGATTAGATGGGAGAAATTTAATGTTTGGTAGAACAGACTTTGGGGGAGGTACTGAGTATTGCACTCAGAGTCTAGCACATGTTAAACACGTGCTTTACTACTGAACTACACCCTTAGCCCTTGGTATAGCAAACATTTTAGACATCCATTCGACAGAGAGAATTCTGTTGTTGTTTTAATTGAGGCTTTTAGACTATTTGTGATCTCCGAACCTGTAAAGAAGGAGGGTTTGCTACACCTTTGACTTCCAGGCTCGTGAGTTCATGAACAACAAAGGGCGAGGGATGGAAAGATACCGAGACGGGCAATAGAAGACGGAGGAGACAGAGAGACGGAGGCGACAGGGAACAGCTAGTTCCCAGCACAGACACCAATAGACAGGTAGCTTTGACACTGTACCTAGAGAGGCTGCCCTCGGCGGCCAGGCCCTGGGAGTCATCGAGGACATTAGGTTCACTGCAGGAGGGGTAGGGAGATGAAGCATTTAGGGAAAGAGAATGCAAAAAGAAAAAATAAAAAGAGGAAAAAAATAAAACAGGAGGGGGAGGGGCATGCGATTTTCTGTTTCCAAGAACTGAAAATAAGTTTAACAGAACAAGGAAGGAAAAGGAGACAGTCAACCATTTCACCTTGTGCTGGGTTTGTCAAGACATAGGACTCAAGGCAATGGGGGAAGGAAAGACTTCTGATGGGCACGACTCTCAGAGGAGCAGTCTGTTTATTGGTCAAGAGTTAAAATGAGCTCCAAATGAACACGTGAGCTCAGAAATGCATGGCAGAGTAGATCTGTAGAAGATGCATCTATAATTTCCTTGGTAGGCATTTGGCTAGATGGTTATTATTTTTATCTTATGGACACAGTATATCAATGACTAGATCCCACATTTTCTCAGACTCCCTAACAGTACCACACAGAAACCACTTACCAGGAATGTCCACAACCAAAGTCTGGAAACTAATGCCATTAAGGAAAGCAAAGAAAGAGCCCCTGCTGATTTTGCAATGAAAATGTCAGTAAACAAACTGAAGGCATCTTCATGTTACAAGGAACTCACATTTACCTCTCTATTTGATATTCTCTGGTGACTGAATTGTGACTATAACAGGAAGCCTGTCCTTTGGTGAGCAAATAGTAGCTTATCCACATATTTGAATGCAGCTGAACTAGTATTTGTGAATGCAAGCTGTGTTATATTTTATCTCCTTTCATCTCAGGCCTAGCACTAATCTAAGCAATCATAAGGCATTTAATATATATATATGTATTAAGTTGCATAGAGTTAAGCAACTACAAAATTAAGGGGACTATTCCCAAAAAATTGACTGTAAAACTAGTCTGTGTTCCCAGAAAGAGAATCACTATTTTGTAATGGACAAAGACAGTGTCCCCTTCTACAACTTTCCAAAATGTAACTCAGTATCAAAATGATTTGTTGACGTGTCTTTGCTTTTTTGTATTAACTTCTGGTATACATTTATACTAGATAAACTTTCTCCATGAGAATAAATTGACCTCATATTATGCAAACAGAAAGAATTAGTATTCTAATTTGAATAACTCAAAATCTTTCTGATTAAAATTTCCATTCTAGTTTTATTCTTAATGTGAATATGTGGATAATTAACAACTGAGAATAAATTAAGGTTACCAACGTTATCTATGTTATCTTTTTGGGACATATTACTTACAAAATCATTTCTGCTTAAAGGGAAATTATTAAATGCTAGATTATATAAACTATTTATTGAGTGTTTTGGGTATGATATAATTACTCCTGTATATGAATCATCTTAATTTGAACCCAATCATATATCTCTATTAATATAGTCTATGTATGAATTGTACTTCACTGAGTATACAGGTGCTAAAAATAAACAACAGTGGTTGGGGACATAGGTCAGTATGCAAAGCTATGTGTTGAACCCCAACATTACAAAACAACAAAGTCAGTCATCACCAATTATCTGAAATGAAAATATTAGTTGTTAAAAACAGATGAATTTTCATGTTGATATCTTCTATTACAATTATATGTAAAATATGTAAAATTCAAATGAGTGTTTATTTAAATATAAAGTTTAGTATAGATTCATGCATTATTTTTTCCCCAAGTATAAAAGATTTAGATGACTAAGAGCCCCTGAATGGATTTTTTAAAGTTACATTCTTATATAGAGGATAACACTAAAAGAAAATGCTCTAAGTGGTTTCATCATTGAATCTTAGAGCCATTGATACAAGAGTTCCACTTCACATTGTTTGAGCCTACTTCAACTCATAACTGGGAAACTGAGCTGGATGCCTGCCCATAGTCTGCAGTGTCAGAGGTATACTTTATGCTTGGTGAAGCATCCCTACATGCAATTGACCATAAAGGATACTGCAGAAGGGTAAATTCTCAGATTATCTAGTAAAGTATTTTACTCTTTCCAAATACTCATTATCTTCCCTAATGATAAACCTGACATATAAGGATGCCGTTGACCAGAATAAAAGGATCAGATTTATATTTATGGATATCTCAGTGAAAGCCAATATTTGGACCTGAAGATGTGGTCTTATTTCAAAGTCTGGTTAAGAAATCTACAACTGTTACCCACTGGAACCTACTTGAAAGTGCTTTGTTGTACAGCTTCTCTAGAAACATAACCCATACTTCCTTCTCCTTATGTCTTTATAGGATAATGTGAGTGTATTTGCCCCCCAAGTGCAGACTATAAGAAAGTCATAGCCCTTTACCTTTGGCTGGGTAACATGCCCACCTCAGCCTGAGGTGCAGACGCGCTGGAGACATGGCTGGAAAACCGCCTCCTTCCGATGGTGCTCAGGAGACAGGCTTCCTGTTCACTTACCACACTGGGCATGCTTACAGAATCATCTGAAAGTGGGGAAGAGATCAAGTGTTACAAAATTACCTATCAGATAACTCCATCCAAAGCTGTACTTGGGTTCCTTCCCTGTCTTGGGTACAACCTCAGGGCTGTCTCTAAGGCAAAAAAATCATAACCATCTTTGTCCATAAAAAAACTTACACCCCAGGTGAAGCAATGATAATTTCATGTCTACACACTTTCTACCCTACCTCTACTTGTGTACAGACTTCACAAAACATAGACATACTTCTTACTTTTATCAAAATAAACCATGTACCTTCAAATTAAAAACTTTAGAAAAGCTGGACTGTCCATAGGCACCTAAAGACTATTGCAGGAAAGGTTTAACTGGGAGTTTAGTTTTGAATGAGTCAATTACATTTCTTTGACATTCAAAAACTATTCAGACCATTCAATGACTTCTAGCCTGTTGTAGGGAGGAATATTTCAGATATTTTAGGGAAAAAAAGTTTGAAAATGGTAACATCCTGAAATAAGTGCTTATTTTAAATTTTAAAGTTTAAAGAGGTCATTTCCCATAGAAGCAAAAATTAATATACCCAAATCTATATGAAAATTAGCTTTGGTACAGTATTTGTGTCAAGTTGACCTTATGGTAAACAATCTAGCATGGTTTGTTACTAAACCACATAAACTTCAATAAAAAATTTTATGGTTTTGCAAATTATGTTACCATGTAAGGTCATCTAACACTATTTAGAATACTCTAAATTATACTTTTCAAATAAAATTTAAATATGAAAATTGCTATAAATTTTAATGTTTTATACAATGTCTTGGGCTGAGTCTTGACATACTCCATTTGTAGTTTGTTTACAAAGAAGTTTAAAACTATGGAAATTGGGCTGGAGAGGTGGCTCAGTGATTAAGAGCATTGACTACTCTTCCAGAGGTCCTGAGTTCAATTCCCAGCAACCACATGGTGCCTCACAACCATCTGTAATGAGATCCAATGCCTTCTTCTGGTGTGTCTGAAGACAGCTGCAGTGTACTCATATATATGAAATAAATAAATCTTTTCTTTTTTTAAAGAGGACACATAGAAACAGGGACCCCAAGAGTTTTAAAACAGATGGAAAGCATGACAGAATGCATTGACTGTTTCTACAAAAACCACTCTTGGATTCTCATTGTCATTTGAACTTGTGTCTTTTGACATGTCTTTATCATTTGGCTACTCATTAATCATGTGTTGCCCCTAATAATCATTTTAAATGCTGTTTTTGAACATCACCTTCTCTACATGGTTCCTTCTAATATCATAGAGGACAGAATGTCTTTCTCATGGTTTCTTGTCCTACACCCGAGAGGCCTCTACGGTTTCAATTAAAACAGTTACTCTTGCTTTTATGAATTCTTTATATAAACCAATGCTCACACACTTCACAACCACACAGCACTATTTATCAGCAGTCCCAATTTCACTTTCATAACTATGACATCTGAGAGAGGTATTAAAAGTCTACATGCCTTCTGATCCTACTACCCCCACTATATGAATACTGAGTCTCCCCCCAAGGATATCTCTGTTTAAATCTTCTCTACTTTTCTCCCATAACTCCTTCCTACTGTCTAGGCCAACTACTTATCCACAAAGTTACTTGAACATAGAGTCAGCCTTAGGAATCATGGGGTCATTACTTCCTATCATTAAAAAGATTTTGGTAGCTACTGTTCCATGCATTAAAGAAAGTAGACGTTGCTTGACGTTTCCTAGAGGTATCAGAACTTACTGTTTAAACTGCTCACTTCTGCTATTAGACTATAGTAAGTAGTAGAGTACTTGCTGGGGTCTTGTAAGGGTGAAATCCTGAGTTCAGTACCACCAATCCCTAGCACTATCAGATAAAACAAAATGGACTCTTCTAAATTAGAACGTCAGGGACTCAGTGTCCTGCATGATCATGCCTGTGATCTCGGCAGTCAGTGGTGGAGACAGGAGGATCAGATACTTAAGGTCATCAGCAATATTGGGGATGGAAGGACAGCTTGGGTCTCATGAAACTTCCGTCTCAAATAAAACTAAAGAAAAAATTAAAAAAGTAAACTTCTCATCTTAGTCTCTTACACTGTACAGGTCCAAATGTATACCCATGAGGAGTCGCCAGGTGTCAATTTATAAGGTGCTTATAATATGATCACTACCTTATACAACTTACCCCCAAACTACATCTGCCAATATTAGTAAAAAGTATGTTGACAAAGCATGCATTTCTTTCTCCATCTTATAGACCTCAGTGTAGAGAGATGTTATTTGTCTTTGTTCATTCAAAGTCTATGCTCAACTCCCATTTCCCCTACTTTAGTACAGAGAGGGGCCTTTTGTGGGTTCTGTTTGGTAGAGAGGAGCTCTCTCGGATATTATTCTCAACTTCAAAGGTACAACTGTTCAATACGCAGTATGTAAGAGCATCTAAAAACACAAGTGGGAGATAATCCATGCAGTTTAAGAAGCTCCTGATGTGATGAAGACATTTAATGGAAACTCACCAGCCTTTTGCCTCTAAACCCCACCTTGTTCAGACATACTCATGTAGCCTTTATAGATATGCTCTCTTTGTGCAACAGTAAATCTTTAGCATACACATTAGAAATTAGGAATAAATGCATTATAGGGAAGTCTCTAAATACAAATTTAAGTTGTTTGCCTTTGGGCATCCTTAGATTCAGGCAGGCTGCTACAGACAGCTAGTGTTTTCTGAATATCACACAAATACTCTGACCACTTTTCTTTGACACATGGGACCTTGGGAGAGCCATTCCTCTAGCCGGGATGCCCAGGAGAGTTTAAACGAAATTTCTAAGGAAAGGTCAGATACATACTTTCCTTCTAAATGTCCAAGGACATCAACTTCATTTTGAAGCCTCTTTAAAGAAGGACTGTGGGGGGCAGTCCTGGAAAGGGCTGGAAGGCAGACATCTTTCCTAGGCCCTTGCTAGTGTGGCCAGGCAGCCCTGTTGCTTGTCCTTCTGCACTGTGACCTACTTTCCTCATCCTCCTCGTCGGTCCGGCTGAGGGTGTCTTGCGAAGCCTGTTGGGATGGTTCGCTGTCCTGCTCCCAGACAGTGCCTGTGCCCGTGTTGGAGCGAGACATTGTGGCCAGGCTCAGGCGGTAGGCGGAGGTAGATGTGCCGACAGTGCTGATGGATGTCTTTCCTTGGTACGCTGGAGGTTGAGAGAGCAACAAAAATGTGGGTTAGGGTGGTGATAAACAAATGCTTGCTTTGAAGTCTCTTTGAAAAAAAATGCATATATATAAAACTAGTGTATCCCATACTAAGGAGTATTAAGATAAAGTTGCACAAGAAACTGAAGCAGGAAACAAAACATCAGTGTTGGCTACTGGTGGACTCTGTGTGAGTAGATTCCTTATGAAGGCCTGAAATCCCTACCAAAGAAAGGGAGAGGCTTCTGCAGTTTTCTATTTTTTTTTCCTCTGTAAATTTATTCTCCATTTGCTTAAGCTAATAGGATACCGACCAATTTGGACTTGAATTGCTGATTTGCAAACCCTGGTTTTACTGTGGCATGCGCATTGCCCACATCAGTCTATCGGAATAATAAGAAAATGGGGGTGTGGCCCTGAACCAAAAATCAAAATCAGGGCCCACGGCCAAGCCATTCACAGACTCCCTTTCTGCAGACAACAGCGTTAGAAATGATCTCACCAGAGCCCGTGGAATATGTGAATGGTGGTGTGTGACCATCACCAATGCAGCACTTTTTAATGTTTGTGGTTTAAACATATTGCGAACAACAGTAAACACTTAAGAAAGCAAACACTCATACTTTTACTTATGGGCGATGACTGCCCTCTAATGGTAAACAGATTTCATTTCCTCTTAGTTCTCAGACTGCAGAGTAGCAATACAGACAGACCCGAGGTGGAGTGTGTGTGTGTGTGTGTGTGTGTGGGATGGGGGTGGGGGTGTGAAATACTTTTCACCTGTGAACTCCATGTAGCTCCTCCTCATTCTACTTTGTGAAACATTAAGAGGATTTAGAATCCAGAACACTAATCTAAGGTAAAGTCACCCACCAGCTTCCCTTTCTCTGTATATAAGCTGTTTAACCCCAGTGTCAGGTTCCTTCCTTGCTCCTCCATTCAAACTGGACTTCGAATTACACATATTGCAGTGAAATTATAACAAATGCTAGATAATGTGGATTCCTCTATCAAAAAGGGGAAAGAAAACAATGTAAAGAGATTTTCCTCTTATTAAATATTTAAGAGCTTAACCACTAAATATATGTATATTTAATAAGATTCAGGAAAAGAATAAAGCTAAATTCCCAAGACAGCCATTTGGTATTTGTTTTATTGTTAGACTCGACCAGCGTGATCAAATCCACTAGTATATTGACATAGTTCAGATGCACATGGTTCCTCCGGAGAGCAGTGAGCTAGGCAGAAGATTCTGTAGGTTGTGTTTTCCATCTCTCAGGTTCAAAGGACACCACGCATACTCACCCGACCCACTGTGGACGGCCTCTTTCAGAATTTTCAGTTCACTGTTGAACTCCGCAATGAGGGAGCTCTTGCATAAAGGGCGGGGGATGAAGCGCCGCTCTAGCTGGTCGGCGATATGTTGTCTGGCAGAAAGCTCGTCATGATTTTCTGCTGGTTGGGCCAGTAGCTAAAAGGAAGGTATTTCACATGCTCAGGACCCTGTTTACCCATGTATGATGCCTACCGATTTCATAGATACGGGAAGAACAGAAGGCAATGCATAGGAAGGGGCATTGCCCACACAATGCCATTGTTTAGTGCCTCTACCCTAAGAAGTCAGGGCATGAGAAGAAAAAAAAGGGTAGATAAATAATGGAAGGAAAAAGAAGACTTAACTACCCCTCCCCCGCACCGTATTTCTTTAATAGGTTTCAAATAATGCTACTGCTGTGGGAATACATTCTCCAGAACATTCCATAGGGCCATTTTTTTTTTCCTTTCCTATTTTGAAAGGGACAGGGGTGATGAATGGGATGGAAATAGGTTTGACAGACTTTACTAGGTGAGAAGGTGCTTTGGATGTGAAATACTCTCTGGAGGCTTGCTTGGGGCTGTTTCCTCACCAAACCTGACGTCCACAGGCCCTGCTAACTAATGGCAGTGGCATGTATGTGTCCTGTGTATTCCATGCACCTGTGCGCCCACCCGTGCCCATCCTCGCACCTGTGCACTCACCCGTGCCCACCCGCACCCACCCGTGTGCCCACCCAGCCAGCACTCCTGCCTTAATGGAAAACTGCATGTTCTTGCAGGAGCAGTGCTCCACACCTTGCATTGGATGAAAGGGCGCAAGAGAACGAAGATGGGTATCCGGGTGCGCACGATGAAGTCGAGGAAGTCCCACAGGGCCAGGCCGCCCACCTTCCGCAGAGCCATCTCCTTCACCTGCAGGCTCAGCCAGTACCACTGGCTTCCCAGCTGCCTCTCGAAACAGATGAGAATAACCTTGAGAGCTTCACAGCAGGGAGAGAGAAGAGTAGGCTGAGGGTCTGTGCCTTAGAGGAACCCTGCCCCAAACCACTGCTCCTGCACAAGGAAAAACTAACCTGTTATACTCTATGCTTCTAAAAACTTAACATACTTGCCCGAGCATACAGGCAAAGGTATTTAGATGTGGATTAGAACACAGTTTTGTTAAGTGCATTGAAAATTCCCATTTTGGAAAAAAATAGAATGAGGTAGACTGACTATTGAACTAAAAAGGCATTTAGACGTATGTGCATTCAAAGATAATTATGTTTAATCTATACACACCAAGAAAACTCTGACTGTTTCCATGTTATATTCTGTTCTACATGTACTTTATGCTCATGGTAACTAGTGGGATTTCAATGCATGCTATCAAACCTCTAAAAGAATTGCCAAAATGCTTCTAAAAGTCTGTACATGTATCTATCTTTTTTAATTAAAGTTGTAAGAAAAAAAAAGAAGTATGTGCATTACTAATGCTCTCTGCCCCAAAGGCTTTATTCCAGTGGCTCAATGGAATTGGCAGCATTTTGCTTACAGTGCTAGCTAATCGACAAAATAAGGTACACTGGCTTGACCAAGGAAGAAAAATAATAATACGTTCACTTAAAAGGTGGGAAGTGGAATGGAATGAGAAATGTTCTTCCCAGTTTTTTATTCCTCATCTCACACAAAGGGCTCCCCTCCCCTATCGCCTCCTGTTTTCGTGTTTCCTAACAACACGTGTGTTTCTCTCCTGGGCCTGTGTGTTTGAGCCTGACTTCTTATGTATTCCTTTGTTTAGGCCGGACTTTAGGGCACCCAAGCAGCCTTCTGGGCAGGCTCTGTGTATACACATGTTCGTATTCCCCTGCCTGCTCTCCCGCCAGAGTAAACGCTATCTTCCTACAACCTAAACACCCCACTTTCCAGCACTTAAAATCCAAGGACCTGTTTGATTAGTGAGTCTGTGCTTGTCTCCCGCTCTCCCGCCAGCATTCACTGTGGTGAACTGAAAACAGTACCACGTGACACGGTTCTCTTTTATGGTTTCCAGCGGCCAGTGCTCCCTATGCTTGGTGCCAGTCCAAGTGTGGTCGTTCCCCCATGGTCTACTCCTTTCAGGGGACAATGAGTAGCTCTCTGTTCCTCCACAGGAGTGGGGTAAGGGGTAAATAGGAATGGAAGTGGGGAGAGGAACTGGAAGCTTGCAGGAAGAGAGAACTGTCCTCACATAATTAAAAACCGGACAGAAATGTAAAGACATTGTAATGGGAGGAAAAGAAAGCTGGCTGGGGAAATACCATCCCCAAAGGTCACTATGTCCTACCTTTCAGGACTGTCAACCTTAAGGGCTCTGTGCAGGCAGTTGACAGACCAATGACAAAAACAGCGTATACTACCTCATAGCAGTTGCTAAATTTCAGAGTGAGTCCAAACAGCCATCTCATGTCACAAGGCAAGATTTCCAGTGGAGGACTTGACCCAAGTCACACCCAGTCACAAACCCTTTGACCTAAAATTTGTCCTGCCCACAAGATTTGCTGGGGTAAAGGTGGCACCGAAATTGTGGGAATGGCCCAACCGAGCACTGGTCCAACCTGAGGTCTACACCATGAGTGGGAACCTACTCCTGACACTATCTGGATGGCCAGAAGCCAGAGGCCAGATCGCCCAGAGACCTAGAATAGAACCAAACACAACTCGAAAAACAAAAGTCATTGTAATCATTCCTAATGATATTCTGCTATGTTTGTAGATTGAGGGCTAGCGGAACTGTCGTCGGAGAGCTTTCATCCGGTAGCTGATGGAAACAGATGCAGATACCCACAGCCAAACATTAGGCAAAGCCCAGGGAATCCTGCTGAAGAAGGGCGGGAGGCAGGACTGCAGCAGCCAGAGGGGTTCAGGACACCACAGGGAAACCCATGGAATCAAGCAACCTGATGCCACAGAGGCTCACAGAGAGTGAACCTCAAACCAGAGAACCTTCATGGGACTGATACAGGCTCTTGGCACATATGTTACAGTGTTTAATTTTATCTTCATGTAGGACTCCCAACAGTGAGCCTTGTCTCACTCTGTTGCTCACCTTTGGGGCCCTTTCCCTCTACTGGGTTGCTTTGTCTAACCTTAATAGAAGAGGAGGTCCCTAGTCTCCCTGCAACTTGACATGCCGTGGCCAGTTGATATCCATTGAGTCTGGTCCTTTTCTGATGGGAAGCAGGAAGAGTGGATGGGGGAGAGTAAGCTGGGAACTGTGGGAAAGGGACTAGAAGGAGAGGGGGAAGGGTAAACTGTGGTCTGCAGTTGGGATGCAAAAAAAAAAAAAAATTCAAATTCAAAAAGTAATTAAAAAGCAAAAATTCTCTTTGCCTTTTGGCATATATTTACTGAAGTAAACCAGCCGTGCAACTGTTTCTTGCTCAAGTTGCTTCTTTACGTACCTTCTGGGCCAAGATGCATCTTAGTAAGTACGTCCATGGAGAGAGTAAAGGAGGAGGCAGGGGAGAAAGACCTACCTAAATATGCTGCCTGGCTGGTGGATTCGGCCAGCCCTTCCTTGCGCAGGTCTTTGCCTGCGTCCCCGGGGGTAGAACAGTGTGCCGGGGAGCTGTCCAGCATGAAGTTCTTGCTCCTGGAGGTGCTGATGATTCGAGGGGGCAGGAGCACGTTAATGACCGTCTGCAGCAGTAGCTGTACCTCGGGCTGCTCCAGCCACGGGCTATCTGAAGTGCATTTTGGAAGAGGAAGGGGGGAAAAGTAACAATCACAAGGCAGACCTTCCATGTTATACACTGACCAATGCAACTTCTTCCAGTTCAAAACCAGAGCACCTAGGAGTGTGGGTGGTTCCCACCGCGTACTTTTCTCTTCCACAGACAGCGCAGCGTTATCGCCACCTGAGGGTCGCCGTCGCTAGCGTCCAAGCACTTGGATTGCTAGCCAGATGCCCTGCTTACCAGTTCATCCTCTTTTCTATTGACAAATACTTAAGAGTATATTGTGCTTACATTTGAGATACGTTTTTCCTCAAAGAAAGGCTCCTTTAAGAAGGAAAAGTACAGAGAGAACGGATGGACAGCTGGCAGCCGCAGGACCTCTGCTACCAAGTATCCCACCCATTCTCAGTGTGTCCTGCTTGAACTAATTAACATCTTCTTAACATAAGTGAAACAATGTCCTTCTGCTCTCTACTGTATCAAAACCATCTTAAATAGGAAATATTTTTTTTTTCCCCTAAAAGATATTCTTGTCCCGGGTCAGCTAAACCAAATAAAACTATTTCCCAAATCAACACCCACCACTTAGATCCAATTCAACTGATGGACTTCCCTGGGGAGAAGAAAGAATAGAAAAAAAAAAAAAAAAACAGCACGCTGGTAGTTAGAAAATATAAGAACAATGATATGTTCCCTTTAGTTAAGTTAATCAGACCTTTGCTTCCAGATCCTACTGTGAGCACAAATGGGATGAGCAGATTTAAAAGCATCCCCTCCCTTCGCTCTTGATTGGTGAATGGGGAGATCACATGGCTTAAAGGAAAATCTTCTTTTAAAGCCTGTGCAGCAATAATAGAAAAAAAAGGAAAGATTAATTGATCACTGTGTCCATTGTGTGCATTTGTTTCTACAGAGTGTCGGCAAACGTGCCGCCCCGCTGGCTGCGCCTGCAAACTATGAGTTCACATGTTGTCTTTGTGCCATATGGAGTCTGACCCACACTGATGCTTTACCATTGGCTTCACATACGAGAGCTACATTCCTAAAGAGACAGTAACGGCTTAAGCAGTAAGTGGAGAGGTTTAACACTAGACTCACCTCATTTACCCCACTAATTTTTCTCTATGTGTTTACCAAGGATAATGGGAAAAAACATGATAACTTGGTGTTTTACTCCACTTGGGGGTTATTTAAAAATTCTTTAACACCTGCCTGCCTAGGCCTTCTTCAAGCCAGGAAGCAATAAAGGAAGAAATGAGTGATCTTTGGAAGTAGGTTATTAAGATAAAAGTTAGGGTGTCATCTGTTCCCTCTGTGCGGTAACTACTGTTATTCACAGTCTCTAACATCTACCCATTTTCTGGATGGTAAGAGGCCATGATTGCCAGATCACTATAATTATAATTTTCATTTATAAGTTACCCATTTGTAGCTAGTGTATTCTTTCCATTGATCACAGAGCTTTGAAACTGGGGGACACAGAGGAACAGTTAGAGGAGTTGGCAATTTGTACCTTTGTTGTAAAGTGGGATAGTAGCACGGTGTGTGTGTGTGTGTGTGTGTGTGTGTGTCTGCTCATGCACAATTAAAATATTTAACCCACAATCATTAAAGAAAATACAGATATTCAAACTCTGGTAGTAACATGTGAGAGAATTTTATACTGTAATTCTTTCTGGAAGTAATCTTAAACCAGACTTTGAATACTACTGCTACTTTTGATTAACAATTGTGAGCCAACTACCCGTACGCCATTAGTTTGCACACAGCTTCCACGACCACAGTGGTTCCTGTGGTTGTGCCGGGGCTAGCTGACTCTGCTATTGTTGAGATCTCAAGAAGAATTACAGAAGCCCAACTTAGGGCCATGCTCAGGGCTGAGGCTCCAAACCTATCAGTGTTTGGAGGTGTTCCCACTTCGGTTTCACAGATTTTGCCCAGCTTTTGCAGAAAGAGAGAGAGAGAGATCTCCACGATGATGTGGTGCCTCCACCAGCAACTTAATGAGCGTGACAAACAGGTAAGGCAGTCACACCTGTATCTGCAATGCTACAAGCCGGACAACAGCTGTGCTGAAGGGCAGAGGTGGTGAGAGATAAGGGCTGAGATGAAGAAGGGGTAATCCGTCAGCAACACTGGAAGGTCCTACCACTCCCATCACCTGAAATACAAACAGAGCACATGACTAGCCTTGACCACTGCAACTTCATGCAACTGTAGTAAAGGAGTCTCATTTGCTAATGGTCATCGTAACAAATTGGAGGTCGGGCATGTCATTCTCAGTCTCTCCTTTCTTGGTGCTCTCTGAGGCATGTAATGTCTGGAGTCAGGTCGGTCATTATACTGGATTCAGCCAAGGTTTTGTAGAATGTTGTTTATAGCTAACTATGTGGGTAATGATAGATGGATAATTGGGAGACTGAACAATTACTGGTGGGTTCAAGGAAGTGCTGTCAACAGTCTTTGGTGGAGCGAATACCGAAAACAATGGCGATGGTCACAGCTCTATGTGCACTAAACTAGGCATTCCAACTACACGTTTGTTGCCGAACTAGTTAAGCAGCTGATCCTACTGGATGACACGCTCTAGCATGGTTTTCACACATTGTACAAAACCTTGTCAGGACCAGACTCTAGATATTACGTAAACAGCAAAGATAATTTTTCTCTGCATAAATCCTAGACTGGCCAATGCATGGCGCTATTTGGCCTTAAAAAAGAAAAAAACAAAAAAAAATAAAATAAAATAAAATAAAAGAAAAAGAAAAAGAAAGAAAAGAAAAGCCTCCTTTTTTTGTGTCTTTCTCCTCCCAAAACTATGTCAACCCCTAGCCAAATGTGCAGACTCCACCGCCCCACTCTCCAACTGGCAGCCCTCAACTCTCAACGCAACTTTGAGGTGACTGTCAAAGTAGTTCATGGGAAGCAGCACCCCAACATCCCGCCTGGGCAGGGATGGGCCCCTGTATCTCCCATGTACCACCTTGAAATGTACCTCGGGGTTTTGAGTGTCACCTGAGCCGTCAGTGTTCACAGGTAGTTAAGGGGCACAAAGTGGTTGACCTGTAAATCTTCAGTTTAGAGAAATCAATAGCAGAGTTAAACTGTGCAAAGTTTCATAAGATTGCCACTTGGCTACTCACCAGATTGACACAGACATTGATCAGTGACCTAAGGTGAGGCAGGAAGGATATGATTGGCTGCCTCTGAAGTGTCAAACAAACCCCTTCAATCAAACTGCTGGCAGGCTCCCATTCAACCTGTCGCCTGGAATACAATACAGGAGCCATTAGCGGCCTGACTCCCTTCTGGAGACAGTCTAAAACAAGTGAATGAGACAGTGATCCGGACATCAACTAAGATGGGGACGTGCGTCTGAGACAACAGAGGGCTTCCCACGGGATGACGTTTACCCATGTTGTTCCAAAAGTATGGAGCACACTGGGAGGGGAGGAAGGTACTGAAAACGCAGCAAAGGCACAGTCCTGACTCACCGACTAATGAGACAAAATCTAGTGAAGAAAAAACAGAGATGATGAATGGGTCATATTTTAAGGTCCCTGACGTCAGTTTTTGAGAGGGTTACTATACTATCGTCTCAGGAGATGTGAGAAATCTTCTAACAGAACAAATCTGCTCCCAGCTGCAATTCTGAGATCTGCTTATCAGACTAACCAGGTTAACACAGTCTGTGACTGTCTCAGGCTCTAGGATTCCAGATTAAGCAGGTTGGGCTTTGCCCATTTGAAACTTATTTCTAAGCCTACGCTGGCTATGAAACTGCAGCCTGTACAATGAGAGAGTGGAGAGGTATCTCAAACAAGGAAACACCTACATACTGGATGCCAAAAGCACCCGGTAATCCACAGGCCAGCTTCAGTCAATGCTTGGTGTGTTGAGATGAAGTCACATGAAGAGATCAGAGACAAACTGTATGTTACACGGTGCTTCCCAGGTAGTGTCCATAGCTGACCAGAAGTGTGCATGAATCAAAAAGTTCCTTTGGGGAGGTGTGTCATTTATAATTGGTTTAACTATCCGACAAATGAGCCATTTTATGGAGGTCTTTAACATCATTAGATGTCAAAGTACTTAATAGAAAGAATTTATTCTGACACACACTAATAAGACATTTATAAAATTTTGACCAGCTGTTTACCAGTAGATGCAAATGCTCTAAACAGACTAATGAAGACATTGTGCTTAAGAAAGGTCATCTTGGGCTGGAGAGATGACTCAGCAGTTACAGCACTGACTGCTCTTCCAGAGGTCCTGAGTTCAATTCCCAGCAACCACATGGTGGCTCACAACCATTTGTAATGGGACCCAATGCCCTCTTCTGGTGTGTGTGAAGACAGCAACAGTGTATTCATATAAATAAGAAATACAAATAAATCTAAATGAACAAAAACGAAAACCAAGTCAAAAAACAAAACAAACCCAGGTACCTCCATGCCACAGAAACAAGTGACCTTGATAGAGTGCTTTGACATCCATCACCATGGTACAAAATGATGTAAGAACCAGGACTTAGGCAGTAGCCTGATATTGTTCAGTTCTGTTCTCCTGTGACTCCTCATGGTGGCATAAATGTTCAGAGTGCTAGCTAATGTCTGTAATTGCCACTTTCATCTGAATTTGAAATTTCCATTGAGTGGGTGGTGAATTGTAGCTTCTCCTCGCTATGACTACAGTTTCCAAACTTGGTTCACATTGTCAGGTAGGCTAGTTAAGAGGCATCAGCAAACTTGAAGGGGATGGATAGATATTTCTCAGGACACCAAAAACTCTCCAGGCTGTAATTGTGTTCATTTAGAACTCCACTGAATAAGGTGAATGTTTGGATTTGTTATCAGAGCTCTTAAAGTTGCAGTTTTGCTGATAAGTATAAAAACCTGAATTTTTCTAAGTTTCTAGGTACCCAGACTTGATAAACATATTAAATGTAGTACTTTTAGCATCAAAATAATGTTTCCCTTTTTTGTTGTGCTGGCTATTTGAAAGACATTCTCTGTCTTACTTTAAAAGGGATTAAAGTTGTGAGTTCTAATTGGATTTCTTCACTGCATCAGATGAACTCTGAGAAATGGACAAGCAGTTCCTCAAGATGAACACATACTTCCCTAAAGAAATGTGACTTCCTCAAAACAAATAAGGTTATTGGGGGAATGTATATTCCCAATTATCTACGGAAAATACCACCTGAAACCTTTTGACTCATTTAATTAACCACAGATTGACCTATAGTGTTCAAAATGGCAAACTTATAGCCCTATACTCTGTAATAGCCATGCAGGTAGCCTTCTCACCTCAAGGTGGGCATCTTGTGGATTTTGTTGAACATTCTATCCAATCGCTTCAGAATGAGGATAAGAGCCGGCCTCACAGCCTCTGCTGACCAGTCTGTAATGGGGAGCATCTCCATGATGTAGCGCCGAAGGCCTCGGCTCTCCATTGTCTGGGTGTCATATGGTGCGAGCTTCAGGAGGGAGTGTGCAATTTCTGCCAACCTAAAATCATTTTAGAAATAATACAAAAGTCACTGATAACTGGATACTAACCCCGGAGAGCTCTGAACACCCCAGAAAAAAAAAAAAAGAAAGAATACAAAAATACCGCAGTGGGGCTATTTCTACTCAGTGCACTGCTGACCACCTCATGCTAATCAACATATCAACTTCTTAATGAAAAAAAATTCTCCCCAACATACTCTAATCCCTCTGTTCTCCTCACATATAGCAACAGAAAGATATGTGCACATGTGGAGAATCATGGGAGAGTTCTGAGAATAAACAGGAAGGCAACTTAGAAATATTAAGGGACAGCCCAAATGTATCTAAAGAATGCCACTTCTCTTTGTGTGTGACAGGTCTTATGCTATCCAGATTAGCCTTAAACTTGCTGTGTAGTGGAAGATGAGCTTGAATTTTATATTCTTTTGCCTCATCCTCCCAAGTGCTGGACTTACAGGTGTCTGGTATTATACCTGGTTGTTTATGATGCTGGGGATGAAACTCAGGACTTTGTGTATGCTAAACAGGAAGTCTGCCAATTTCCCACATCTTCAATTCTCAGAGAATGTGATTCTACACACACACACACACACACACACACACACACACACACACACACACACACACCAAGCAAGCACACGTGTGGGGAGCTATTAAATAATTAAAAGTAGTATAATGGGTATATTATATTATGAATATGTAACTCCCATTTCCCCTTTTGCAGTCAAGTTTTTTCTGATTGAGTAATATTTATTCTTAAGCTTTTAAATATGACTCACAACTCCAAAATTTATGATTTGTTTCACACACACACACACACACACACACACACACACACACACACACACTGAAATTACAAGAAACATTAATATACATTGGTTTCGCGTCACTGTATTTGGATTTGTCCCCTCTCAGCACAACACAGAGCATCTGTAACCAGTCAAAGAAGCATACACTTGTCTTTTCTCACAAGCTTGTTGTCCAGTAGTACATTGCTAGGAGACATTTGGTTTGAATAATCTCGGAGTAACCAAGTCCATAAAGTATCTGTCCTCTCACACTGTCCTGGCTCCAGAAAGCTTGCTTGTGACAAATCACATAATGATATGAGTACTATCTACACACCCATGCAGAGCTGGCCCCTTGTCTGTTAGAAGGGAATTGTGGAGGACACTGTTTTTTGTGCCACTCTCTTTTCAACAAATAGCAACTAGGAGGCATTGCCTAACCTCTGTTTAACTTATTTGCTTGTTTGTTTGTAGTGAGACTAGGTTCTCCTTGTGTAGCCCAGGTTATCCTGGAACTGTGAAGACTACACTGGCCGTGAACTTTGATCCTTCTGACTCTTAGCTCACTGATTACTGGGATTAACAGCATGGACAGCTTTTTTTTTTTTTTTTTTTTTAAGATTTATTTATTATATAAAAGTACATCATTGCTGTCTTCAGACACACCAGAAGAGGCATCAGATCCCCCATTACAGACGGTTGTGAGCCACCATGTGGCTTCTGGGATTTGAACTCAGTACCTCTGAAAGTGCTCTTAACCACTGAGCCATCTCTCCAGCCCCAACAGCATTGTTTTTTTAATAAGTATTATCTCACTAAGCAAAATATTTTTTTATTTTATTGACATTATGGTTTTATAGCAGATCATATTTTGCTAATTACTAAGACTCCAGAAAATCAATATCAAATTTATAGTTCATGAATAAATCTAATATGTTTTCATATTAAGTTCTGTGCCAATATCATGAACATAAATATTTACATGTAGCACTACCTTTTCTTAATCTCTACTTAATGTATTCTATCTCTTTTTATCATATAGTTTATATGTTGCCTAAAAATAATAAACAGTTAGTTATACAAGTGATTTTAGTACTTGCAACTGTGTTATTTTCTTTTTCTGTTTTGACATGGACTATGATAACTTTGAAAATTAGGGCTTTATTTTGAAGCCCTAATGTCTAATATAAAATAGATAATTTTCATTAGGGTTAATGTCTACTGAACCTTAATTTTACACCAAATCTCAAGTAGTTGCTTTGGGCTTGTTAAACTTTAGTGTTAGCCTCTAGAGGGTGCTCCAGGCCTCTCTAACCCTACTTCCTTCCCTTAAATGTGCAAAGAGTTATAGAATAGTCCTACAATCCCTAGACACACATAGACACAGATACATACATGGATATATACAGATGAACACACAGAAATAGACAACCATACATAAAAGCACACATAGATACACATACATACACACATACAGAGAAACAAACACATACAGACACACAGAGACATGAATATTACACAGACACATATGCATATACATATGCAGACACTGACATACATACAAAGACACACATAGAGACAGATACATATTCATAGAGACAGACACATACACACACAGACACACAGAGAGACAGACACATATATATACACACACACAGATATTCAGACAGACACATACACACACATACAGACACACACACACAGACAGACAGACAGACATACACACAGATAGACACAGGCAGATACACACACACACACTCACAAAATGCCTGTCTCTGAATGCAATGTTTGTCTATTCATAGAATTACTCAGGTGAATTAGAGATAAATAGAGCCCTCAGTTGCCAAGGCAACAACAGGTCCTTGAAACACTGTAGTCTTCTGTATTGGCGCTGCACTCATCAGTGTGAAATAACCCTTTCCTCACCACAGCACAGTAGGGAGGGCCGCAGCGGAGCTCTCCCGCATGGATGGATGGGTGTGTGCTCACACCTCAGCAAAGGCCAGAGGCTGACAGGGGAGGAGCTTGTTCCAGGTTATGCATCTGTCCTCTTTTGCAATTCACCCTGCCCTTAACACATTCCTTTCAGAAGATCAATTTAAGAAAAAAAGAAAATAAAGCAGTTACTGTTCAGGAAATTGGTGTGCTTTGGCAAATTACAATCCAGTTTCTGGAGGGCTTGGTGAGAACTGTATATTTAATTTTGTAGCTAGATTAAATATTTAAAGGAAGCCTTTTGTTAACCATGAACTTTGAAAGAATTCTTATGATCCTTTTAAAAACTGCTAGAAATAAGCTACTAGGTCCGCTGGGATTACATTTTAAAATCGATCAAACAGTTAATTATAAATTGAATTCCCATTTTAATATTATTTTCAATTTTTGAGATCCTGTTAATAGATAAAATATTTAGTTTACCAGAAGGATCTAAATGGTATGTACCCATGTCACAGGAAATAAATTATTCTAAATATCTCATTCCTTTTCTTGGAGGAAGAACACACACACACACACACACACACACACACACACACACACACACACACAATTCAGTCCAGCACACAGACACAGGGACATGGCTCAAGCTCTGAGCATCACACTTTCAGGTAGAGCTGGTACCTCATGTGGGACTTTACATCCAGCAGCTCCAGGGCAGTGACCCGTGGTTCCCCAGCTAGATTTTGTAGGATCTTCAGCCTTGGCCCACAATGCTTATAGAATTCCGTGCAAATGTTCAGCAGAGATTCTCGGGGTCTTCTGAATTCTTCTCTAGCAATTCGTTCATCCAACTCTTCTCGGGGAAGGCCTTGCCCTTCCTCTAGTAAATGGAGGTTTTCCCTATGGAATTATGAATTAATTAACGAGGGCTCAGAAAACATGGGCACTTGGTTACTATGAGAGCAGGGTGTCACACTGCAGAGAAATAAGCTTCCCACTGAGTTAAGGATTTGGGTAGGCAGAGCTCCACAGAAACTCCTTTGGGGGAATGAAGAAAATGTATCATCCTAGAAGACCTGGTCGTGCCACCCTGCAGTGGCTTTGCCAGAGTGGTTTCCTGAGGATTTACATGGAAAAGTGAGGTCATGCGTCTGCTGTAGGAGGTCAATGGAGTCAGTACCCAGGTGTAAAGAAATCATCTCAGTGTGTCAGAGAGGGTGTGAAGTCAGAGTGAGTCCTTCTGTACCTGATGAAGTGCAGTTTGGCTCCTTGCTCTGGGAACCTGTGAATCAGAATAGCAGCTGGCGTTAGCTTCAGAGCAAGGAGGGGATTCCTTGTCGAGCCTGCCGAGAGTTTTCATATCAAAGGACGTATACACTTTGATACATGCACGGACACATACTAACCCTCAAAGGTACTATTTTTTTTTCACTGGCTCATCACAAATACAGCAATTATAGCTCCTATAGAACTTGTTTCATTGTCCTATGAGGAGCGTAAAGAAAAATGTAAGGATTCACATAAACTCATGGGATATATAGCCAAAGGAGGGAATTAAAAACAACTTTGAAATCTGGGATTTATATTTAAACATGGTGGGGAGGAGAGGGTCTTGCTACTCCAAGGCCTGATGAAGCCTCTGGCCAGCTTGGAGTCAAACAGACCCAGCACAAGTGTTATGTGATGAAGGCTGTGTAAGTTTGTGATGATTTTCTAAGCAGTTCTAGTATTTTCTTGTACCTCTAAACTCTTACCCTCTTTTTTTATTTTGGATGGTTTTCTTTGTAGATTTTTTACACTTAATGTTGTGGGATCTTTTGTTTGTTTTGTTTTCAGGATTCCTCTCATCCTCAGCCACTGAAATGCATTGGAGAGGTGACAGAAGCAGAGCGCACAGCGAGTTACCTGGTATTCACTCCAGATGACATGGTGTGGTTGGCTGTGGTGGTTCCCTTGTGACCTTGATCGCTCCTACTCATCTGTGGTGCTGTCATGGGCCTGCAGTGGTTTCCAGAACAAAGCAACAAAGCAAGAGACATTTACCAAATTCTAGGCTGGGAAGCCCACCTAAGTAAGTTTGTGACAAAGGATAGGAGGCCTGGCTTTAGGCTCTTTAGTTCTGAGACGACATTAAAAGACAAGGCTCTTCTCAGTTCTATACACATACCCGGGCTTAAGTTCTAAGTCTTGGTTCTCAGTTTTAAAGCATGACTCTTCAAATAAGACTTGTGCTGAAACTATGACTGACAATTGATACGAAAAAGATCACCCAGCAGTTCCTTAGGTGGTGGGCAGTCCAGCACTAGAGATAACAATAAAAAGTACTAAAGTATGCACCAGAATTACTCTATTTTTTCTGAGAAATTACCACCTAATATAATTACTCTTTTAGTAAACATCATACCCAATACTCTCTAGGAAGTTAGTAAATTTCCATATTAAGTCAGATGCTTAGTAGGATTCAAATAATTTCATTTAATGTCTGAGGTGTTTCCTTTTGCTTTAGGTAAAGTTCTGCCTATATATTGGTATCTGAGGTGCAGAAAGGATGACATCTTTATGGCTCATTCTAGCTCCAAACACTGAGTGTGGCAAGAATACTTGGGAATGGCAGAGGACCACCTCTTCCAGTGCCTTGGTTTGATAGGCAGAACTAAAAGATGACTGCAAGGCCTTTGTGCCTAGTTTTACTCTTAAAACAGTCTTTCCCCCCCATCTGTCTGGGGACAGAAATTTGAGGCATGAAGATTCAGTGCCCTATTGCCAGGTTAGAGGAATAGGCAGGGCGTGGGAAAAGATGAAGATGCCTTCTAAATACAGAGTTGTTCCTGGTAGAGACAGCAAAGAAACTACTCGGACCAAAGCCACACATAACTGAGTTCTGCACAACTTGAATGAGCCAAGGAGTGGGTTCTCCCCTGAGCAGTCAGGTAAACACGCAGGCTGAGTGAGGCCCCCATTTCTTTCCATGGAGCCCCTGCAATAGCTGACCCTTCCTGGACACTTCATAGGAAGATGAGATACAAGGAAGTTTTGTTTTAATTCTCTAACTTTCTGATAGAATTATAGAATAGAAACCCGATACACATGTAATATACTTAGGTCATTTAACTTGTTATGTATCTCTTTTCCTGAGAAAAGAAAGTTAGCAATATGGCTATGAATTGCAGTTATATCATGTGAAAAGAAATAACTACAGCAGCATTTAGAAAACGTTGGTTACTGTTCTCACCTCTATTTTAGGGAGTCTTAGGAGACAGGTATAAAAGGAACAGGCTAAATTAATTCCATTCCTCTCCTTGGAAGCATCTTCTCCAAGGCTTTCCTGAAACCACCAGCAAAGCTTTAGAACTACTCAGTGGAACTTAAGTTTGACCAGGTCCTCTGTTACACCCTTTCCTGCTTATTCATTTTGGGTGCAGATGAGCATTTCAGGATGAAATTTATACCTGTTCTGTCTACATCTGTCTCCTAGGTCTCCCTAACACAGAGGTGAGAACAGTAACCAACCTTTTTTAAATGCTACTGTAGAAATTTCTATACAGTATGACTGCAATTCTTTTCTCCTTTCTATGCTACCAAAGACTTTGGGGCTGCACTCTGCTTGCCTAGGTTGGAAGTATGGTTCATCATCTTCATACATCATCATACATCATCATACATGATCTTACATTACCACTCATGGACAACAATTCCACTCACTGCCATTCACATATTACATCTCAACATGCTTAGATGGGGTCAGCAAGATGTCTTAGTTGGTAAGGATGCTTGCCTCCAAGCCTGACAACCTGAGTTTGGTTCCTGGGACCCACATGGGAGATGGAGAGAATTCATCCCTGGGCAGGGTCAGGAGTGAAATCATAGACCGGATTTTAAGAAGGCATTTGGACACATAGAACACCAGAATGGGATGAAGGAGCAAATACACAAACCCAGGATGGTCCCCCCAGTACCTCTAGGAGGGATATACATAGCTTTAGTTAATTTAGAGAGAATGGACAAGAAAGGCAGCCACATGCCTTGAGCCTTGCTCTTGCCTTTTCGGCTCTCAGCCATCGTTTGTCTACACACAGCTCCCATCATTCCCTTCCTGCTGGGATAGCTCATCTCCTTTCATTTGCATCCAAGAATCTTGTCACAGGACAGCTTCATGAACTTTGTTTAGGGCCAAACTGTGGTACCCATGTGACTTCTTCCCCAGACGCAGCCCCCACCCCCGGCTGCATTATTTGATTCTGTTCCATGATGCAACTATTCCTCTGGAATAGAGTAACATTCTGAAGTTTATATTTGCTTTGTAGTTTGTGAAATTACAGTGAAAAATCCGGCTCTTTATGAGTAGTAAAACAATAAAAGAATGCTTAGTTACAGTTGCAAAGACACTTCTCAAAATAATTAAATAGGGCGAGCAAGATGGTTCAGTGAGCAAAGGTGCTTGGCCTCAGGCCCAACAAAGGGAGTTCAGTTCTTGGAAGCCACATGACAGAAGGAAGAGCTGACCCTCACAACATATCCTCCGAACTGTGTGTGCATTCATACTTATTCTCTCTCCTGTCTCCACCCCTAGTCTCTTTCTGTAAATGCACAAACTAAAAATGAATTAATTGGCTAATTAAAATATGTATCCCAGCTTCAGATTCACTAATATGTCTCTTTGCCTAAGAGTTGTTTACCACTGGGCTAAAAATCTCCATAGAAACCCATCAAGTCATATGTAATTGTGTGTTAAGTAATCATGTAAGGAAGTCATCATGATTGCTACTGCCACTATTCAGATATTTACTTAGCCCTAAATATTCAGGTAATTTACATAATATTGACAGTTCTAAGCCATAAGGTGCCAAGTAGCTGTCTCTACAAAGAGAATTATCTGTAAGCCATAAACAAAGATCAGGTTTAGTGATATTTATTCACAACCAGTTTCCTCTTCTTCTCAGTGGATGCTTGTTGTTTTAGGCCGTGAACATCTGCCTCTGAGATTACCTGGTGAGGACTTCCACACTGTACAAAAGGGCTTGTAGAGAAGTGGCCAGAGCAGCAGTGGCAGCAATCTCCTCCCGGGCAGCAGGCACGGTCTCTACCTGTGACGTCTGCCTCTTCATCTTCTGTAGGTAGCATGGAACTAGAGCCTCCAAGACCATGAGCATCTGAAGGCTGTAAGTAAGCACCAGAAAGAAAGCCAGGTCACATCTCATTGGACTTTGTGACATCTATTCCCGTACCCGTGCAATGCTGAGCACAAGCCATGGAAACTGCTGGATGTGTCGGTTATTGTTAATTAATTCAGGACCCAGTAAGGGCTGAGGAAGCCGCTAGTAACGAAGCGTGTGAGCTAAGTACGAACAATTAGCCATATGTGCAAGTGGCCAAAAGAAGAGCAGAATATTGGTAGAGTGCTACAGACCGATTAGAGGGGGCTTCCTTCCCCAGCAAAGCCCCTGTTTGGGAATGTGTTGAGGGCAATTTTCCAGCCGATGTAATTTTGAGACACCATTAGATCCTTTTCTAAAAAGCTGCCTTCAGAAGCTTTAGCCATTTTCAGCAGGAGTTGGGAGATGCTGTTATTTTGGTGGAATCTGGCAATCCATCCTTACTGGAGTGAGAGCACACACTTCACTGGATAGGGTGCACACTTGGTGTAGTAAAGATCTGTCAGAAACCTCAGCTTACAGAGAGAATGGAATCAAACACCGTGCATTTCTGCCATGTTTTTTTTTTTTTTTTTTTTTTTTTTTCAGCACCAGGTCCTGCTTTCTGAAGAGATATCTGCATAGACTCAGAGCTCTAGGGTAGGAATGTGACAATTTTTCAGAACCGGATGGGCATGAAATAAAAGCTATGACACACTTTTCAGTTCTAATACATTTTTGATGGTTTTTTAAAAGGAGGCAAGAAATCATCAGAATATTTCCTGAAAAAAAAATAAATAAAAGATTTTGTTGTAGGCTACCAAGGTCTTGATGTCAATGAGAATCTGAGGCACCTGACTGACGATGTATAGAATAAAAAATAGAACAGAATGTTTGCATTCATCTCTGGGACTGGACACTGCAGGAGGGACAGGGAACTGGGAGCAAGGCCACGCTGTAGACTGCAGATTTTCTTATCTTAAAAGGCCATAGTTACATGCCTGTCTACCTTTTGCATAATGTATATTTCTCATTAAAGATGACAAAAACCCAGGGCTTACTGGTTCCATTTTTATTTCCAGATATTTCTTTCGGGGGGGGGGGGAGCTGTAAATCCTGGCAGCCTCTTGTCCTTTATTCATTCAGATATAGGGAAGAGGCGGTGCCCATCTAGAGAGCAAATGTACAAACACAGTGAGCGAAGTAAGCTGGGCTCCTCTCTCTGAGTGTGTGCCGACAGAGCAGGGTTGTGTGTGAAAAAGAGATGGGACTTATGTATCCGACCAGCTTCCTGGAACTGGGGTGACTCACTTCCTATGTGAATCATTTGTTTCCCTGTTCATGCCAAAATAAAACAGGAGGAGGAGATTTATATCACTGTCCTCTGTGTCCTCAGTCTTCAGAGGGGGTTTTAACAGATGGTTTAAATGTCTGTTATGAAATTTTGTCTGCTAACAGCCTGTAATTATGTAAGTGGAATATATATATATATATATATTTTAACAAGATATATATATATAACAAAATATATATATATATTTTAACAAGAGTAAACATCTTTGTCTCTGTACAGAATTCCAAATTTGGGGAATTTCAAATTCAGGAAGATTTACAGTATTTTTCTTGGAGTTCTGATATGAGAAAGTTTTCTAAATTTGGTTTTTAGGAGATTGCTTATCAGAATGTCACAGAAAGATGTGTCAAACATAAGCTTCCTCACTCGGTCCCATTTCTTTCCTACACCCACTCATCGCAAGGGACAGAAAGGAAGGCTGCAGTTGTCTCACCTTCTGAATGACTCGGGAGCATAAGCCACCACAGTGACACAGAGCTTGATGGCCTCACTGACGGAGAATGTCAGGTCTTCATTTCCATAGCAGAAATCTGCAAAGACGCAGTGCGTGACTCCAGGGGAAGCGGCCAGCATGGCCACTAAAGCCCTCGCTCGTCTTTCCAGCTGCATTTGGCCTTTATCTCTTAGGCTTTTTTCACTTCTGAATTCTGCAAACTATATATTTCTTATCTGAAGGGAACAAAATTCGGCTTCCTAATTCGAACAACTGGATCACAAATAAGGGAGGTTTTTAACAATCTCCCTTAGCAGAAGCTACTCAGGCATTTTAATTGCCTGAGGTAGAACAAAAAGCTTTATCTTTGAAATATATCTAATTCTATACATTACATAACCACAAAAGACCATTAGAGAAGTCTATTTGCTTCGAACTGATGAAATTCAACTTTTCAAATTGGGGTCTACTGAGAAACATTTTACTGTGATTTTCACGGCAGGGGAATTCCTTATTCTGTAGATTCTCAAGAAGTTTAAGACAATAAAATAAAAAACAAAATCTACTCACTCATTGTTCTATTTATTTTTGATTTAATTTATATAGTGTATAATAATTTTAGTTACGCAGAGTTATAATTGATTATAGACATACATACATTCATTTGAATAATTTCAACAGGAGAAAGAATTCTGGGGAGAGGTTTCACTTACCTAGTGACTTAAGAGGCTTCTCAGCTTTAACCAGCTCTAGAATGTCCAGTATATCAGTGGTTTCTCCTTCCAGAGACTGTAGCAAGTCGAACAGACACTGAGCAGACACGCCTTTGCTGGACCCAGTATTGGTCGCATCCTACATGAAAACAAAAGAAACCATTAGCAGTCTATTGCCACTTTAGTACTAATACAGTCAACTGGAAATTCAAAATTTATTAGTGCAAATACATATATGTGTGGTGATATCTATCACATCTATCATAATATCTATGTGCAATTCAACTTATGTAACTCTGTATCTGAGATTCTGCGGAACAATGTTAGGGCTCTAGCTTCCTTCCCACCCACTCTGGAGTTTTGGGGCATCCCTGGCTGCCTCTGCACTCTGCCCAAACACAAGAGATGCCTGACTCCCTGCTGTTGCCTTTCAAAGTTCCCCTTGGTAGGTTTTCACTCAGAACTTACTCACCGGGAACTCCAGGAGAGGGGCCACACTAGCAAACAGCTGGAGCACAAAGGGCTTCCGGTGTAGAATATAGAACTGGTGGCAGGCAAATTCGATGGCTCGACGCAGCTGGGGGTTGCTCTCGTAGTCTGAGTAAACCTATGGAGAAATAACCTCATATTTACAAAACGCCTTCAAACTGTACCAAAGTGGTGTTTACTCATAAAACTTTCCATAGAAAATGCAGAAAGGAGCTAATAGTTTCCCACTGGTAGGAATAGAGGGTAATATTTGCTTCAGCTATCTTGAGATAATTTGATGATAGACATAAAATTCCCATAAACCATATTTTTTTCTGAAATTTTTCCCAGGAAGCGTATGACTAGACATTTACTTCAATGAAAGAAGGAGAGACAAGGTTTACCTAAAAATACCTGCTTCTGACTAGTTGTAATAATGAAAAACCTGAAATAAGAGGAAGCTTGCTAGGCGAATTACGGTACGCATGTTGTGTAAATATACCACATTTTCAGTATCTACCCGTCAGTTGATGGATGTCTAGGCTGTTTCCTGGCTGCTGTGAATAGACCAACACAGAACATGGACAAGAAGGCATGTCTGTAGTAGGCTACAGCATCTTTTGCATGCATGGCCAGGAGGAGTACAGGTGAATTGTGTGGTAGACCCGTGTTTAGCTTCTTGGGCACCTTTACTCTGATTTCCAGAGGTGGCACCGGTTTTGCCTTTCACAACTCTGGGTAAGTGTTGCCTTCCCCCACATCCTCATTGGCATTGTCCTTGTTTGTTCTAGGGGTCGGTCTGTTTGTTTGGGATCTTTGTCCATTCTGACTGGGGTCAGATAAGATCTCAGAACGATCAAAGTGTAGTTGTTGATGCTCTAAAGCTCAATAACTGTACGAAATTTACTCGATGGTCTTTATTACTAGGAAAAGGCTATCCATTTGAATATACAGTATAATGTAGTTTATTTTGGTGCCTGTGTGTAGATATTCAGGGAATAGAAATGTCTTCTGGGAAGAAGAGTCACAGGTGATCTTCATGTTTTGTTTAAACTGCATTGACTCAATTTTACAATGAGTGCCGTTACTTCGGGTAAAAGAGGAAAGGCTATTACTTAAAAAGAAGGCAAGCAGTCTTGTAAAAACATGTGTCTTGCCATCGTCGAATGAAGCAGATTGTATTTTGTATAAACATACACTACTTTCATAATGTTCATCAAAATGTTTCCCCAAACAAGGAGCTTGAATTAGTCCCAGGTCCTGTCCGACTTACCTTCAGCACTCTACTCGTACGTAGAGTCAGGTGCACAATGGGCACATGAAACAGAAAATCTCGCTAAAGTCAGCTCCTCCTACCTTTTGCATCTACTTCTATGGCACTGGAAATCCTTGTTCACGCTGAGGCCCTGACAGATGGCAGTCCACTCAAGGGCAGCACAGAGGTGTCTGTGCACTCTCACTGTTTCTGCACTCTCACTCCTCTATTGCACTACCACAAGGGTTGGTAAAAATACACACTGCTGGGCCCTGGCACAGAGCTTCTTATTTGGCAGGTCTGAGATGGAGCCCAGGAAGGTGAACTACAAGTTGTTGGGGATAAGATACCGAGGCGGCTGATCAGATGCCACATTTTTGGAGTTACTGAGCCATGTGACATGGGAACACTATCCCAGTTCCCAACTCTGGGGCAGTATCTCAGAACAGTACTGACTAGTCTATGTGGGGATTTCACCCGGTGCCTTCTGTGGTAACAAAGGAGATAACTTTGTCATGGAAATGCTTCTCTACAGATATGGTCTGAGCAGGGCTGGGTTACTTTTGTAGCTGGGATAGGGGACTCCAGGCACCTGCAACATGGTGGGGAGAATCCACTGGTAGCCACTGAGAGAGAACAGATGGTTGAAGTGGACAGCTGTGTTGATGACCGTGGCGGCGTACTGTCTGAGCAGGGCGCTGTCTTCTGGGTGGAGAATCAGAGCCCCATTGAACACATTGAGAAAAAGCATGATTTCATCTCCCCAGGGAAACTCGCTCGGCATGCCCAGAAACATCTCCTCCAGGAGTTGGATCCACAAGCTTTTCTGAAGTGTGTCCAGGCCAAACAGTTCCTTCCCAGCTGTGAGAACACAAACAGCAGAGGCAGAATTAGCCCCGCACCAGCCCTGTCAGCATAAGCCTACCATCAAATGCCAGGGCGCAACTATTTCCCATGTGTTTGTTCCCACTCCAGAAGAAGTGGGAAAAGGATTCCCAGCATAGCAGTGCTTGTATGAACATGCTTCCTCCATCTCTAAGGATGTGCACACATTTCTTTGCACTCTAGGCAAGCCAGGACAGGTATTTGTAGTGTTGTGCTGTTGAAAAATCTGCATTGCTCAAAGAGATATTATTGTAGCTGGACAATGGTTAGGGCTGGAATCAGTGCCAAGTCTTCCTTCCTTCCTTCCTTCCTTCCTTCCTTCCTTCCTTTCTTCCTTCCTTCCTTTCTTTCTTTTCTTCTTTGCTTCCTTCCTTCCTTTTAATTTTAATTTTTTTATTCATTTTACATCCAGATCACAGTCCCCTTCCCTCATCTCTTCCCAGTCTCACCTTTATAAATCTGCTCCCCTCCTCCTGGTGACCCCACCAATTCTCTTTAGAGAAGGGAAGGCCCCCTTGGGTACCACCTCACCCTGGGCCATCTAGTTCCAGCAGGTATAGGCATATATCTCCCACTGAGGCCCAACCAGGCAATCCAAGTAGTAGGCAAGAGGATCCAATGGCAGGGGACAGAGACTGAGACCGCCTTGGTTCGGTTTGTTGGGGACCAGAACTCTTTCTATTAGAAACTCTGAAGTATAGCCAGTGATGGTAGTTGAAGTTACTTGTCCCGAATCAAGGATGTGAGGTTCTCAGCTGGGTCTCTTGTTACTTCTCTGTCTCTGTCACATGTCAGGCATAGTTTACACTAAAATGCAAAGAACTTAAATGGGTGTATCCAGTGAGTTTTGGAACAGTACGTTGCTGAGCCCTGCGTGACCTTAGTGGGGACAGAGTGACACGGCTTGTGCCTGGGACAGGGCACTGAAGTGAGCCTTTAATGAGTGTGGCTGGCTATATGGGAGTGAGGCTTGTTTGTGTGATAATGTACCTATTTTCTGGAACCAGTACCAGCCTGGAGGACTGTCCTCCCTGTTACCCTTATTGACTCCATGATAACTAGAAACAGCACCAGTCCAGGAGTTGAAGGTGTGGCTGTGTCTCAGCAGAATAGTAACTGCTGGGATCTTCAGGGTAACCCGGAAGGCTGGGGAAAAGAACTCCGAAACCAAGAGTTTAAAAATATAATTTCTCAATTGTACGGATACATAAGGATGCAAATGAATTCTGGGGGGCTTCATGACACCAAGGAACAAGACAGCTACACTATGAGTCAGCTTGTCCGAAAGACAGAAAGGCAGGGAGATACAAAGACAGGCAGATTCCTGAGCTCAAGGTCAGCTTGGGAACAGCAAGCCCAGGCCCAGATGTGACTGAAATGGTGATTTCTGGACAGGGCCTGCCCCAGCAAGTTTATCATTTGGGCTTAACAAAGGCAGGCAGATCTCGGCAATCTTTCTTGTTGTGAAAACAAATTGTGTGCATGCAGTTTCCTAAGAATTAAGGGGCTGATTCATAGGATAATCGAAAGGAATGTGTGTGGAACAATAGACCTATTTTCTGGGACCTACAATAGCTGAGGCACGAAGTAAATGACTGAATTGATACATAAATAAAAAACTGAGCCTTTGGTCTGCTTGAGATGAGTTAGTAGAGCAAGATGTCAGTTCTTCCTAAGAACTTTCCCTACAGAGAGCTGAGCTGTCTGCAGATTTCTGCAGAGTGGAAACAGTTCTTTAAGACATTTTTCTAACAGGATTTCTGACTCGGTCAGAAAATCCAAGTTTTTTTTTTTTTTTTTTTTTTTTTTTTTTTTTATAGTAGCTTTTTTGATTTTAGTCAGAAAAGCCATGAGCTATCCAGATAGATAGCGTTTACAGTTTTTACTAGTAGAGAGTTCTCTCAACCAAAGAGATTTGAGAATAGCAAGAAAAACTATGCGTAGTAGTGCAGAAACACATACACACGCATATACACAGACAGACAGACAGACAGACAGACACACACACACAGAGAGACAGAGAGAGACAGAGAGAGAGACAGAGAGAGAGAGAGAGGGAGAGGGAGAGGGAGAGGGAGGGAGAGAGAGAGAGAGAGAGAGAGAGAGAGAGAGAGAGAGAGAGAGAGACAGAGAGGGAGACAGAGAGAGACAGAGAGAGAGAGAGACAGAGAGAGAGAGAGAGAGAGAGAGAGAGAGAGAGAGAGAGAGAGAGAGAGAGAGAGAGATCGTAGTCGGAAAAGCCATCTCAGTGGAATCTAGGCTACCAGCTTGAACCCACAATTTGACTTTGAGTCATTTGTTTTTGTCTCTCCTAGACACCCCTTCTCCTAGACACCCCTTCTCTTAGACACCCCTTCTCCTTGGCACCCCTTTTCCTAGACACCCCTTCTTCTTGGCACCCCTTCTCCTAGACACCCCTTCTCCTAGATACCCCTTCTTCTAGACACCCCTTCTCCTACACACCCCTTCTCCTAGACACCCCTTCTCCTAGATACCCCTTCTCCTACACACCCCTTCTTCTTGGCACCCCTTCTCCTAGACACCCCTTCTCCTTGGCAGCACTTACTCAGGTACACAGAATCCAAGGACTGTGTAGCTAATTTTTAGCCTTTCCTAGTGTCCTCATGCCTCTGCCAACAGTTCCCTTACCTCTTCCCAACCCAGAGGCTACTGTTCTGTCTCGTGCGCTGCAGGATTAGCTTGTTTGGCTCCCTTTGCTCTTCCTGTGCACTCAACCCGAGTTCTAATACAACCTCTAGCAAACTTAGAGGAACACTCAAGTTTGAGATCCACTGTGTTCCCACGGTCAGATCAAACCAAGAGGAATGGCTTTTTTCCCCCATAGTACCTTGTGGGTCGCTGAAGAGAGAAAACTCAGCATCTATTGCACTCCGAGGGAAGGAGGGCAGCCGGAGAAGGTCCTCCTGGAGCATGGAGACATGTGACTGCTTGTGGGCTGTGGGGATCTTCTGGGTCAGGGAGATGAGGAACAAAACCCGCCCCACTTCCTCCAGCTTCCGGGTGAACACCTGGCAGGAGCGGACGAAGAGCGGGGTTAGGAACCTGAAAAGAGTGGGGACACTCACGATCTTCAGGAACAAACCTGGATGATAAAATGAAACGGGGAGGGGTAAAAAGGGGAAGGGATGACTTTACCACGTAGGAAGAATAGACAGCGTTTAATGGATTCTCAGTCTCCCGATGCTGTCTGAGCTCAGCTATGGCCTAGAGAAGCTCCAGGGAGGGACTGTGAGGAAGAGTCCAGAACTACACTGAGCCCCATTTGTGTGGGCATCCTAACGCAGAAACCTTTCTCTAACGGGGAGCCAGCAGTCAGTTACAATTGCTGCAGCTTCTCCACAGATGCCTTAAGCCGTTCCTTGGCGGTTCTGGGTTTTTCTTTTTAACGGAAGACAAAGTGGAATCTAGGAATATGGTATTCATGTGAAAGCTGATGGCTCCTAGATTTTGGAAGAAATTTTTGCTCCGGAGTTTGGAAGGCATGCTTCTGGGTTCCTGGGCTTTTCTTTCTTTTCTTGATAATCACTGGGCAAATGGCTAGGGTTAGTTAGGATGTTCCTGAATAATGAACAGTTGTTGTAGAAAAGTATGCTTATGCCAGACCATAAGCGTCCATGTCTTCATCTCCCTGGGGAGCTTAGTTATATCTCAAGAGTCCAGTCTGGAGTAGAGAGCTCAAGTGTCCGGTTTATGGTCCTCTTTGAGGTGTGATTTTAAACATGAGGATCACAGACTGGGAAGTAGCATTTTTGACCATGTGTTTTGACTCTCCTGCTGACAGAACTGAAGGCTGAGGTCACTTTGGTGATGTGGCCTTCAACACTGTTCAGGTCGGTTTTTACCCACACCTTTCACCTGGTCATAGATACAGCACCTTCTTTCTTCCAAAAGCAATTTAGGCCGTCAACACTAGCCGTCTTAAAATTTTATTTTTGTGTTCTAAAACTTGGCCATCCTCATTTATCTCACGAACAACATTTTAGTGTGAAATTAGCATCTTTGGTGCATGCAGAAAAACTGAATTGATCACTATTTTCAAATTCTTCTTTATATACTTTACTTAAAATAAAAGTTAATAAAACATGTGCACATTAAAGTTATACAAAGAAAATGGTCAGTTTTGAAATGGCGTCTGAAGTCATATTTTGCACGCAGTTTGCTGAGTTTCCTGAGCTCGGAGTCTGATCTGAGGTCAAGCATATGAATGCTATTCTGCTTCTCAATATTAGATGTCAATACAACTGTCGTGTCTTTTCCTGATTTAAAAACTGTCAGATTGCTTGGCTGCTCGGTAGGGATGGAATCGAGATCGCCGGCTCTTCAGTGCTATTTTGAGGTGGCATATGTTTACTCATTTTCATCTGGGTTAGATCACTGTGTCAGTGCTGCATGCACTATACTATTTTCACTTCGCACACATGTGGTACATGAGTGTAGACCAGTGTGCTTGCCGAAGGTCAGGTTTGTGTGTCTGACTCTATCTGAATCTTATTTTTGAGATCAGCTGTCACTGAGCCTAGAGCTCACAGTTTCATGAAGGACAGCTGGCCGGAGAGCCCTGAGGATCTACCACCTTCCTCTTTTTTCCCCAAGCAGGGGGATTACAGATACACACTACCACACGTAGCTTTTTCTGTGTGTTGGGGATTAGAACTCATGTACTTATGCTTGCACAGCAAGCACTTTACCCACTCAGCCATCTTCCCAGCCCTACACTTTTTCTTTTTATATTCTTATAGCATTTTTATTTTTATTTTTTTATTGGATATTCTCTGCAGTTACATTTCAGATGTTATCCCCTTCCCCCAATCCCCTCCCCCTCCCATTGCCTCCATGAAGGTGCTCCCTCTCCCAACCACCCTCCCCCACCTCAGCACCTTGGCATTCCCCTACACTGGGAAAAGGAGCCTTCGCTGGACCAAAGGGCTCTCCTCCCATTGATGCCAGAGAACGCTGTCCTCTGCTGCATAAGAACCTGGGGCCATGGGTCTCTCCATGCAAACTCATTGGTTGGTGTTTTAGTCCCTGGGAGCTGTGGTGGGTTTGGTTAGTTGAACAATTTGTTCTTTATTTGAGAGAAGGTCTTGTGGAGTCCAGGCTGGCCTCGGAATTCATGTGAGGCTGAGGATGAGCTCAAACTCCAGATCTGCCTCTGCCTCCCAATCACACACTATTGTAAGTCACTTATGTATTTTTTCAGTATTACTTTCTAAAAGTATACCCATACCTAGAAACTAGCCAGTTAATAAGTTAGAGTATTATATGGTACTACATAGAAAGCATATAATAAATTCCTATTATTTGCTTCATATTATCCCATGTGAGTTTCTCTGAATATATTACACGCCATGATCCAATGTAGAAAACTTGCATTTTTGAGGGCACAATCTTTTGAGCAGGGTTATTCACTGTCCATTATCTGAAGAGAGGAGCAACCAGCTCTCCAGGCTGACAGCATGTTTAGAGATTACCCTCCTGCAGACTGCCTGCAGTCATTTGTATTTTGATGTTAATTCCACTTCCCAGATGTGCTGCTGCCTAGTCACTTACTCAGGTGACTTCATCAGAACCTTCCCATTTTAATTAGTCAAATAAAGGCAATAGGTGATTGGGCAAGGGAAGGGAGGTGGAGAGAGAGGTGAGGGAAAAGGAGAGGGAAAGGTAAAAAGAGATAGGACCAAGATGGAGATCGGGAAGAATGAATTGGATCCAGGTGGACTTAATTGGCGTTAGGTAGCCATGAACATTTTAAGGATTTTATAGGTCTTATGTCCTATATAGAAGGGCAGTTGGTATCTTTGTCTATTTGATGTAATCCACCTGGGATGGAGGCAGTAGGGCAGGCAGAGTAAACTGCCAGGGAAGGGAGCCATGCGGGTACGGCTTTCGGACCGAGTGACAGAGTCCGTGCGCCCAGCTCCATGATAGAAACAGTGCCCTCGGAGTGAGACCGTGGGGCCAATAAAGAGATAAGCCTTTCCATTTTTAATATTTACTGTAACACCCTCCCCCCAAACATGACCCAGAATAAAAAGGCATGGTCAAACACCTGCTTCTGAATGAGCTCCTGCCCCTTTTCCGGATGCATGTGCACAAGGTTCAGCTGTGGAGAGACGGACCTCCTGAAGGGATAAATATCTCGAACATAGGTCTGCAGTGGGTTACAGAGAGAAAAAAATAATCAGTCCAAAACTAGTCACTTTCATTTCTTTTTTATCCAAAACTCAGGTAGATAAAAGACTCATTTCTTTTCTAGTGGTTTTATTCTTGCTACCTCACACTCCTCATAGAATCCTAAGGAAGGCAAAGCTCCCTCCTTAGGACAGCTTCACTCTGCCCAGTCGGGCTACCTACTGTCAGCACTGGGAGTAAGGTCAGGAGATACATTACTCTGTTAGAGGGTTAATCTACAGTGATGCTGAGGACTACCAGAGGTGTTACTTTCTTCATTAGATCACGTTGCTGGTGTCAAAGAAGAGAAAGTCAAGATATAGCTAAAATTCCAAACAGGCATGCACTTGCCATTACTGTATGCATGTGATGGTCAGTCTTCACTATCAACTTAAGCTCATGGGCTGGGGACCAGGACCAAATAAAAAGGAAAAAGTAGAAGTTGAGCCCAGATACTGTGGGTCTGCTTCCTGATTGTACATACTGTGTAACTGATGGGCCTCCTCTAGTCCTGTCACCATGCATTTCTGGCCTCAGTGGACTATACTCTCTCAACTGTGAGCCAAAATAAACTTCCGTCTCTTAAGTCCCTTTCTGTGTGGCATTTGGTCACAGCAATGAGAAAAGCTGCCAATGCAATATAAGAAATATGAATTATTCACCCATATCAACTGTGATGAGCATCTAACTGCTTAAACTGTAACTCTTTTAGGGATTACAAATACCCCAGCACACAAACTATTATCACTTTCCCTTTATAAATAAGGACACCCAGGGGTAGAAAAGTAAATTAATTGCTCCGAAGCCAAAGAGACCCAAGTGACCATGCTTATAATTTGAATAAGTGATGCTTTACTAGTAGTAAGCTGTACTTAGGAGGAGTTTGGTGAGCCTCTGACACAACTCAGCATGGACATCATGACTGTAGACTTACCTTGTTGTAGTGAATGAGGTTCCATCGTTTATCCATGAGAAAATAATGTGTTGACTGAGATTCTGGGATGTTGAAAAACTCCAAACACTCCTAGAACAATCACAACAAATTTTTAAAAATGTTTATCGAGAATATATTACTTGGTATATAGTATGCTAGAAAGACAGGCTAATTCTTATAGGAACAAGTGTTAAATTTACCTAAAAGTAGGATAGTAAATGTGGGTTGGTGTTAAGGTGATACATGATTAGACGGTGTAGAGGTAGGCGGAGAAAAGTCTAGGAAAATGGAAGAGGCTGATAGATTCCGGAGGAACAAAGATGGAGGCAGATGCATATGTTTCTCTCAGTGCATCTCTTCATAAATAAGGTTGTTATGAATGTTTTATAAGGGATGAAATTGTACAAGATCATTTGACTTATCTAGGTTGGCAACTTATACCTATTGTATTAGAGTAGTTTGGTGTGTTCTTTGATAACTACTTAATTGAGTTCAAAGGGTATAGTGGCAGAGTTGGGATGTGTGTGCTTAAGGCTTGGCAACAACATGCCAAGGGGAAGTGAGTGAAACAACATGCTGGGGCAGTCAGATTCAACTGGATCAGAAGCAGCAGGGGTGGTAGAGTGAACCATGCCAGAGTTCTTAGAGGTGGCTTGGAGCACCAAGTGGTGTGGGGACCGCATGGTGTGTGCTTGGCTCCTCACTAGAGCGGCATACAAGGAGTGAGACTGTGGAAGCTGATAAAAGGTTAAGCCATCATTTTAATATTAACTGCAACAAGTAAAGACTGATAATGTAAATCATCTATTCTTACAATGCCCAAGTGGCACAGTTTTAATTCTGACCGAATGCTAGTCTATAAAGGCACAGTGGCACCTACTGGGCATGTGGGATTAGGGAAAGCATGGTTTGTAACAGCATCAAAATATTCCAAACATTAATGCAACCACTGATTATTGGGAACTGGCTCCAGAGCTTTCCATGTAGAAAACTTAAATAATCAAACTGCTATGCTACTACTGATAAAGGAAACAGGCCAAGGAGGTCCTATGATTTATGTTAGACTTGGCTGTAATGAAGCCATGGAGGGAACCCACTGCCTGAATCTTGATATCCACCATTCAATTCAAGTATGCAAATAGGTTGTATTAAGAACTTGTTAGCTTCAAAGGACCTTCCAGATTCACTGGAGATCTTGAAGAAGTCTGAAACACAAGTCATGGCCTCCACTATAGTTTTCTACTTACATTAGGATCCAGAACTGGGTTCCAGTCTTATCTAGTAAGGAAAGATTACTGAAGGCCTGGACTCCAGAGGAGTCGGAATTGATAATCTTCTTTATTACTTTATATTACAAGTCTTGCTTGCAGAAGTAGTGATCAACTACTTCTTTTGAGAAGGATTGTTATCATAACAGAAAAATTTTGTGATTTTATGGGATTTCTGTGTGTGCAAGTGTTATGTGTCTATGTATCTGTGTTTCTTGTAGTTTTTTTTTTTTTAGTTCTTTTTTTTTGTTTGGTTATAGTCTGATTTGTTGTTTATTTTAGATACTTGTTTGTAATAAGAAAGAGAAAGAAAAGCTATGATTTGGGTGAAGTAAGGAGGATCTGGGAAGAGTTAAAGGAGAGGAACCATGATCAGAATATATTATCTGAAAAAGTATTTTTATCTTTAATTTCAAATTAAAAGTTCTATTTTGAATTTTAAATTAAAATTCTTTTAATAAAAATAGTAAAAAAATGAAAATTCTTTCTTTGCCTACCTAATTTTTTTAAGGTATGTATTTTCTGCATACAGATTCCACTTAGTATTATATCAGTTTACAGACTGAATTTACTTTGTGAGCAAAATCATGGCACTGTAAACACTAGGATAGTAGCACCAAATATTCCCACACCAGACTGGATAGCTTTCGGGGGAGTTGGAAATAACATGTTGCACTGCAGTTTGAGGCACAATTTGTTCAATTCTGACTGCTTTAGAGTTAAAATGTCAGCTACAAGTGGGGTAACTCATGTAAGTGTCCAATAATAGAAGGGGCACTCGAGAGTGAAGAACTGGGTGTGTTCATTTGGATACAGAAAATGCCACTTATTTTTACTGTGGGGGCATGGGAGTGCATAAAAATCATATCTGTTGAAAACAAACAAAATTTCCTACCTTCAGCAGGGCTTCGAACTGTGTGTCTTCATGGACTGGCAGCTGTGTTGGGATATCACATTCATTCTGCCCATGAACTACCAAGGTTTTGGTACCTATTCAAAATACACATAACCATGAGCATAGTCTTTTATGTAGGTTTGCATTTAAGGCATAAGACTTTGGAATTAAAATAGGATCAATAAGGTGATCTCCATTGTCATTTCTATCAATGTTCTTATCAAGTTAGGTAGTTTGTTTTTGAAATAGAAAGTACAGTCTTATTTAGCTCAGGGTGATGTAAAACTAGCTGTTGCCAAGCCTTTAAGATATTTTTTAAAAAGTCTATTGTTCTTTTGTATACTCTAACTTACAAATGCCTAATAATCCACGTCACCTGTTGGATGGGCATCACAAGTCAGGCCTTTCAAGTAAGCATTTTATATACAGAAACTAATGTGTTCATCACAATTGTGAGTTTGTAATTGCATTTATATATCAGACACATGGAAAGAAAGCATGAAAAATGGTTTTAGTTTTTCCACCACTAATTCTAGTTATAAGTCTAATGAAGGGCAGTGCTGATTTTATCATGGGCTTCTTTGCTGCCGGAACCTGTGTTCCAACATCTGCATATAGTTTTTCTCTTTATTTCCATCCATGTTTCTTCTTATGTCTTCATACCCCCCATCCCCACGGGGATAAAGCATTAGTAAAATATTCACCATAGGGACAAGCCCACTGTGGTGCATAAAGAGAAACTGTGTCTAGAGTCTCCACCACACATTGTATTCTCTTCTAATTCTCCTTTTTCCTGTTTCTTCCCCTCTTCCAGCTTTTCATAAAGCCTCCTCTCATTGGGTTTACAAAGGTCCAGGGTCCTTGCCATATAAACAATGTCATTTATATGACAGTGCCAAAAATTCACTCACAATGGCTTTCAGTTTAACGGACTCTCTGCTACATACTTAAATAAATCTTGAACCTTGGCTACACTTCAAGGACCAATTCACAGGCACTCTGTTCAGATGTCTGCCCTTTCATCTCATAAGCTCAGAATTTTGAAGGGGCTATTATATTTCTTCTGACTCTACTGAACAAAAACACTTGAATGCATTCAATGCCAGGGGTTGGAACTCTTATTTTTCTTGGGAACAAAAAAGCCCCGTGTCTTTTGAAGGAAAACAGCACATACATGTAGAAATATACACATGGGTTTACCTGGCATGGAAGCAGTGACCAGCAGCTTCACTTCACATTGCTCCTTCTTCATCGTCTGCTTGAGATCCTTGAAGAACAGGCCCTCCACATACCCGACCACCTCCCACAGGAAGGTCAGCGTGGCCGAGATGGCATCCATCCCCCACTCACACGGGGTCCTCACAAAGTACATGATTAGTCCCACCTGAAGCAAAAGACCAACAACCACATCCTTCTCATACTCTTGTTCCCATTGTCTTGGCTTTTAAGATGAAATCATCCTAGCATTCATAGCCTCAGCTCACATTCTTCTGAAACACTTCTAATGACACTAATCGGGAGAAGACACAACAGGAAACACGACCAAGCTGGCCCCCATGTGGATGGGACACTTTTTCCCCCTGGGCTAGCCAACATATGGACACTGACAAAGACCAAACTAATCACAGACAAAATAAAGGGATTACAAATATTTCTTATACATCTAGATTTGTAGTGTGTGAGTTGAGTTTAGCAGGCTGCTATAGATGCATACCCATATGAATTTTTCCATAATTACAGAAAGGGAGAAAACATCAACAAAGACATTTGTTTGTTATCTGCCTGGGTTGAGGGACAGTTTCAGAGTAGTTAACATGCTCCAGTCCCCAGACTGCATGCATCTTCTTTTGGAATATGCGGAGAAGGATGTGAAGGCACACATAAATCAGGAAGGGGTCAGAGAGAAGCTGACCAAGAGAAATAACATATAAAGAGCTGCTAGGGAAACCTACACTTACAATTTCTTTCTAGAGAGCATGCACATGGGCTTTAAACAGCAAAGTAGGAAAAAGGGATGGGGAGACCAAACTTTAACACAAGAAAGTCGCCTAATGCTAAAAAGAGGACCAAGACAATAACATATATCGAGGATCCGCCACATGCCAAAGACTGTGCCAGGCTGGCCTTTCCCACACTAAAAGTGAAAACTTCCGCTGACCTTCAATTATACAATTATTAGAAATTTATCAGAGGGGGATTTCCACATCTTTTTCGTCGTTAGGTCCCAAGACTCACCAAGTAGTTGAACAGGATGTGTGACGTTTGAGCTGGAAAGTCTCCAATATTTAAGAGAAGTTTACGCAGCATGTACATTAGCTCATCCTGGAAGGAGAACAGACCCAGTCAGCAGCTGTGCTATCAGAACCTGATGGCTTAAAACGAGGGGGTAATTTTCCTTTCTTCTGCCCATTTGATAATGTCCACCACTTTAGCATGGTAGAGGAGAAGCTAATTACCCATAGTGACTGATAGTACATGTGATTCTCTCACTAGTTAGATGAGCCAGAATAGCATTCCTTTATAGATAATATATAAATATCACCAAACAGCAGAAGATTTTATTTTAAAATAAAACTTGGCACAGTATCTACAGGTAAATCCCACGAGAATTGGGTACCTGGTTGTATTTATGACAGCTGCCAAGTATAACTAGAATGTGGGGACCTAATATGAGAAACTAATACACACCCTAGGTTAATTGGCTTTCCAAATTTAATGAGATAAAAGGAAGCAAAGGAAGATAAATTGAAATATCTACAGTTAACCTTGCTTCCCAGAAACCAAATGTAATCTTCTAGCGAAGATAATCACCATGGAGACCAGAGTAAAATCATATTAATCACATTTCTTTTCTTAAAGCCCAGGGGACTAATTTAATGCCTTACAGGTAGTCTGGCAAATTAGCTTGCCAGTTGATGGAGAACTCTAACATTCCAGGCTACCAAACAACTAGAATTTTGTAAATGTATCTAATCCTAAAAATATAAAACTGCATTTAGTCTTTCTCTAAAGAATTGAAAATACTGAAAATCATTGGGTTACCAAGCAATGTACCATGCATACTTGGAAAAACCAATTACTGAATTGAAATAGCAAAATTTTAATGTTGTTCATGATAACTTAAAAGGCACGCATTGGCTGCATCTCGGGGGACACTGAAGGCACAGGCAGCTCTTGCTCTTACTGGAGCACACACTCCCAGCTAGAGGAACTCACTTGTCTATTGCTGATGGTCAGTTTTTCCAGAAAATGTCGAAGAACTGTTGACGGATCTTCAATTAGACAGTTCCACAGGACTTGCTGGGCTACAGCGCTGACTTTAGAAGAGAAAAAAAATAAATGGCCATTAGTCCACTAACCAGAAAAAGGTTTCAAGCAATTTACTAAGCTTTTATGAGTTCTTTCTGCTTTCAGAGGTTTTCTGAAGTTGAAGTTCTATCACGTGAGTCTCAGGGAATCTAACTGCCAGGAAAGTGGTAATCAATGGTCCAATAGAAGCATGGTGGTTATCAGGGAAACAGTTTCTGATCAAGGCTGCTCCACAGGATGGATTTCATGGCTGCTATTGTACTTTGGTCAACAGCCCATGACGAGGGAGAACATAGGCTCTTCTGGAAACCTTCTGGTGCTTTACTAAATGCTCATGTCAAGCTACCTTCTTGATGTTTAAGTTTCTATCCACAGACTTGTGCTGCTCTGAACCTTGGTCAGGGAAGCTCCTTTCGTCGGGAAAACTGCTTAAGACAGAGACTCATGATTGCTTCAAGTCCTGAGAAAAAGTGGCTGCAAGGATTCAGCCATTCAAACCCCTGAGAACAAGCATTAGAAATATAGTGGGTACTCTGTATGAACTGCCACTCATTCAAGCCTCAGGAAATGTGCAAGAGTGGATAGGAAAAAACCATTAGGAGCCAGCAGAGAGAATTACTATAAAATGCTTTCTTCTGAATATGATGTAGGGGGTACAGAAAGAAATCACAGCAGATGCTGTTGCCTGCACAAGACTAAGGCATCAAAACTCCAGTATGGATGGGAGAGGGACTCCTGAGTCCACACTTTTAGCTCAGGAGCTATTGACATTTGATGGCTGCTGGAGGGGTGGGGGAGGAGAGGATAGTTTGTTTACTCTGGACATGGGGCTATGGGCAAGTTGCCTCAGTCTTAGAGGATAACCCCACACCATTTGCACGTGGTGAGCAATAAGTAGATGAAAAGGGCTATTAATAATGATAACAATAAAGAGAGAAAATGTCAGGGCTAGGGGGATGGCTCAGTACTTAGGAAAGGTTCTCTAAGGACAGGAGGGAGAGGAAGGGAGGGACCAGAGAGGGAAAGAGTAGGGGCAGGATCAGGTGTGGGAGGAGACAGGGGGAGGAGGGTCAGGGAATTGAACAGAGGTGTGTAGCAGTGGGGAATGGGGAACTAGGAAGTCCCAGATGCCAGGGAAGCAGAGGTTCCCAGAATTCAGCTGGGATGACATTAGCCAAAATACCCAACAAAGAGGAGAGAGAACCTGCAGAGATCATACCAAGTGGATAGGCATGGCCCCAGGTGGAGGGATGGGGCTACCCACCCATCACCAAATATTTAACCCAGAATGGTTCCTGTCTAAAGGAAACACAGGGACAAAGAGTGGAACAGAGACTGAAAGAAAGGCCATCCAGAGAATGCCTAACCTGGGGATTCATCCCATCTACAAACACCGAATCCAGACACTACTGTGAATACCAAGAAGTGCTTGCAGACCTCCCAGGAGAACTGTCCTTTAGCTCTCTCCTGGGAGGCTCTGCCAGAGCCTGACAAATACAGAAACAGAGCCTCACAGCCAACCATTGGACTGAGCACTAGGTCCCCAGTGGAGGAGTTAGAGCAAGGACTGAAGTAGCTGAAGGTGTTTTCAAACCCATAGGTAGAACAATATCAACCAACCAGACCCCCCACCCCCACCCCGAGCTCTCAAGGACCAAACCACCAACCAAAAACTCCACATGGCTCCAGCTTATATGTAGCAGAGAATTGCCTTATCTGGCGTTAATGGAAGGGAAGGCCCTTGGTCCTGTGGAGGCTTGATGCCCCAGTGTAGGGGAAACCGGGAAGGGGGACAACATTTGAAATGTAAATAAATAAAATAACAACAACAACAAAAAAAAAAAGAGGACTGGTTCTGTTCAAGAGGACTTGAGTTTAATTTCCAGGACTCACAAGGTAGCTCACAACTGTAACTCCAGTTCTAAGATATCTTAAGGCCTCTTTTGGTCTCCACAGCCACGAGGCACAAACATGGTACCCAGACAAATAGGACACCATACACATAAAAAGAAGTAATAACCCACCACTGCCCCCTAAAAAAAGGAGAAGAAAAGAAAGAAAATGGCAAGTTGTGGAAGAGGAAGGGTCAGTGGGTCCCAGAGTGAGACTGAGGGAGGTAGAGAGAAAGGATATAAGAATAAAATTGTGCGTATGTATGGAGTCCAAAGAGTTAATGACAGTACCGTTTTCTAAAGAGTAAAATGCAGTAAAGCTCACTGCTTATGATGGGAGAACAGAAAGTATTCTGCATACTCTCTGTATTGCAAAGTGAAAAGTTGTTGTTTTTAGTTGACTATTTTCCTACAGAAGAAAAAGAAAAGAGGAGTGGTTGGTTTTTGGGTACTGGCATCACTCTGCAAACCTTTGCCAGAGTGTAGTTGTCCTTGACTTGGAGACCAACCTAATGCTGGAAATGTAACTTAAAAAAATTAAAGCCCAAATCCATTGCTTTTGATATAAATTCTATTCTGCTTTAAAACTTACTTTTTGTTTAAACAATTTTCAGATTTATTTATTTTATTATACCTATATGAATGTTTTGTCTGCATATATGTGTGTGCACCACATATGTGCCCAGTGCATGTAAAGATTATATTAGAAGAGGGTGTTGGATTCCTCGGAACTAGTTACAGATGGGTGTGATCTACCATGTTAGTGCTGGCGATCAGACCAATGCTCTTAACTGCTGAACTATCTCTCCAACCCCTTTATGAATTCTTAAGCAGTTATTTAGGTTTTAAAATATGCTTTGGTTTAAAATTCAAACGAACTAGAGGTGATTACTTTTATTAGCCAGATACTTTAAATAGTATCCATTTCAGCAAGATAAAGTGGTTGAGTCGGCAGTAATTAGGTTCCTGGGAATAAATATATAATCCTATTAGGAAGTGCTCCTTCATTATGACACAGGTCAGGCTAAGCTTCCCTGGATCCCTTGCAGCATGAAGCAGAAGATTGGAAATCGACAATACATGAGTTTTAGCTTGAGAAGTGGTTTGCAGTTCTGCTGGCTTCTAAGGTTAGAGTTTAGAATGAAGCATGAATTTATCATTCAACCTATATTTTGAATAAACAGTATCAATTTTGGCTTTCAAAATTAACCATCCAATTAAAATCAAGAGCTATACAAATAAATATTATGAATAAGAAATATGTAAACATAAGTTTTAGTTTCCAAGCATATTTCCAAATAACTAAAATGTGTGTGTGTGTGTGTGTGTGTGTGTGTGTGTGTGGACACACACACATGCACATGTATTTATGTGTGCATGCATGTGTGCACCTGTCTGTGTGTGTATGTGTGCATGTATGTGTATGTTGTGTTCACATAGACAAGGGAAAGGTTCTATCACCGAGATCTATATGCAATCTAAAAAAGGGGTGTCCGGGTTGAAACTAATTACTAAAATATCCTTATAAGACTTAAAAAGAAATTTCACTGCTTCAGTAAGCAATGTGGTATTTAAATGTGAAAACAGAAAAGATTGATGAGAAAAATGAAAACTGTTAGGTGTATCAATATGGAAAGAGCTACTAACTGTTTGGGATCTGTTTTCCATATTTATACAAATATACAAACATACACTTATATTTCAAAGTAGCATATATAAACTAATGCTTTTAACTCTATATAGCATTATGCAGAACACTAAGTTAATTTTCTCCAGCATGATTTCCAAAGCATTGAGATTGCTACCATATAGAGGCAACAAGATTAATTGCTCTCCAGTGCTTGGGTACCCAAATTATTTTCAAATATTCATTATCATATGTGATATATAATATACAATGTCATTTATAAATGTTTATACTAACAAACCAACTCATGCCAAAGGGATTTATAGTTTTCAGCCATTTATTCACATTGTGAAACAGAACTCCAATGCTTGTCACAAATTCATGCCTTGTCAGGGAAGCGTTAGCATTACAGTTTTCTCCTTTCCTCACTAATCATGGCTAGTTTAATTTAAAATAAGTTTTGCAGTTTTGTTAACAAAATGTAAGACAGAATTGTTTTATGTAACAGTACTATTCATGTCTGTTGTCAGCCCAGAGACTGCTTAGATATTTTGCTCATTTTGGGGTGAAGTTAAAATATGTTATTGCATTTTAATATTAAAACTCTTATGTTCTCTCTGGATGTATACATGCTAATAATTGGAAGAATTTTAACCTTAGCTGATTCCAGTCACACAGAACTGTAATTCCAGCTACTTGTGAAGGGGGAGCTGAGACAGGATGATTGCAAGATCAAGGCAAGTCTCAACTCTAAGTGAGTTTAAGTAAGTTTAAGTAAGCCTGGGAAACTCCCTAAGATTTGATCTAAAAATTTCCAAGAAGATTGAAAATAGAGCTTAGTGGATGAACTCTTGGTTATTATGTGCACAACTTGTGTCCAGTCCCTAGTCAAGCATAAAAAAGAAAAAGAAACATAAAAAGAGTATTAACCTTTTGTGCATTGTAAATATAGCATTTTATTTCTAGTTTATAATTTCTTCTTTGAAATTTTCTTTACTGGCATATCTAGGAAGGTAATCAAGTAGGAATGAAGGTTTAGTGCAAGTGAGTTAATATTTAAGATTTCTGAATTGGGAAAAATCACTATTGACTTGTTGATAGATAAGTTATATTTTCTGGTAATAAGAAAATTATGGACCTAGCTACTGATTTTAATAACATTTCTTGGTAAATGTAATAAAAGAAGCAAGAGAAGGAGGGAGAGGAAGTGATAGCATTAGTATGTTACGTTAAAACTCTGTAATTATAACATGTCCATAGAACAATCCAGTATTCAGTCAGCAGCGCGAATGCTCAGGAGAAACCTCTGGTTTCCATCAGACAAGCAGAATAAGAACAAAATGGTTTCACTGCAGATGATACCTGCCACGCCATCTTCCCGCACCTCACCATCCTCCATTAAATGAACAATGGGAAGAACTGCCGCACAGATGCATGCCGGGAATACTGCCTGTGGAGGCTGAGGCACATGGTGGTTCGGTGTGTGTTCAGTGGCGTGTTCCTCATCTGGAGGGAGAGACAAATTCTAATGCAATAACGATTTGCAGTTCAAATCCTATTTAGCAATACAGACTATACTGATGCTAAAATAAACATAGACGTGACTTTATAGACCATTATAAAACAACGAAATCAACCATCTTCCCAAGCGCTGTCATTAGCCTTATGAGGCAGTGAAAGAGATACACAGTCATATTGAAATAGGAAACAGTTCTTAACATGAAATCATAAAAATAAAATTCTAAACACAGTCTTAGGCATTTCTCATAGATACCACATGTCACAAACGTGTGTGAGATTTATAAGCATGAATATTAAGTATCAGAAAGAATGTAAACTTAGGGTAAAAATGATGCAACTCAGTCATATTATTGTCCTTATCTGATAAATACAATAAATACTAAAATTGAAAATCCTTTCAATTAGAATAAAGGGCAGTATAGGTAATAAAAATCAAGAATGATACTGAAGTTCCGTAACAGGATACTAACATAAAAATAAACTCACTTTTATTATTGATACAAGATAAACATTTTTATAAAATGTTAAGAATAATGGATGTTATAAATGTTATAAAATCTATATAAATTTTTATAAATTTTTTTAATAAAATTTGATTCTCCTATCCTAACTTCTATGACTATTTGAGATTTTAGATGGGTCCTGTAAGGGGCTGAAAGGTAAAAGCTTTTTTCGGTTCTTGTCAATCATACCTTCTTATCAAATACATATGGGATATCAAAAATGATAGGTGGATAGATACATGATAGATATTTTTAGCTCCTTTCAATAAAAATGTATGAGGTGCTCATAAAAATATAAGAAAATACTCTTTATTGGGATCCTGTAAACCCCACCCCTCAGTTACTTGGCAATAGCCAGGTATGCTCCGCCCTAGTGACACTATAAAAGGGACTGCTTGCCCCTCCTCTCTCTCTTGCCTTTTGCCTCTCTTGCTCTCTTGCTCTCCCATCCCTATCCCTCCTCCCCTTCCTTTTCCCCTCTCTTTCCACGTGTTCATGGCCAGTCTCTACTCCTCTATTCCTCTCTTCTTCTTCTTCTTCTTCTTCTTCTTCTTCTTCTTCTTCTTCTTCTTCTTCTTCTTCTTCTTCTTCTTCTTCTTCTTCTTCTTCTTCTTTTCTTCTTCTTCTTCTTCTTCTTCTTCTTCTTCTTCTTCTTCTTCTTCTTCTCTCTCTCCCTCTCTCTCTCTCTCTCTCTCTCTCTCTCTCTCTCTCTCTCTCTCTGCCTCTACTACCCTCTTAACTCTCCTATGACCTGAATAAACTCTATTCTGTACTACACCGTCATGTGGCTGGTCCCTCAGGGGGAAGGGATTCCTAACATGGGCCCCTCAGAGGCATCTCCCTTGCCCCCAGGCCTCACTGCACTTCCATGGGCCATATTCCCTCCCACTCTCTTCATCCTTCTCCCAACATTGGTGCTGAAACTCAGGACATCATATTTTAACAATATTGGTGCCCTGTGACTTTTCCTTACACTCTTCATATTCAGGAACAAGGGCAATCAATAGAAACTCTCCCTGGGATGCTTAGATGTGACGGTGCATATTAGGCAGTAGTTCTTTCTTTCTTTCTTTCTTTCTTTCTTTCTTTTTAAAGATAGTTATTTCTCAATTAGAGTGTGAATCAGAAAAGCTATAACAGACTGAGATTCTAACTTTTTATTAATGATTATTTTCTAATGCTAAAACCTTCCCTCATTTGCTGTCTGCCCCATTTACTTTATTTTTTTTAAGTTAGATATATTTTATTTACATTTTAAATGTTATTCCTTTCTTGGTTTTTCCTACATAAATATATGTCTGTTAAATCCATTTGGTCCATAACTTCTGTTGGATTCACTGTTTCTCTGTTTAGTTTCTGTTTCCATGATCTGTCCATTGATGAGAGTGCAGTGTTGAGGGCTCCCACTATGTGAGGTACAATGTGTGCTTTGAGCTTTAGTAAGGTTTCTTTTATGAATGTAGGTGTTCTTGCGTTTGGATCATAGATATTCAGAATTGAGATTTCATCTTTGCAGCATCTTGCTTTGATGAGTATGAAGCGTCTTTCCTTATCTTTTTTCATAATTTTTGGTTGAAAGTTGATTTTATTCAATATTAGAATAGTTACTTCAGCTTGTTTCTTGGGACCATTTGCTTGGAAAATTGTTTTCCAGCCTTTTACTTTGAGGTAGCATCTGTCTTTGTCATTGAAGTGTGTTTCCTGTATGCAACAAAATGTTGGGTCCTCTTTATGTATTCAGTCTGCTAGTCTATGTCTTTTTATTGGGTAATTGAGTTCATTGATGTTGAGAGATATTAGGGACCAATGATTGTTGTTTGATGGCATTTTTGTTATTATAAGTAGAATTATGTTTGCAAGGCTGCTTTCTTTTGGGTTAGTGGAAAGAAAATTACTTTCTTGTTTTTTCTAGGGTGTAGCTTCCCTCCTTGTGTTGGAGTTTTCCATCTATTATCCTTTGTAGGGCTGGATTTGTGGAAATACATTGTGTAAATTTGGTTTTCTCTGGAATATCTATTTTATTTGAAAGTTTTGTTGGATATAGTAGCCTGGGTTGGTTGACATTTCTGTTCTCTTAGTATCTGTAGGACATCTGGCCAGGTCTTCTAGCTGTCATAGTCTCTGTTGAGAAGTCTGGTGTGATTCTCATAGGTCTGCCTTTGTATTTTACTTGACTTTTTCCTTTACTGCTTTTAAAATTCTTTCTTTGTTTTGGTGTTTTGACTGTTATGTGACATGAGGAATTTCTTTTCTGGTCCAACCTATTTGAAGTTCTGTAGGCTTCTTGTATGTTCATGGTCATCTCTTTCTTTAGGTTATAGAAGTTTTCTTCTATAATTTTGTTGAAGATATTTACTGGCCCTTAAGTTGGGAATCTTCACTCTCTTCTATATGTATTATCCTCAGGTTTGATCTCATCGTGTCCTGGATTTTCTGGATGTTTTGGGTTAGGAGCTTTTTTGCAGTTTGCATTTTTTTTGACTATTGTGTCAATTTTTTTTTTATGGTATCTTCTGCCCCTGAGATTCTCTCTTCTATCTCTTGTATTCTGTTGGTGATGCTTGTGTCTATGACTCATGTTCTCTTTCCTACATTTTCTATCTCTAGAGTTGTCTCCCTTTGTGATTTCTTTATTGTTTCTATTTCCATTCTTAGATCCTGGATGCTTTTGTTCAATTTCTTCACCTGTTTGGTTGTGTTTTTCTGTAATTTTCTAATGAGATTTTGGTTTTTTGTGTTTCTTTTTTAAGGGCTTCTATCTATGTTGTCCTGTATATCTTTTCAGGTGTGTTAGGGTATCCAGGACTTGCTGTGCTGGGGGAACTGAGTTCTGATGATGCCAGGTGACCTTAGTTTCTGTTTCTTAGGTTCTTAGACTTGCCTCTTGCCATATGCTTATTTCTGGTGTTAACTCGTCTTGCTGAATCTGACAGTGGCTTGACCCTCCTGTAAGCCTGAGTGTAAGTCCTACTAGGGGACAGTACTCATCAGGGTCTGGGTACAGAGAGCTTTGGCACTGGGTGCAGACAGAAACTGGAAGGATCATGTCCCAAAATGCTTCATCATTCCTGTGTCCTGAAGGCTCCATGTGGGTCCTTCAGAGCAGAAGTGGTGGTCTTATTCTCAGGCATGTCAGCACTTCTGTGGGACCAGCTCTCTCCCAGCAGAGTCTGGGTACAGAGAGCTGTAGCACAGGGTCAGTTCCAGGTATAGGCCAGGCAATAGTTTTAAAAGAGCTATTATGAATACACTGCAATCTCATACACTTCAAATAACTGCTAAAGTGGCTATAATAAAAAATAAACGTTACAAACTGTTTCTCAGGTGACATTTTTTTCATTTAATATGGCAGAAATAGACATTAGTTTATTTAAATTGCATTAAATAAACTTATTTAAATTTCCAAGCAAAAGAGAGAATTAGTGGAATGGATGAAAACATGAATATACAAACTTAAACAATCTATGTATAAAAATCAGAACATTGCCTGAGAATGGGGGAGACTCCCAGGTGTCAGTACAGGTGACCTTAGCCAAGATGCCTAACAGTGGGGACATGGACCTGAAGAAGCCACCTCCTGTAGCCAAGCAAGAGCCCCCCAGTGAAGGAATAAGGACACCACCTGCCCACAAAACTTCCAACCCCAAATCTGTCCTGTCTTAAAAAAATGCTGGGACAAAGATGGACTAGAGACCAAAGGAATGGCCAGCCAATAACCGGCCCAACTTGAGACCCATCCCACGAGCAAACACCAGTCCCTGACATTATTAATGATACTCTTTTATGCTTGTAGACAGGAGCCTACCTAGCATAACTGTCCTTTGAAAGACTCTATCCAGCATCTGACTGAAACAGATGCAAATACCTCCGGCCAAACACTGAATGGAGGCCAGGGACACTTATGAGAGAGTTGAGGAAGAGATTGAAGGCCCGAAAAGGGATAGGAACTTCACCAGAAGACCAAAAGAGTCAACTAACCTGGAGCTCTGGGAACTCTCAGAGACAGAGCCACCAACCAAAGAACACACAGGGCTGGAATGAGGCCCCAAGAACATATGTAGCAGACATGCATTTCGGTTCTCATATGGGCTCCCCAACAATGGAAGCAGAGGCTCTCCCTGAGGCTGTAACCTGACTTTGGTATTCATTCCTCAACAGAACTGCTTTGTTTGGCCTCAGAAGATGCACCTAAACTTGCAGAGACTTGATGATGCAGGGTTGGGAGATACCCAGAGAGGCCCTACCCTGTCAGAGGAGAAAGGTGAGGGAAAGTGAGAGGAGGGTCTCTTTGAGGGAGAAGACTGGAAGAGGACTAGCATTTGGGATGCAAATAAAAATATATATATTAAAAAAGGAAGAAAAGAATCATAACATTGTTTTAAAGTACAAAGATAAATCATGTGAACAGAAATGAAAAGAGAGTTGGATTGGGGAACTTCTTACAAGATAATTATATTTTAAGAGAAAAACTCTTACTACAGTAGAGAAGGATATATTTTCATAAAGATTCAGCTTCTCAGGAAGATTAATTACATGGAAGTATTCATTCAGTAGCATATCTGGAGAAAGAAGCAATTTGATAGTAAGCACTGGAGGCTATATAATTTTCAGAAGAGATCAGCTGGACAGAATTCACAAGGAAATCAAAGACTCAAACGTCATTGCAAAACAGACAGACCCAAACTGTCAGAAGAAAGAAACACTGCTACCCAGCACAGAGCAGAGTGTAAGCAGTAAGTTTAAAGGACCCACAGTAAGTTTAAAGGGCTAACTCACACAAAGTGTGCTTTCTCATTCCGCACTGATGAAGTCAGATGTCAGTAACAGTAGGAAATGTGGGGAATTCACAAATATGTGGTAATTACGTTGATTCTAAATCACCAGTCTTTCGAATAATAATTCACAAAGGACATTAAAAGGACTTTGATATATATACGAAAAATGAAAACAACATATCTATTTTTGGCAATCGATGGGATCAGTGTTTAAATGACTATTCAAACCTGTGTGTATACTCAGCTGTGTATTTTCTCTGATTATGGAACTAGATGATGACATCACAAGAAATGAAAACTGTGGACTTGTATCCTTTTTGAACACAGGAGTGAAAATCCTCAACAGCGTGCTGTTAAATGGGAAAGAAAAGAAAGACTGTATACTATGGACAAGATGCTTGTCTTTGGCATGCAATAGAAGCAAGGTATAAGAAAAGAAAAAAGTAATACAGCACACCATGCCAATTGAGAATAAAAAGCACATGAGAATTTTAATTGGTGTATAAAAACCATTTGACAAACATAAAATAATTTCATGAATAAAATACTAAACCCCTGAGAATCAAAAGGAGTTCTCTTTCGACTTGATAAAGACCATTTACTAAATATTCATGGCTAATACCATAATTGATGGTGAAAGACTTACTGCTTTCACTTAGGATTGATAGGAAGACAACTTCTTGATACTGCTTCTAGCAACATTGCCCTAAGCAGGGCTAATTAGTCAATAACAAGAAATGTAGGAAAACTGCATTAGAAAAAAATTAAATAGTCTGTGTTTGCAAATGACATGACCCTATATATAGAATATCTTACAAAAATATCCATAATATCACTAAAAATAACAAACCATCTCATCAAGTTTTCAGGTCACAAAATATATACAGAAAAATCAATATTTATATCTACATATTAGTAATAAAAAGCCTTGTAGGTGAAATTAGAAGAACAAGTTCTTATAAAATGGCAACAATAAAAAATATAATGGAGGAAATTCAACAAAGGAAGTGTAAAATTTGTAGACTGAAAAAAAAATCACAGACATTATAATAGTATGAATGGACAGAGAACCCATGTTCATAGGTAAGAAGCCTTGATATGGCCCATATTGATTTAGATAAATCATCTTCTTTTTTGAACATTGTTGAAACCACTGTAAAATTCACACAGGAATGCCAAGAGATCAGGAATGGCTAAAATAATCTTAAAGGAGAAGAACAAATTGAGAGAGAACCGTCACTTTCTAACATAATAATTAGTTAGAAAGCTAGAGCCAAGACTGCCTAGTCTCAGGATCAGCATAGAAACTGATATAGATAAGTATGATAGAATTATGAGAACAAATATAGACCATTAAAACCACAGTTGAATGATTCTTGAAAACAGTGTTGAGAAAATTTAAGGGAGAGTGCAATTATTAATTAATGAATGGACATCTAGGTACATCTGAGCAAAAGAATAAAGTTGGATGCTAATACCATACCCAAAATCTTGAACTCAAAAATTAAATAACTACATACAAACTCTAATCTATAAAGCACTTCTGATTTTAGAGTATGTTTTAGAATAAATTAGTCATCAAGAACAGCACATTGGCAATGGGACACACCTTCAGCACTGACTGCTGAACGTACAGACCAGACTGACCCTCTGCGGAAGGAATAATTCCTGTGTGAGGTGCTGGAGGTGCAGGATGGACTCACGGACAGCCGTCGGGACGTCAGATTGGCAACTTCTTCTACTGGCAAACAGAACAGGGAATGTTAGTTTTGGTTTTATAACCCAAACTTATCATCACGACAAAGTAAACTTGAGCTTATTATATCAAGTACTGCTATTTGCAGAGCATAATGTCTTAGCAATTTACTGCATGCTTAGAAAACAAAACAAGAATTTCTAGGGAAACCAAAAGATTCTTTCTAAACTTGCCCACAAACCAGAGAATCAAAAAAATTTAGAGTGATTCATTAGTAAATTTTTTGGTAACCAGCAGAAAGCTCTGTACACTTGAGAAGGTTAAAAGCAATGGATGGACTACCTCACTCTAAGTAAGAGTTGGCGCACTTGCTGTCTTGAGCATTATTGGACTCAACTTGCTCTGTGTCCAGACGGATTTGTTCGAGGTTACTACCGTTCTCTAGATACCAAACAATTCTAAACTTTAGAAAACAGCATCTCTTCTCTCTTTCTAAGGGAGAGAGAGGGTAAAGCTCTGAAAGGAAGTTTTTTTCCCCTGTGGCATACTCTCCCAAGAAATCTACGCCAGTATGAAGGCACCTTCTTCCTCAGGCTCTGAGTTGGGTGTGCAGGTAGGCTCATAGCAAGCCTCCTGGGTGATGGGGATGGCGGTGATGAGGCTCGCCTCACGACCGAGGCGTTTCTTCTCTTCCTCCTGCTGCAAGTTCTTTAAGATATGCTCTGCCCTCTGATGGGAGCGGGACACTGCTCGGGCAGAGAAGGATTTCTGTGGAGACACAAAAGCGAGTGCATGGCCAATCTTCTTGCAGGGTCATAGGCACAAAGAGTGGTTTTCTCTTAGGAAAACATTAGGCCACCCATGACCTAATTCGTGAATATATATATATTAAAATTTTATTAAATTTCTACAGTTGATGACTTTTCCCCCTATGCCTTATTGTACTTACTCGAGAATGTCTGTAATTTCTGGAAATGATGCTATTTTACATGCTCGGATGATATCAATTCACCTTTTCACCATGAAGAACAACTTTTGTTAAAGGGGCTTTAAATGAGGTATGTTTATCATATAATGTGAATAAAACCGAAAGACAGACTTGCAAGGGAAAAAGGAAGGGATACAACTCTCAAATAAGTTACCTCATTTTATCAATCAACTATTTAGCACCAGGTAAAGAAGATAAATCAGTTAAGTACAGATTCACACTGGGAGCACTTTGTAGGAGAATGGTATCGGATGGAAAGGAGGACATTAGAAAGTGTTACCAGGTTGAATGTAGAATATGAAGTGAAGAATATTAAAACCAATCCACCATTCCACAGACAAAAGATAAAGACAAGGGACAGAAGATTCATCCCAAACACTGGCTATGCCATTGATGCCTTCCTTAACTGTGATGCCCGTGCTTCACTTTTTGAGTCAATAAAACTGTTACTCTTAATTTAGGGGTGTGTTATTAAATAGAGGGTAATGGCATAGATTTGATGAACCATCTGTTTCCAAAGGCACATGTTTCGTTTTTCCTGTAACTAAACTCAGCTGTCTCTGAGCTATGTTCCACGTGGCAGAGACACATACAAGCACCGTAACACGCAAGGCTTTGAGTAACCGCAGCAGGGCTGATGGTGGTCACAACAATCAGATGAGAAAGCAAACAAGAATCAGAAGCTGCTGCCTTTGTTTCTTAACTCCTGCTGGACCCACGTATTTAACCACTGGGCAGCTCACACATTGCAATTAGATCAATGCAACAACCAACAGCAGTAAAAATGTTCCTTTTACCAGAGAACAAATGCCTGTCTGTCTGACGTTTTGCCAATTAGAGAAAAAGAAAAAGAAACTTGATAGAACCTAGTTTCTACTATTCCCAAGATGGTGCGTCACTGTGGCTTTCTGTGTTATTACATTCTCATGACAAGAATGGCCAGATGGTCTCATGCATCCCGTGCAAAGTAAAGATATGGGAAAGAAAGGGCCTGTTACTCACAGACTGGTCTTCGTTAATGGGGTCCTGGACACTCCCGCTGCACTGGGGGACCCATGGAGGGTCAAACATTGGGACAGATGGCATTCCAAGTACTGGTGAGGGCAGGGTGAAGTTTATACTGGGAGGCGGGATCTGTTAGTAGACACCAGAAGAATGAGGTGAGTAGGATGGAGTAGGAGCTGGAATGAGATCGAGGTAGAATTAAATAGTCTGCATTAATAGGTGTCAGGGCTGGAGGGACCCTCAGAGGAGTAAGAAATATCAGAGAAAAAGGCTGTACTCTAAGACTTCTCGGTTAGGACACAGGACAATCATTTGGGCCTCAATTAACTCATTAGTAAAACGATGTGTTTTAACCAAAGGCTCCGGAGTTGTGCTGAGCACTCTACCCTTAACATCTGTGTGTATGTAGATAACCAGATGCCTGGACAGTTACAATCCAAACTTAGGTGGTTACCCCTGAGGATGGCTATGAGATATGTGAGGTTGCTACTGACTTGATTTTCTTGCTGCATAATCTTGTGTATTTCAATTTGTTTAGTCAAATATAATTTACTTCTATATGAGTTAAGTTTACTGATATAATCAGAGGGAAGAAGAATTCTTCGGCTGTTCACTGTCTTATGGATTTAAACAAGCCCTGGGATGATTGTGCTGGTGTTATTTCCATGGAGGATAGCGTTTGGCATCTCTCACCTTAAAAATCTGCTGTGCTCCCTCCTCCATCCTGGGCCAGACTTGGTAGCGAAACCTCCAGAGCGTGTGGAACTTGAGAACGGCGTTCAGCCTCTGCACAGTCTCTGCATGGTGGAACTCGGACATCAACATGTCCGACACAGCATCAGGGACCTTCACAGCACACAACAGGAACATGGCGGCTAGAAACAGCCAACGATTAATTCATCAGATGCACATCTTAAGGCGTTGTGTTGTTCATGAGATTGTGGGGATCTAGACCTTCTATCTCTTTATAACCACTCTGGCAGTGAAGGAGGTTGGCGGCCAACAGTGGCCAAAGCTAATGATCTTCCAGAGAATAGACACCAAACAGCACATGCTGTTTGACCATGACATCTAGTAGCTGGTGCCAAAGCACAAACAGCGTGACATTTCAGCAGAGTACTTGTTCTAAGAAAAACTTCCTTTGGCTTATGGCAGAGCCAGAGAAAGCAGCCGAAAAAGTTGCAGAGTGAAATGTGCTGCTTAGGAGATGGTTAGACTCTTGACTAGTGGTCAGAGAATGGAACAGAAAGACAGTCATTAAAACAACCTCAGCTCTATCAGGCATATGAAAAACAAAGCCTACGATGCAGATTCTCTTTAGAACATCTACCCTTCCCAGAGATTGAGAAGCAAAAGTGGTTTCGTGAGTCAGAGGACTCGAGCATCATAAATTTTAGCAAAAGCTGAATATTAATAAGATAAATCTGGGTGGTGGTTATGCTACAGGGCTTGTGAATAATGAGAAATGAAATACCCCCATAGCTCAGACAGAAAGACTTAACCCACACTCTCTCACTCTTCCCTAGAGACTCAAACCATGCTCAGTTGTACCAGTAGGATTGAGGTTGGGGTCCTGGCTCTGACACTTCATTGCTTCGTGATCTTGGACAAGCCTCTTAACCACGTGGCTTCCATTTCTTCCCCGGAAAATGTCTGGGAAGGATGGCGATGAATACGTAATAATCCCTGACGCCATATTTGCTCTGGTAAAATGGTGCACAGGAAAGCGCTTTGTGTCATGTGATGAATCTGAGCCTCTCAGAGCTGCCTGAGCATCTTTCCAGTCTGGAAAGAGCTTGGTAAAGCGAGAAGTACACTGCAGTTCAGAAGTTCATCTTATTTTTCTCTAGCAAAGTGGTAAAGAGCAAGGCTCTCTGCTGCGCACATTCTTATGGTTTGGGCTTGGTTTTATGGCTCTGACTGTGAGTGGCTCAAACTTCCACAAATTCCTTCAACTTTCTCTTAAGTTTGCTCATTTATCATACGAGCCACTTGTGCTAGGCATAAGGGCACACTCCCATACTCCTAAATGATGCAGAGGTTAAAGGTCAGCCTGAGCTTCACAGGGGAATCCTGTCTCAAAAACAACAGCAATTGAAAAAAACCCCCAACAAAACAAAAATCCAATTAGATTTTATTAATAAAATGTGATATAACTCTACAATAAATGCTAGCTCCTGTGATCCTTGGCTTTTGACAAACCCTTTTAACCCTACTGGGCATATAAAATCCATTCTTCAGTTTTAAATGTATTTCACCCTGCCTCAAATTTTAAACATGATTATATTTTACACTGTTGACGAGGTCTACTTTATTTTCCTCACCGAAATGGTTTTCTTGTAACAGTCATAAGCTGCCAGCAAACCCAACAGTGTGCATGTGTTGTGTGTTTGTGTATGTGCATGGAGTGTGTATATTATTGTTTTTTAACAGCAATTCTTTCCTCTTAGCACCTGCATAAAAATCTGAGAATAATTATTCTCCTTTGCTTATATGGCTCCAGAAGTTGAAAGCTCTGTTTTTCTCACCATTTTTTTTTGGGAGGGGTAGGGGGATCCTGTTCAGTTTATTTCTCTGAGGGCTCTGAGAGTTGAGGGTCCATGATTCAAGGCCATCTCTCTATTATTTTGTTCTAGAAACACCCCCCAAGAGATCCTGGGCAGCCACTCTTTCAGCTGGTACATGCATCAGCATACCTGTGTCTTATGAGTACTATAAATGACACTAGTTACTGGTCACCTAAAATCCATCACTATTTTAATTTCTTTATTTACAGGCCAGAGATGAATCTTGAACCTTGCACACACTAAGCAAATGATTGGCCTGTGAACCATCCTTAATCCTTTCTTTGTCTCAGGGTCTTATTTACCTCAGGCTAGACTGGAGCACAGTTATATAGCCCAGACTGTCCTCAATGCCCCTGCCTCCTGGATACTGGAATGATACATATACATCACCACCAAAGTCACGAGTTTCAAAAGCAACTGATGTCATATTAAGTTGGATAACAGTTTTATATAACTTGTTGAGCAATTGTCTACAGTCACATTGGTAAGTCCATACCTGTGATAATGTCATCTTAGAATAAGCCTGAATCCCACTCAGCTGCCTAATTCTATAAGCAAGTTTAGCCCTTAGTGAGATGTCATACTCATAGCCTCAAGCTTTCTAAGCACACCAGATGTATTTTAATATCCATGTCATCTTGGCTAGATTATTACCTCTAAGATATCTGTGTGTGTATACATTTTACTTCTTTGCTTTTTTTTTTTTAAGTCAGGGTCTCATATAGCCCTGGCAAACCTTGAACTGACTAACTGACTATGTAGCTAGGGATGACTTTGAATTTCTATTGCTCTTGCCTCCCCATTCAGGGTGGAGGTGTTACAAGCATGTTTCATCTTGCCTGGCATTATGTGGTGCTGAGGACCCAACCCAGGGATTTGTGTGTGATAGTCAAGCATTCTATCCAATGAAGTGCACCAACCCCAAAGTACTGTGTTATAGTCATAGAACACTAATACCCCAAGAGAGATCTGATGATCTTTGTATAAACGCATGGTACAATTTGAAGGATGTTCTGAAAACATTCCTCAGATGCATGCCTCTATTTAGAGTTCCAGAAACTTTCCAGCGCCCTGACATAAAATCGAAGGTGCCTTTTTCTCTGTTTCAACACTAGTTACTAATGACCACAGGAGCCCAGGTAGAGTTTCTTTACCTGCTGCTCCCGCCATGTGCTCATCCATACTGAGAAGCAGTTCCCAGGCAGCCGGCTGGATGTCTCCGTACATCTCCTCTGTCAGAATTGGAGCTGCCTTGATGAGCAGAGATAAGGGAGCAGGTGACAAGCTCATCACCTGGGAGAGAGATGCAAGTCATGTTTCAAAATCCTTTATGACAACAATTACTTCTCAAAACTCAAGAACCATGTTGCTTCTTTGATTCCCCTGGGAGACATTAAAGTATTTCTTAAAATGGGAGTGGAGTTAGGCAACATGGTGTGTAGATATTATACTATATCAGTTGACGCAAGGCAGAAAGAAATATTGATCTTGCCATATTTTCATCACAAAGACAATTTTACAATTAATTAAATAAAAAGAATGATAGTGTATAGGCAACTCTACAGAAAAGAAAACAGTCAACTATCATGGATCTGTCCTCAAAGTTCTGGTAGGTTTTTAAAGTTTTCTTTCTTTTATTTTGTCTGTGTTAGTAGATCTCCACTGGAAACCACACGGAGTCTGTACCTTGCAAAGGATTCCATTTATAAAGTTAACTTCTGAAGGCAGCATGAACTTGGATGACATTTCTCTTTGAAATAATCCGATTATACATTGTGGCTATCTCCCCGGATCCACTCACAAAGTTCTACTTAATTCATTATTTCTAATAATTTAGGTTATATATGAAAGTGATAGGTAAGTCATCACTGTAAACAGTCTAGAAAAATATGAAAAGCCCCTCCTTCCACAAGGGAAAGGGATGATTTCAAGGTTAATTTGCAGGAACAGTGGCAGACTATGCCAATAACTGGATAAGTAGGCCAATGTACTGTTTTATTTAATCCAAACAATAATCTTTTGAGATAGGTATATTTCTACAATCCTCATTTCATAGATGAGACAACAAAGAAGAAGGCAAATGAAATTTCTTGTCCAAGTCTCAGAGACAGAAACAGATTGGATTTATGAATCTAGATGGACTAATTTAGGGTAGCTATTACATACTAGTGGGAGATTAGCTTCATTGGAGACAGCAGCATGGTTGAGGTACAGTCTACCCAAACTCCTAGGCCTCATTTTCTGGCAACTGGCTGTTTAACAAGAAGGGTTTTTCTCCCTTTGCACACCAGTGAAGGTGGCGGGCATTCATGGAAACCCAGTGCCAGCTTCCATTTTGTCTTGCCAGTACTCATGAGCAGGGTGTCTGGGGGCCTTTTCCCGTCAGTGCCCAGTGCATGATTCTGATCCGTGAGCTAATACCTGAAGCCTGATGTACTTCAGCATTCCGGAGTCCTTTTTCCCTTCCAGGTTGACATCTGAAACTCTCTTCTTCAGGGAAGGCGTCCTCAGGCACGATTTATCTGAGCACTAAGAGAAGGGAAAGTATGTACTGAAGGTACTGTCACAAACCCATAGTGCTTTATGTCCCCTGATCTCTCCACAGTACTATTTCCTAACAGAAAGTATAATTTTCCTTTTAAACAGGCCCAAACGTTCTGAAAAGCATTGGTTTTGTTGAGGAAACGGGGTTAGATATGATTACCAAGAAGCGTCTTCTTTACCTTTAAAGGACACAGAGGTGGATTGATCTGACCAAGGTGCTAAGCTAGTTAGTTAGTCATCAAACATGGAAAAGATAAAGATTTCCGAGTTTTCTTTCAGGTTTCATTATGTTGTGTCAAATGGTTAAAACAAAACAAATTGAAATAACTGTTGAAGTAGACAAAACACATTCCATTCTAAGGCACACCCCGAGGCATGTGGCCAGGCCAAGCGTTAAGATGAAAAGGAACAAACAGGGCAGCAGAAGAGAAAGTTGATGGTACCCATTACAGCCACATAAACTGTATAGGTAAAGTGGTTTGAAAAAAAAAAAGTATAGAAACCAATAGCTCTCCTTTCAAATTATCCTTAAACGGGGATTCAAAACAGGCTGTTTCATTTACACAAAGATGAGACAATGCTTTCATCTTACTCCCAAGGTGACCAAGCCTGGAAGTGTTGGCACATTTTGGAGAACTGGTCCTTCCTTATTCATTAATCCTGACTTCTGATTCCTTCCTGTTTTTCTGCATTCCAGGCTGTCCCAGCTCACACAGAATGAAGCTCATTTGTTTCAGCAGGTTCAGGCCAATGAGACACATTCTTCCTCTATGCCAAAGGGAAAACTAAACTTAAGAATTTTTGGCAGAGCTTCACAGTGTGAGGTAGAGATATTTTGAAAGAAAACACAAATCTACAAGCATGCCCAGGACCCAAGAAACACTCTTGAAACTCTAAAGAAAAACAAAACAAAACAAAAAACAAGACTATAAATCTGTTCTAGGGCTGGTATGGGACCATCTTTTAAAATGAACCTACTACTACTAACAAAAACAACAACAATAACAAAACAGGAGATCAGAGCTGTATCTCTGGTTTTGAAAGAAAAAGAATAAAAACCATGAAGTATGAGCTTGGGAACATAAAACACTTAGAAAATCTGCTATATGAATTATATATATATGTGTGTGTGTGTGTGTGTGTGTGTGTGTGTGTGTGTGTGTGTGTATAGATATATGTATATGTATATGAAGACATATATACATGTGTATATATGTATATATACATATATATACATATATATATGTATATATATATATAAAATGGAAACCTTTAAAATTATTTATAGCAATAGCTTTCCTTCTAGAGGTGTGTCTTCTGAAAGATTTGTGGTATTTTAAAAATACCTATCTGCATCTGTGTTTTTTAACTCAGCAAATGATGCACAAGTAGACCAGAGTACCTGGAAAAGACAAAAACTATGGAGAAAGCAGAACCCATCCACATTCCCAGTTTTACAACAGTAATTACTTGTTTCTGCTTAGTCTTCTTAACTTGGTGCATCTTAGTAGAACCATCATAGCTTTCTGTGTGTGGCACACAGTCCTAAACAACCATTTCACTGGAATTTTTATAAGTATTTGCTGGGGGTGGGTCATGATTTTAGACTTCGACAAGTGTAGCCCTCAGTCCTCTGGCTAGCCATTGTACCATTTTATGGTTACTTATTAAATCATTCTTCTCCATTAAAGTATAGGATACAACAGTATCCAGTTCAAGGAAAGAAACACCGAGCACTCACATTAAAGCCAATGTATTAGAAACCACAGAGTTGTCTTTCCTTCTGTCCACTGGCTTCTCCTGGGAAGAGTGCATGCTTGCATGTGGGCTGAGGAAGCATGATGGCTTCCATGACGCCTAGAGTGTGGCTTTCCCATCAGGGTCACATGTGTTTGAATGTCAGGCAGTAGATACCAGAGATGGAAATGTGTTACGGGGGACTTGGTGTTCGGTGGGAAAGTCCTGAAGTACCTATGTAGTGTGATGTGACTCTTGACTCAGACAAAAGTACAGTGAAAGGGTTTTTTATTTTAAAGACAAAAAACAACAAACAAACAAACAAACAAACAAACAAAAAAAAAAAACAAATTGAGGTATTGAATAGAATGCAGGGTTGTTTCCCATGGTATCTAGAAGTGGTTTCTGCAGTTTTAGATCCCACTGGACTACATAAATGGTTAGAATTCATACCAAGCAAGACTCTGTAGAGAGATCTGCGCTGACTAAACAAAGACAAAGGACAGAACTCATCACTGATAGAGGACAGTAGTTCAGTGTTTGCTCTGGGATGGACACGAATATATTGTTGTGCAGCACAGCAACTGGAATCACGTGATGGAGATGACCTGTTGACATTCCCACCTGGAGAGAAGATAGGCCCCCATGAGACTCTCTTAAGACTGCCATGAGGCACCCCGAGATTATATGAAAGGGAAGTTTGTTGCCCAGGAGACTTGCTAGTGGTATAGCTGGCTGAGAGCACAGAACTCATCATTCACCAAGCTCAACTTGGATGGAATCCTTTCTTTGGCATGCTGGCTCCTTCTCTGTATGGAGTAAATACATATTTTGTTGTTTTCAGGAAATTTTATGTATCAAGAACCTTATCCACTACTGATAGGGTCCTACCACAGTAGCTGAGTCAAAAGAGACAGTCATAGGGGCATAAGATCTCAAGGATACTGGGGAAGGTCAACTACCTCAGTGTGCTTCTCTCTGTGTGTGTGTGCACGCGCTCACATGTATCACACACACACACACACACACACACACACACACATAAATGTATCTTTAAAAAACAGTCATACTGTTTTTTTAAATCTATATTGCTCTAGATTACATTTGCAATGTCAAATCAGCCTGTACTGGCCAAGAAATCCACACTTATGGGATTTGGCTTAAATGGAGGGCCAGGAACCAACATGTTACTCTCCTATAGCGAGAACTGTTCTGTGCTAGAAAGAATGTTACCACCTAGAAAACATATGTACAAAGCAAGAGGAAATGGCCTAAGGAGACAGTAGTCAGCAGAGATGGTGCTGACAGAGGCAGAGATTAGGAACTTCCAGATGGCAGCTTCTGTGATAAATTCCTTGGAGACTGACTGTTTCCCTCTCTGTCCCTGGCTTCAGTGAATTTGTCTGAATGGGATTCTGTTCTTTGTATTGCATAATTATCAATTACAGAGAAATAATATTTAACTATTTAAAATTATGTTTTTACTTATTCATTGAATAATTCAAGAGTATTTATTGTGTAACCATATGCCAGGGGCTGAGCTAACATCTGCAATGATGCTGAGGGCACATTCATGGTGACGGCTGCCCTTGCCTCCCCTTTAGGAAGACACCAAAAAATGCAAACAGAATAATGGACAGTAAATATAAACAAATGATGAGGTTCATGCCATGAAGATAACAGGTACTGAAAAACTGGGAAAACAGGAATTACCCTGCCAGGCTCTCCTGGGATGATTTCTTTATGGCACATCAATGAAGTGTCATTCTTTCCAAAACACAACTAGACCCCTTGTGCTTCACATACAGTTGACATGCAAATAATGCATGTGTGTAGTTAAGTTCTTGTGTGTCCCTCTGACCTAGAAATTGAGATATAATCTGCTCTTTGTCCCAGTGTCACAGTTTGAAAACATTCTTTAGGGAAATCAGTCAACCTCTTGTCATTTGCATTGGCTTCAAAGTATCTACCCACAGTGGGTCCTTTCTCTATGTGAGGAATGCATCATTGACCCAGTGTTCTGTTTAACTGAAGAAAAAAATCTTGTTTTGTTTATTTCCAATCATTACAGTTGATCTAAAGCAAACAGCTAGAAACAACTCTCTTACTTCATATAAAGCACTAAGTGAATGTATACTCTATTTAGAATACAGTTCTAAACACGTAGAAATGAACAAAATACCCAAGACTTCCTTAGCTTTCAGTAGGTATAAAAAAATTGTAGAATTCTGTGGTAAAGTTATCATGAATACAGAAGAATGAAAACACAGACAGAAAAAAAAAAAAACCTTCCAGCTTAAGAATCCAGATGTCATTCAACAGAGGAATGGATACAGAAATTGTGGTACATATTCACAATGGAGTATTATTTAGCTATTAAAAACAGTGAGTTCATAAAATTCCTAGGCAAATGAATAACTTAAAGCTATCATCCTGAGTGAGGTAACCCAGTCACAAAAGAACACTCATGGTATGTACTCACTTATAAGCAGATACTAACCCAAAAACATTGAATACCCAAGAATTCACAGACCTTATGCAGCTCAAAGAGAAGGAAGGCCAGAAAGTGGATGCCTCAGTCCTTCTTAGAAGGGAGAACAAAACCCTCAAGAGAGGAAAATAGACAAATAGAGAATCAGGGATTGGAGAAAAGATGATCCAGAGACTGCCTCACCTGGGGATCTACCCCATATGCAGTCACTAAACCCAAGCACTATTGCTGATGCCAAGTAGTGCTTACTGGCAGGAACATGATGTGAATGCCTCTTGAGAGGCTCTGCCAGAACCATACTGATACAGAGGAGGATCCTTGCAGCTAACCATCAGACTGAACACAAGGACCCCAATGAAGGAGCTAGAGAAAGAACTGAAGGAGCTGGAAGGGTCGGCAACCCCATAAGGAAAACAAAACTATTAAACAACCAAATGCACCACAGCTCCCAGGGACTAAAACACCAACTGATGAGTTTGCATGGAAAGACCCATGGCCCCAGGTGCATATGCAACAGAGGATAGCATTCTCTGGCATCAATAGGAAGAGAGGCCTTTGGTCCCGTGAAGGCTCATTTATTTTCCCAGTGTCAATGTGCTGAGGAGGGAGAGGGTGGTTGGGAGAGGGAGCACCTTCATGAAAGTAATGGGAGGGGGAGAAGGGATGGGATTGGGGGAAGGATATAACATCTGAAATGTAAATGCAGAGAATATCCAATAAAAAAATTCTTTCAACTTGATGAAGTGTGCTGAAACTAAGTGACAGAATGTATGAGTTCCTGAGCATTAAAGTGAAGATTCTCAGATGGATTTGTTAGGTAGGATACAAAATGTACTGTCCACCACAGATACATTCTGCCTAAAGAACCAGCTCAAGAGGGGACACAGATGAAATGTCAGCTGCTCACAGATGATTCTAACCAGACCACTGCCTTTCTTTTTGACTTACTGCCTTTTCTCTATTTTCATTCTGTTTCTGGAATGGGGGCCAATGTCCATTTGTATGGCAGATTCAGAACAGGCAAATCAAAAATACCACAAAGAGGGAAAAGGTGCTCAAGCAGAAAGCTTGCATTTTGGAAATACAATGTTTGTCACATACCATTAATATATATTATTTCTTCACTTGGATGATTAGTTTAAAACCTATAAGGTTTTCAGACATTCTTAGTAGTTCTTCCTCAAAAGCAAAAGCCATGACAGAAGGTCACCTGCCTTTTTTGTGGAGCTTCCTGCCAACCCACGGGAGAGCAGCAGGTAGTCATACAAGCCATGTTGGTCATAACCTTGCTAATCCAGTCAACATTAACTACTCCTCTATAACAAGTAAGTAGTTTTTTTTTTTTTTTTTTTTTTTTTTTTTTTTTTTTTAGAATGTCATGTAGAATACAAAATGATTTCTTAGATTTCAGAATTTATAATTCAGTGGTAGAGGATCCTTGGGACTCAAAGGCTAGAATAAAGCACCGAAGCCTCTGTGGCCTTATTGGTATCATCTTTATCTGCATATGGAGCCTCATTGTGGACCACAGTCCTCAGGGATGTTGCCATGGTCCATGCGCTCCACCTTTTTTTGACCAGAAGGTTCTGAACTCAACTAATATTGAAGAATCCTTCTGTCAAATGTTCCTAATTTCTTTATTGAGAAGTGTCATTTTCCTTGCCAAGTCTCCAGCTTTATGCCTTAGCTCCTCAGTAGCATGTCTCTCCACTGCAGCTGCTATTGCTGCAATTTTAGATCAGTCTAGAAGGTTGGTTTGATTAGCAACTTTCCCTCAGAGAAGACTAGACATGACATTTGAAGAAAAGGCCTTTCTTTGGCTCTTTGGCCTATTACTGTTATCACTGAGGCAGTTTTATGTATGGCAGGCCGGCCTCAGACTCACTGTGTATCCATGGAAAATCTTGAAATTCTCATCCTTCTACTTCTATCTCCGGAGTACTGAGATTACATTTGTGCACCACTACTACACAGTTTACGAGGTACTGCAGCTCCAACCCAGGAACTTATGTATGCTGGGGTAAATAACTCTGTCAACTAAGCTACATCTTCAGTCCCTTTTAGTCTATTATTACACCCTAACAAAATATGGGATCAGCATGGTCCTGAGGTTCTTTACAATTCTTTTGGATAGATATGTGGATGGATGGTCAAATAAACAGCAAGTGAGAAAAACATAAGTAAAATTCTATTAAAATTTAGATGAAATGCTAAGGAAGGAGAAACTGAGTGTGTCCTGTGCTTAACACTAACAAGGTATGGTTTTATTGAAGATATGGTATGACGTTTAGCTTTTACAGTCACCTTGGTACAACTTAAACTCACCACAGTAGACAGTCTTAATGTGGGATTGTCTACATTGGGTTGGCTTATGGTCATATATGTGGATGATTATCTTAATCCTGTTAATCAATGTATGGAGACCTAGCCCACTGTGGGTAGCACCATTCCCTAGACAGAAGGTTCTGAATTGTATAAGATTTGGAAAACTCAACTCTTGATCAAACATGTGAGCTAAATACACTGATGTTTCTGTGGTCCTGCTGTGGGTGTGATGTGAATAGCTGTTTTAAGTTCCTGTCCCCTTGCCTTCCTTGCTAGGATGGACTGTAACCTGGAACTATAAAATAAAATTAAAAAAAAACTTTAATATAAAAACCTCATGGTGAACAGAAAAGTATTAAACATTGCTACATAAGTAACCCGAACTTTTGCTTTTATTGTTCATATTCTCAATTGCTTGTAGTATATATTATTGCCCAATATAAACCCAAACCTTGACTGTAAACTTTGTAGTAGAAAGATCCTTTCCTCTGGCTTATTTTCAGCTAATAAGACTGCCACTAGCTGTTGCATAAAGAATACTTGTTGATGTGAACAAGTGCTATAAAATCTTCTTGCAAAAGCATCTGTAGAAGAAGTCATGGCATTCAGTGGGATGGTCATTTTAGCTCCACTGTTCAGGGGCAGGTGGGTAACTGGGGTTTCCTTTGGCTGGAGGAAGGCAGTCATGGTCACCTTCTTTTGCCAGATCAAGTGAAAGAGCAGCTTAGTGCTTGGAAATGCAATAGGGTATTGAAAGACTCTTTTCTTAGTGTGGTTCGGCTCATCTGTAGATGGCTTAGCCATCTAGTACTTATATTGCTTCTTAATGTATACTTCTATCTGCTCTCTATTGCTTCTCCAACAAACTACCCCAGGCTTAAACACCCCAGGTTTGTTAGCTTTACAGTTCTCAGGGTCAAACACTTCAAAGGAACTGGAAGGCTCCAATGTGTTTCCTGACTGTCTCTGAACCTGGAGTTTTCTAGTCCCCCCCCCCCCCCCCCCGATCATGACCCCTCCCAGCTATCTACTGTTGACATCTGACTAGCCCTGACTCCCAGAAGTTTTTTCTTCCTATGTGATGGAATCCATGACTACACTGAGCCCACATGAACAATCCAGGACATAATCTCTTTGTAAACTCCCTAACCATCCCTGCAAAGTCTTCCTTGTCATGTGAGGTTATCCTGTTCACAGGTCCCACAAAGATGCTGTTCTCTCTAAGGTTACTGACTCATCATCACAATCTCTTCAAAGTTTTATTTATAAGACAAGGTCCAGGGAAATATTCCATGTTTACAGACAAGCACAGAAGAAGTGTCTGCCTATCTTGCACATATTTTCTGCCTTTTCTTAGAGCCACACAGATCTGCTGTTTGCTACATTTGCTTTTGCATGACCTTTTATTGCCAGGGCAGACAAGAACATCACTGTAACTACATCTTTTCTCCCGCTCTTGGTATATTACCTGGTGACTCACTCACCTCTTTCTGTTTCTTGCCCCTCAGAGCCACGTTGCTGATGTGGTTGCTCTCACGCAGGGAGTCCACACTGTCCCCATACAGCAATTTAATGGCCCTGACCAGCCGGGCGCAGGAGCGGCTGTGGTGCAGGTAGCAGTGCGGATGGCAATAGTCCACATGTGTGCAAATGAAACTTTGTTGATTGCACAGTAAGATCATGACCTGTAAAAGAAAAAAAAAAAACAACAACATGGTTTTAATCAGGCAATGAGGAAGTAGAAGTAGGAAGTCAGAAAGTCAGAGAGCATGAACTCTTTTTTTATTCTTTACACACCTAGTGAGAATATTTTATTATGATGATATATAGTAATATATAGATATGGCAAACAAAAACAACGCACAAAACTGTGCTACAGCAGATGTTGAGTAAAGGATCCAAATAAGTTTCCTCACACTCTCCACCTTAATCAGGAGCAAACAACAGTAACTCCGTAATTCCCATAGGTGAATAGCTAGTTTCCACTCAGTTGTCCTTGGTTCTCCCCCCATACATAACTGATAAGAGGATCTTTTAGAGACTCTAATATTAGGTGTGAGGTATATGACTTCAAATAGTTTCAAGAACCTCATTCCAGCTCTTACACTGTAATTGTAGCCAGATAGAAGAGTATTCAGTGCTGAATTCAATTCCAGAGTTCTCTGACCCTGTATGCCTGGGTGTACCCCAAACTACTCCCCCCAATACTATGGGGTGTTTAGACACACTTCTGCCCCTTTACTCTGGATAGTCATCTTGTGCTGGAACTTGAGTACCACCACACAGTCTCATCTTAACTCAAGCACAGGTTCTCTGTCTCCATTCTCACTCTTGTTACTCTGAAGCTATTCTAGCTCCCTCTTTAAGAAACAGTTTCAACTATATCTCCTGAGATTTCTCCACTAGGATTCTAGAAGTGATCTTGGCTGATTTAAAGGATACAGTTATTTTAAGAGAGAAATGAAGAGCCCTGAGTTAGCAACTGAAGTTTGCAAATTGAAGATGCAGTCCTGGTGCTCAGATTTAGGGCCCTGCACATGCAAAGCTCGTACACATCCATCACTGAGCTGCGTCTCTTCATCCAGGTTTGTGGCTTGTGCTTCTTTGGTAGTGCTGGGGATAGAACTCTTAAAAATGTTTTAAATTTTATTTTATGCATATGAGTATTTTGCCTGCATTGTCTGTAAGTGTACCACGTGCATGCCTGGTGCCCGTGGAGGCAAGAAAAGGGTGTTGGATTTCCTGGAACTGGAGTTCTGGATGATTGTGACCTGGGTTGGGTTCTAGAAACTGAACAACCTTTAAAGTAACCTCCCCTAAAGAAGAATATCTAGAGACAGCTTCTGTCACTCAGGAGCCTAAACAGTGAAGGACTGTACACTGTCCCGGATGAGACCACAACACACATACATGCAGAGGAGGCCGACTGAACTGACCTGGCACAGCTGCCTTAAGGCCAACAGGGCTTGTTCATTCTGAGACACAGTTGAAACCAACAGTCATCTATAAGTTTCTGTGAAACTCAGTCAACCGTATCTAAGCCTGCGAGGTTTTCAACAAATGTAAATGGTGTCTTGGCAGATTGTCCAACCTATCTTGAGGTTCACTGCATATCTTTACAGATTCCGCTTTATGCTGCAGTGTGAAGCAGGCATAAAGGAGAACTCTAATGGTGTTTTTGTTATGCTGAATCTGGTGATCAGGAGAACATGAAGAAAGCCTTACATGTGTACACACACACACACACACACACACACACACACACACACACACACAGAGTATATCACTAAACTTTGCCTTAGAGACTTCTCCTATGTAAGTTTTGATGTCAGTAACAGCTGGTTTAGCAATCTGTAATCTATAACTTTAAAGTCCTGCCACTAACATTCCTTTGCTATGTATATTTCTAAGATGACCCATAGTGATCTACACAATCTAGTACTTATGTTTTGGGAAAGCTCCTCCCATTGAGTGTGAGTTAGATTAATAACTTGCTTCTCACCAATAGCATATGGCGAAGGTGTTGGAATGACCCCTCTCTGACTTTATTGCATATGATGACGATCTCTCTCTTCTCAGCTGACTCTTTCATGAAGCTATTTGTCATGATTCAGGGTTTCACATGGTAAAGAAATAAGAGCAGCTACTGGCTTAACACGATGGCTCAGTGTGTGAGAGTATTTGTGTCGACTTTGAAATCCTCAGAATACACAGAAGAGCTGTGTGTGAGTGCATGGGCATATAACCCCAGAATTGGGAAGGTAGAGACAGGCAGATCCTGAGAGCTGGCTGACTTAGCTGAAATGAGTTAGCTTCAGGATCACTTTAGAGAAGGTGAGAGACCCTTCTTTAAAGAAATAATATTCAGAGAAAGTGATAAAAGAACAGAACCATCATCCTCCATTGGCTGCTGCATTCATGGACAGAGCATGCTCCAAGCTTGAATATCCAAGCCACCAAAGAGACAATACTACTGCAGACAAGCAGAAGACCCAAGGTAAAGCTGTACCCCCAAATATCAGACAAACAGAAGAAGCTGAGATCTTAACCCTGTTATACATAGCTCCCTCTTGAATGGCATAAATACCTCTGCTGGAAAAAAAAAATAAAGGGTGACTTGCACAATAAAGAAAGGGTCGGAGAGAAGGCAGATACTGAGCATCAACAAAGCCATTTCTTTCTAGGTATTTGCTGACTGGACAGTAAAGAAGCCACCCAGAAACCAGCTGACAAAATGAATAGATATTGATAATTTCACTGCTCAGGGGAAATAAATATTGGAATGTTTTTGTTATCTGCCAGAGGAAAGAGTGAATCCTTGCTATGGAATAGCATCCTATGAAGCCTCTAAAAGTTTCTAAGTTAAAAAAATTGTTTTAGAGCAGTTTTAGGTACAACTTGAGCAAAAAGCATAGCACATCTTATATTCACACATGTATAACCTTGCCTACTATCAACTCCCTGAACCACAGAGATTCATTTATTATAATCGGCCAACGCTGACATATCATCAATTAAGCCCATAGTTAATAGCGGTGTCTCCCTTGGTGCTACCCACCCCGTGGGTTTCTACAACATATATAATGACATTCCATTTCACTGCATCCCCCTCATTTTTCATCTGCCTTGTCTAGGAAAAGATGGGAGTATTTTAAGGAACAAGACCAAGATGGCTACCAGAAGGTTCACATAGCTGAGGTATTCTTTCAGTATAGGAGGAAAGAACACATTCCTTTTACATGCCTACTACATGGCTTTGTTCCAACCTATGCCCAAAGGTTTTAAGGGAGGGCTTCATGCCTTTGCACACTGGCTATCTTTCTGAGGCATGATATTCTCATGTAGAATCTTTGTGTCCCATTTACAATTTTTCACTTAATTTTTTAAAGTAATTTTGTACATGAGTACTACATATTTATAGGAACGCTCCACCAAATGCTCACTCCTAACACAGTCAAAAATAATGCTGACATTGTTCTCAAGTTCATGGTAATATGTTTGAGGTTGACTAGAAGAATGTCTGGCCTCTGTCATTCATGGTATTTTGATTATGAACCTATCCCAGTCCCTCATAGTTTTTCCTGACATATAGAGACCCACAAACTGGCCATGTCACAAACATCCTTAGTCTTTGTTACTCTTAAACACAATCCTGCAGAATAACATTTCCACTGTGAGTAGAAAGCCTCAGCTAAAATATGAGGCCATACTTTCTTTTGGAAGTGCTCAGATATGGACAGTCTGTTTCTGTCTCCGGGAATCTTTCCCAGTGCTAAGAAGAATTCCTTTTAGAGATTTAGATGGACACTTACGTGAAGCCATGACATGTTTCGGTGGTAATTCTCCTCTGTGCCGGCGTTGCTCATTCCCTCCGGCTCAATGCTGGGCTCACTTGCACTCCAAGGACTCCCTTCTTTAAAAAAAAGAACACCGAAAAGGACTTGAATGTTCAGTCTCCCTGGAGAACATGTCAGTATGGTGTCATTGTCCATGCTTTTGAATCCAAGGGCAGACTCTACCATGGCCCAGCAGGTTACAGGGCGTAGGACTTTGTTGGAAGAATATTAATAAGAGCCTTTCCCTTAACCACCACCTGAACTAGCAAGTCCAAAAACAACAGTGATCTCTGCTAAGGTGGCTTCCATGTTAAGACATGAGGGCGGCGCGGGGGGGGGGGGTGTATAAAGTCCTTGAGAAGAGTTACATATTCAGTGTGCCTACATCCATTCCAGACTGCCCAGATGTCACAGGTGTGGCTAAGCAGGGACACAAACTGACCTGCACTGACATCGCAGGGTGATAAAATAATGCTTCTATTGGGTTGTGGCTGCACCTGTACTGCTGTTGTGGGCAGCAGTGTTGTGGGAGCCTTTTCAGTTCTGTGAGGGGACCTTAGAGGGAGTAAGGTGATTTGAAAGCAATGACAGCCAATAGTGAGCAAGCCTTCTGTCCTCTCTGTGGGAGATGCGAAGGAAACATCGACAGTTACTTTACCCACAGAGCCTGCTTCATGGATTGTTTAAATAGCAAAGTTGTATCTCTAGAATGATTACTTTGACTGCAGTGGCGATATGTTGATGAGTTTATACAATTCTGAACACTGATGGTAAGGTTACAATGCTCATCCTGCAACAACAGAAATCACCCTCTCCCATTCTCTTTTCAGAAAAAGTAAGCTGGATCTTAACTAATGCATAAATTAGTTATTTTTAAAGGCGAGGGTGGGTGGATGTAGAAGCATTTTCTATTTTAAACTTTCCTTGATTAGATACTCAGCTTCCATTTGACAGACTTTATCGATCATTTATCCACACTTTCTGCTGCCTTCAAAGTAGAGAATGAACGGCAGGGAGAATGTGCTTGAACTTGTACTAAAGACTTGAGCAGGCAGCCTGTGAGCTCTACATAGTCTTTTCCTGGTCTGTTAAGAAGCCCATATACTGGACAACCACATGGAAGATTTGGAGCCTCTTCACTGCCTACCATTATAACTTTTGGCATTAGTGCTTTGACTGTATTTATAGCTGACCCTTGTACACTTAACACATTTTACAAGAGCATCCTTGCAGAACAGGCAATGAACAACTATTCCTGCCAGATGGAGGATGACAGCATATCCTGAAACATGGGAGACATACTGAAGACCCCTAGGTATCATGTGTAAAGAATCACTCCTTCCTGATGCTTATACTGTCAAATGAAGACTCCAACATAAAAGTCCTCGATGTGTGACTTTGCAGGTCCTAGTGAGTAGAAGCACCCGGAGTTCTAAAGCTGTCTTTGTTGCCAACATATCTTTCATTCCCCAGTGAACACTTTCTGTGCTCACAGCTCAAAGTACGGTCCTCGAGGCAGCAGCATCGGCTTCCCAGGGAAGCTTAGTTAAAATGGAGAGATATCTGCTGAATCAGAGTTTGCACTTGGGCAGGACTTCCAGGCACCGCGTGCAGGAGCAGGAGGGGGGAGGGTGTTCTCTAGAGAATGTATTGTCTAAACTATGGCTCTGCTCTTGCTCTAGTCACATGGGATGAAATGGACTTGGCTCTTCCAGGACTTGAGTCCTGGCTTCCTGCCCCCCACGTCCCTGCACACCCCACTCTTCTATGTTACCTAGGTCAGTGACAGTGTCCCTGCTCTGGGACAGCTGCAGCTCCTCAGCCTCAGACTCTGAGTCCTGCCGTGATAACTTGCTGCTCTTTAAGCTGCCGACTCGGCGAATGCTGGACAAGGAACCCCCCTTCTTCACCTGGAAACTGCGGGTTCCTTTAATCTGGAGCAGTCGAGAACCTCCTATCCTGATCTTCCTGCTGGGAACTGTATTAAAAGAATAAAATAGGGCTTCCCCCGCTTAGTTTTCCCCAGCCAGTTTAGATCCACACTCTTCCCAATTTGTCTCTGATCAGCCAACTCTGAGTTTGACTGAGTAGCATTTCTGGATGGAGACGTTTCTGCAAGGCCCTAGCCACCAGATTTGGACAGGCATGAGACCAGACTGACCAGGCAGGGATAGTGCAATATCTTTCTTGGGCAAAGTACACATTTGGCTGGGTATGATCTGTTCTCACTCTGGCCCAGGGTTCACAAGCATGAGTGTCTTTACATAGCACCACCACCAAGATCTGCTAGCATAGTTTAAACACATTCTTATTTGGAACAATAGACCCATACATTGCTGTTTTTGTTTTCCAGATAAAACTGGACTTAGAGAGTTCTGAAAACAGTCATTGGAAACCTTTTCTTTGGAATAACCTATTAATGTATGAACACACAGAGGCACCTGTCTCTGATAGTCAGCAGTGGGGTGTACTCTGCAAAAACATTAAGAGAGCTTTTTCCTCAGGAAAAATGTAGTGTGTGTGTGTGTGTGTGTGTGTGTGTGTGTGTGTGTGTGTGCGCATGCGTGCATGTGTGCATGCATGCATGCCTATCTAATCCACTTCTATTTTCCATCATTTAGGGATTTCATAGTATTCTCTTCTCAATCAAAGAGCTAATGATACAGAAGTGTAAATGTTGTAAGCCCTGCACTTTCTCATAGTGTATACAAAACAAAAGGGCATGCATTATTCCTGCTAAGTATTCTGGAAGAAACAATCACCAGGGTGGGAGTAAAGTAGTACAAGAAACATGTTTAAACTTTATAAATAACCAACATTTTTTCTTTCTTTCAAGTTTTAATAGTGTCAATACTCATTTTATACTAGTAGGATAATGCAAATTTTCAGGGCTCAAACACCATTAGAGGAAAGGGGCTAGCTAACTTTACATACTTAAGATCTGAACAATATAGTCTATTCACTATTTAAATTAAAATATGACTGCATTTTTGAAATCAGGAAATTTGTATTTTAGGTTCAGTTTTTTCCCCACAACAAAATGCTTATATGAGACAATAATAAAACTCGAATCCTTTAAAAATGCGAGTTAAATGTACACTTTCAATACCATAGGAGAGAGTCAGAAGAATTCATAGAGAATAACTGAATGTTTAGACTCTGGATTACTCTGGTGACCGAAAGAACCTAGAGTTATCACTGTTCTGCTTTGTGTAACCTTCTTGGAGCTGGCTAACCTCATCTGGATAGAACTGCACATCTGGAAGGATTTTTTTTCAGCACAGCTGTATAAATGTCATAACAGCCATAGAAAGAACACTATATTGTGGTTTAATTATAACACAAGATTGACCAAATTGTATTTCTCAATATTCTCTCTGGCTTAACTTAGACTTTATGGTTAATTATTTTTAACGACCATTACTACAATCTCATGGACGTTGAGAAATAAAGAGATTACAGTGATAATTCTTAGATTTTTCAATAGAGGCACATTCTAATGCCTTTTGCTGGAGTTTATGATACTTTGAGGCTGCAAATGCAACTAAAGAACTACAATTTAGTGGAGACTTAATTTTGAGAATTTGTTCTAACATAAAAGATAATTGGAGACCTCCTGCAGCCCTAAAAAATTAGGGTTCAGAATTATGACATCAATTAGTTAAAAGGAACACAGTGATGAGAATTCAGGCTTAACATCGTTTGTGAAATATGTCATCTGAGACTATATGCTACTGAATTTGAGCCTTCATCTTCATAACAATAAGAAACTATAATAAAAATAAAACATTCATTTGAATTAGATAATACATCTTCCTTTGCACGTTGTATCCATTAGCATGTCCTGCTGCCTTTGTGCTTCAAAACATCACCAGTTCATAGTCCTGATGCCTTTACTCTGGTTCATGCAACTGCCTCTAACTGTCCCTTTCTCCCAGCTTCCACATGTCTAGTCACATACAATGAGCAACAACCTAACACATTTAAATTAAATGCTAGAATTACTAAGCATATTGACTAGACTCTGTCTGCCCCTTCCTTGCCTTTCTGATCTGTCTCCTCTCAAACTCATTCTCTAATAACTCAGTTGATCCTTCTGTCCTCATTCAAGTTTACTCTTCATGACATCATGACCTGTGGCTTCATAATTGCCTCTCTTTGGAACTCTCTGTCCTCAGCCTTCTGCATTATTGAAATGCCCAGTGAAAGTCTCCCAATTTAATGATCATTATTAGAACCATATATCTTTATCTCACCATATATCTTTATATTCCAGATTACTGACATTGCTTTAATTAGTTTTACTTTCCATTGCATTTCTTGAAAGTCTGGAATTTCATGTTATTAACCGTGATGCCAATAGCAATCTTCTGCTTATGAACAGAAATATCCATGGGAATATGTTCTTGTTAATGCCCACCTTCTGGGAACTTGTAATAAATAGTTCCTGGTAAAGAGCAGGTACTCTGTAGCTGGGTGCTGAATGAGGAGATGTTTCTGTATTTTGGAATAGTAGTTTTAGTTTGTGTTTGGGGCAGGAGGAAAAGTATTTCATAGACTGTTTAGAGATTTTGAGCAGATATTTTCAGTTCTTAAGGATAAGTTCAGGCTCATTTTCTTTAGTATAAACTAATTGTTCTTGAGATGTTTATTTCAGGAGCTGACTTATTTTTCTTCTACAAAACCCAATGGTATGACATTAAAAAAAATAGTAGTCACAGCAGTATCTCATTGTCACATTTTCGTACAGTCTGTAGTAGCTAATGTGGTTTTCAGACAGCTTACAGAATATTTACAAGTCTTTAGGGAGACTTTTGTCAACTAATTAACAACATTTTATAATAATTTTTTCATTTTATTTATAGTTTTAGCCTTCTGTTGCTTATTTATGAGACACCATTCATACATTAACGTTAGCATATTGCATGATAAAAATCACTAAGTAGGTGAGAGTTTAACAGTAAAGACAATTATATAAATGATAATGAAGTTGACACATTCTCAAAATTAAGCAAATACTTTCTTTTAAAGATGATGTAGAACCTACTTGATTTAAGATTAACTGGGCGAGTATTTGAAATTTTTATTCAATTTCTATGAATGATAATTATGGTAATGAGTTAGAGTGACTAAAGACTGATTTACAAATTAAAGTATTGTTGGTATATATTTATAGATGGAAGTTACCTTCACTGGACGTAGTAAATATTTGAAATCACATTGACTTGATACTTCTTTGTGTCTATAAATTGATCAACTATTTATTATTTAAACATGGCTTGATTTATCAAAATTCATCAGGATATGATGATATAATGATATTTGTATTTAAAAGGCAGCAACATTCTGATGTTGAAATATTCAAACCTTTCTCATTGCATCCCCTTTCTTATAAGACTTGAAATATTTTATATTTTCCCTATATAGCACTATGGCACTTACTAATTGATTAAGGTCATGAAATGTGCACTCATCCATTGTCTATAGGGCACTGGAAAACATGTCAATGTACACAGTCAGCTTTCTGAAGAGGTATACAGATTGGTTTAAATGTAAAATCCTTTATAAAAATCATTGAAGGGCAACAGCATTTTAAAAATATAAAAGCAAGATAGTGAAGTTGACCTTTTAGAGGATCCTTACATGACTTACTTTAAAGTGACTTTTCCAGCTCCAGTTAGAATTTTCTGCATTGATTTTTTTTTATCTAGCTGTTCATAATGTAGGAAAATGAAGATGGCAATGGTAACCTATGTTCCTCCATTTGTTTTACATTCACTCTAAGACTTACTTGCACTGTCTTAACTAAGGCTGTAACACACAGTGAGAAGCTGGCCATTTGACTGAAGGAGCACTGTGGTTTAAAGGTAAGTCATATAGACAAGGTCATACTCATGTAGACAAGGTCATGCAGTGCTGAGCCATAGGGGACCCACCTTAATAAGCTCTTGCTCTTTTTCTTCACAGTTTGATGTATGTGAAATTGAATTTAGAATTCCTAGTGTCAAGTGGCAGCTGAAATGTACATTGTCTGTGACCATGTAAACAACAGAAGCAATACACGCAGACTACATCTTAGCACCGAGGCCCAGTGACAGCAAGGGGTGGGAGAGTGGGCCAGGTTATAAGAGTGACAGTCCTGAAGAGCAATCAAGGGAGCCTCACACTGTTCCTAACTTGTTCCCATAGCTAGTACAGACAGTTGCTTTGCTGTTGGTGATCTTCTGGATTTTTATTGATTATCTCTCATTATATAGATTATATATGTACTAATCTTGGATCCATTTCTGAACTGACATATCTTTCATTAACATTCTGGTGCTATAGACAACAGTATCCTATAAAAACATGGACATTGACAACTCTGAACTGAAAAGTAATTAAGAATTTTGGACTGTAAGTTAGAAGGCTTTAACCAGTATATTTTAGTTATACTGTTTTTAGTTGCAAAAGAAGGATATATAAAAATAACGTTGACTATATACATTTATTTTACTGTCTCAACGTCCTCTTTAAATTAAAAAAAAAAACACAAGCAAGAGATATGGGATTGTTGCAGAATAGTTGAATTTGGGTGTTTTCCCATTTTTATTGTTTAATAAATAGTGGGTCATCTTAAAGCTGAAGGCATCTCACATTCTATGTGGCCAAAAGAGAATCGCTGAGCTGGCACTGTAGCCCAAGGCATTCTGGCTGACAAGTTTAACCTCTAACTTGTGGTCTCTCCTCCCTCACTGGCTGTGGAGGGCCCACATAGTTAGACCCCAAATTAGAAAGCCAGAAACAGGAAGTCACCCTTGCGGTCTCCCTACCTTTCTTCTCTTCAGCACCTGCGTCTGATTTGATGGTGTGGCTGCTGCTGTGCAGAGAGTCTTTTGAGTCTTCATTTTCATCTAGAACTCCTGCGAAGCTGATCTTCCTCTCGTATCTGTGCCGGTCCAACTCAGGGTCCAGACGAAGCCTGCAGCTCTCCAAGTCCTGAAATGTCATAAAAGGGCATACAAGTGCTGGGATGTCCTGAAACAAAAAAGCCTGTCTGTCTGTCTGTCTGTCTGCCTGCCTGCCTGCCTGCCTGCCTGCCTGCCTGCCTGCCTGCCTGCCTATCTATCTATCTATCTATCTATCTATCTATCTATCTATCTATCTATCTATCTATCATCTATCTATCTATCTATCTATCATCTATCTATCTATCATCTATCTATCTATCTATCTATCTATCTATCTATCTATCTATCTATCTATCCATTTCCTTCCTTCCTTTCTTCTCTCCTTCCTTCCTTTGACAGGGTTTTGCTCTAAAGCCACAAAGCAGATCACACAACCCTCCCGCCTCTGCCTCAGTTTCCTAAGTGCTGCAACTATGTGCTGGAGCCATCATGTTTCATCTACTGCACTGGTATTACATCAAACAGCTACTCATTCTGAAACACAAGCAATTATATGTAAAATAATCTTATTGCTTATTTTAAATTGTGGTCTTTAAAAGTATTCTTGAATAGGAATGTACGTGTCCCCTAGCTGATGGCTTTTCCTTATGCACTTTATCTTCCAACAACGCAGAACTTTGAACTAGATTCTTTACCTTCTAACTCTTGGTCCAATATCTGGGAGGTATCTTTGGCATTTATATGTTAATTACATAATCATGCATTAAGTATGGACATGTTAGGCACAATGATGTGAATAAGAAATGATTGCTTCCCCCGAGGGACTCAGAATACTAAGATGATCGCTTCTTAGCCTTTTGGCTAAGTTCAAGTGTAGAATATGAAGATGGATGATGTGCATACAGAAATGAGACTTCTAAGTGAAGGAGTTCGATACCAGACGTCAAGACAATAGTAATAGAATAACCGTCACCAAGTGATATATCTAAACCTTAAATCCCCAGAGCTTGAGAACATGTTGCTTTATGCTGCAACATGAACTTTGGAGGTAAAATTAAAGCTAAGAACTTTATGATTATATCCATTCATTAGATAAGTGGCCCGAACCTAATTACATGTATTCTCAGAAGTGGAGGGTCTCTCCCTGGCTGTGCACAGAGGAAGTGTCAATACATTACTGCCTCTGAAGATGGAAGAAGGGCATATTAGTTTCTAGAAGGTAGAAAATAAAGCAAGAAGGCAGGTGCATTCTTCCTCTGCCACAGAAAGATTACTGATATCTTGAGTTTAGCCTAGGAATACCTGTCTTAGACTTTTGAGCAGAAGAAATGGAAGATAATGTCTGCACTGTTGAAAACAGATATACTTTGAGAAGCAAATAGAGGAAGCCATCCAAGGTAACCTTGAGTGGCCTTTCTTAGGACACAAGTTTGGGAAGTCAGCTAATGTTTAGGAAAACACACGTGTGAGCCAGAGCCAGTATGGGGGATTTTGTATTGGGGAAATTTCTCACTCCCATTTAGAAAGAAGAAAGACCAAGAGGGGAAAAGCCCAGGAGTCCTCAGCCAGGCACACTGAACTACAGGCAGCTAAGGAATATGGAGAACAGGAGAAATACTCTTCTCCGGAGAACATACACAAATGGGTTATCTAATACTAAATATTCAATACCAAAAACATACACACAAGTAACATTATACAAACTGGGAAAGTTGGACTTATGTATTTAGGAATATATATATATATATGTATATACATGCATATACATATATATTGCATACATATATGGATACTTAAATATAGAAACATTGCCATGACAACAATTTTTGAAAAAATAGATTATGAATTTTAAAAAGAGCAAGAGAATTTTGTGGGAGAGTTTGGAGGGAAAAAGAGAACAGAGTAATAATGTCAGTATATTATAGTCTCAACAAGGAAATAATGAAAGTACAGAAGCCTATCTACAACAGCGAGAGTGACTCTGTAGTGAACAGCCAATCTCAGAAACAGTGTTCAAGGTAAAAAAGGCAGACTTCTCTTGTCACTAAATGACTGAAGGCTGCTGTTCTAGTTGTAGACTTTGTAGGTTCCTTTCTTTGTGCTTCCTGAATCTCTTCTTGCTTATAGAGTCTCTATTTGTCACAGGCCCTGCTGTGTAGCCTAGCTTGTGATCGATCCTGTCAGTGCTGAGATTCTTGTCTGATGTCATTGCTGTGTGTTCATGCTGAACAGACATGGCTGGTTGAGAAAAATAGAAGATTCATTTTGACTGACAGGTCTCAGTCTGGGAACTGCTCTTCAAGGAGATGCAGTTATTAAGTTTGTCCTCAGTATATGACAGGCTGCATGGAAGAGAATCTCATAGCAAGAATCACTGAGGTAGAGCTTTAAGAGTTAAAGGGATGAGCGAAAGTGACTGAGCTAAACAAGACACTTTTCTTTTTAATGAAAATTGCAGCTATCCTGAAAACGCAAAATCAGATGTACTCCATGCTTTTCCAAAGACTGTTATTAATCAGGAGGTTGAAAGGAGCGATATTGAAGGAAGTCTGCAAATTGAATATTTTGTTATGCTTGACTTTCAGCTGAATGCACGTATCAAATTGTCTTGGTTTAACTTTATAGAGTATTTTCAACAGACCGGTGAAAATGACCACTCAGAAAAATAAATGTCGAGTCAATCCGATGTCACAGAGGGAAGTTGCTGGAATTTCCATTTCCAACAGTCAGACTGTACAGTTCTGCAGTCCCAAGGAGGCTAGTTTTCTCTTGAAAATAAGCACTCAATTCATAAATGTTTACAATTTGAAAATGCCCATTTTTGTTTAAGGATGTGAGGGAATGGATCTTCTTGAACACTGGAAAACTAAAGCCAGAGACTGTGCTCCATGGTAGCAGAACACTGACTCCTTTATCCAGCTTCTGGACCCACCTTGGGATTGGGGTGGACTTATTCATGCTGTTCGGTTTTACCAGCAGGAGAGGCAGGTTGTAAAACAACCTTAAGTGGAAGTTGGCGAGACAGAGTGCAGCACAAATCTTGTAGGGAGGAGAAGGTTTTGCTTGGCTCCCCAAGTTAAGTTGCAGGCTGACTGTGATGAAAGGACCATTGGGTTCTATCACAGACTCATAGACCCAAGGTGTTTTCTGTTAATGCATACTCTGAAGATTTACAGGCAGTGCATAGGATTTATATGTATGGTAAAATAAACAGTGCATGGCACATGACTGTATTTTATGTGCAAATATGTGTAGTGTGTGTGTGTGTGTGTGTGTGTGTGTGGTATGGTGTGCCATGTTTTCTGTCAATCCATAATCCACAAGAAAGTCTATGAAAATGACATGTTTGGAAATGTTGATAATCTAAACACTGAGGTCATTTCTGCCATACTATAAACCAGAAAACTCTTTAGAAGTGAGCTTCTATATGAACGGAGGACTTGTTAGTACAAAAGAAAATCAGGCAGTAATTTTTGAATAATTTTGGCTATAAAATCCTAATAGTCTGTAGTGTAATGAAACACGGGCTCTGAGATATTTCCATCAGAATTAGTGGTGTATCACTATGCTGTCAAACACTGTACCTGAAAGTACTTTCTCCATTGCTTTCTTTTTTTCCTCTCTCTGACAACTTTATTTTTTTGAAAGGGATATATATACATACACACACACACAGATTTTTAAAGGCATTTTGGCATAACACTATATGAATATTTTTTGTCAGTACTTAATTCTTTTAGAGGTTTGATAGCGTGCATTGAAATCTCCTTAGTTACCATAAGCATAAAGTACATGTAGGACAGAAAGCTAGCCTTGGAGCTATTATTTTAATGGATGGAATAGATTTCTTTTTAGGTCTGAAAAGCCTTTGGTTAAAATTTTAAATTACAAAACACATAAAGTCTTCAAGCATTTAAAGATGCTGGAAGTGGGGAAAGGGGATAACGTCTGAAATGCAAATACATAAGACATCAGTAAAAAATAAAGATGCTGGGAGTGTAGGAAACCTAGCTCCAGGTCCTTGTCTTCAAGTAGTCTGGCTATTGACACCACACTGCTTCAACATACCACAAGGGGCTCAGTGCGAGGTCTAGGCAGGCAAGAAAAGGTCTCCCTTAGGAAGGTGGTTATCTCCAGGAGAAGTTGGCATGCTGCCATCTTCAAGGCAAAGGGGCAGCCACATTTTGAGGGGTTCACAGTACCTACGAAAAGAAAAAATTCTTCATGAGAAGACAAACCAATAACAAATAGAGGGTCATGGTGTGATGGACCTAGCTACATCCATGTAAAATCAAACTGCACATGAGAATATTTTCTAGACAGCCTCAATGTACCTACTCCTGTCAGCATGACTTGGGCATGGCCATCCACCTCTCTCCTCTGCTTCAGTGTTAAAGTGTCAGACAAGCAGGAGTCGGTCTTTCTATTTATAGCACTAGAGAGTAACACAACACAGCTCCAATGACCCCAGAGACCATTTGGTGAAAACAGAAAGTGAACTTGGTCTTGTATTCAGTCAACTCATGACTGGGCATATGACCACCAGTTTGGTTTGGAGCCCACACATCCTCCCAACGCACTTTAGGAAGGGACAATTCTTTGGCCTTCTGAGAGCTGTGACATTCTTTCAGCTCTATTCCAATTGATATTTATGCAACACGGGTACAAGAAAAGATGTTACCTGGTCAACGATCCTGCACATTTTTGTTTGTTTGTAAGAGGATCTCTCTATAGAGCCTTGGCTATTCTGGGACTTGCTCTGTAGAACAGGGTGGCCTAGAACTCAAATAAATCCTGCTTCTGCTTCCCAAGTGCTGGGATTAGGGGTGCACCACGACCCCCAGGTTATGTCACTCAGTCACACTACGACGTGGTTCAACCAGAAGCAGCTGATTGTCTCTTTCACTCTATTGAATTATTTTATTTTATTTATTTTTACTTTGTCAGACACCTAAAGCACTATGGACCAACATATCATATTTGGACTAAAGATAATGGCTAAAAGAATAACAGGATTTAAAACTTCCAGCCTTGGTTGAGAGATCTGTCTCAACGTGAACCCTGTACTAACATCCTGATTGCTTTATCTTCAGAAAAGAAAAAAGCCATCTAGCATTCTGAATCTTACAAAAAGAGAAAAAGAAAATAGTTATTAGTTGAGTAAATCAAGTTATCAAACTGTCACAATATCATTATTTATCAATAATTTTCAAAATTCCCAAAATTGTCTGAGTATAATGAGATTTCTTAACTGAATGGTATGTGATTTTTTTTTTTTTTGACACAGAAGTTAGATGTTACAATCTTTTGAAGACAACTGGCCTATTTTTCCCTGCTGAGAGCATTACTTTTTCCACATAGTTAAAACATTGCTGGAAAAAAAATCTGTGTCTCATTAGGAATGAAAGAGATAAGCTAGTACAGAATTTCCAAACAGACATGTGCTTGCATTATATTTAGCGTTGGAGTGCAAAGTTAACTAAATCACACACAACAACCTCATAATTAGTTGATAATCACAAACATCAGTCTTATACTCCATAGAGGATATAATGTTCTAAAAGTTACCTCCTACATGTACAAAATTAAAAAAAAAAAAAAAGGAAAGTTTGTTGAAACTAGGCATGGCAGTAGAAGCCTGTCTGCACTGCATCAGCTACTCAAATTTTGAGGCAGGAAGATTTCAAGATCAAGACCAGTCTGAGTTACACAGGAAGACCATGCCTGAACAAAATGAATAATAAAAGTAACCAAAGACCAGCTACGCACTGTAAACTTCTGGATTTGTTTGTTCATTCCTGAGGTTCTCCTGTAATTAGTGACCTTGGCTGTGTTTTAGTTTCTTTCTTTCTTCTTTTAGACTCATTTATTTAATATGAATACACTGCCACTGTCTTCATACATGCCAGAGGATGGCATCTGATCCTATTACAGATGGTTGTGAGCCACCATGGGGTTGCTGGGAACTGAACTCAGGACCTTTGGAAGAGCAGTCAGAGCTCTTACCCACTGAGCCATCTCTCCATCCCTCTAGTTTCTTTCCTGATGACTACCTGAAATACCCTGTCACAATGAGCAAAGATGGAGCTCTATATGACCCAAACAAAATACTGATGTACCAGACATAACGAATGAATTAATGGAGCTTTTAGAATTTGATGTGGACTATGCAATCTGTGAGGGTGTACTGATTTAACATTCTTTTAGCTCCTTCCATTCTGAACGATTGCTGAGTGGCTTCCAACATATGCCTCTGGCTGGCATTAATGACAAGCCTTTTCTAGGTTTTATGACTGCAGGAAAGGTAACTCTCTATCATTTGGCCGATGAGTGAAACTAAAAACTAAAAAAAAAAAAAAAAAAAAAAAAGTTATTAAAGCATAGACTAGGTTATCCTCTGAGTCAACTTTTGTCTTTGGGTTGCCCACATAGGAATTCAGTATTTTATCAACAGAGAGGTTAAGGTTTTCTCTGACTTTAGAAGGTATGAAAAGGGAACAAAAATAATGAGGGGGGGGACAGAACCAAACCAAAACAAAATCCTTGGTGCAAAAGAAGAAGAAACATGGTGAGAGATTTCCTGGACTATTGTTTAGTCTTTTCCAGTGCTATCATCCAGCCATCATTTCATATTTCATGGCACCAGGTTGGGGCAGAATTGGCATGCATTAGCCAAGGATAACCCTTAAAATATAATCAGGGATCTCGAATTGCAAATGAAGAGGAAAGGTTAAATGGAAAGATGTCACTGCTTCTGATGGGGAAAGATGCAGATTCCACAGCCGAAACTGGAAATTCCACTCCATAGAATGCTGCACCCTCCTTTATGCTTGAATGGTACAGAGAGTATGTATGTACAAAGTGACTCTGCAGAGACTCTAGCAAGCATCATCTTGTCTCTAATTCTGACAGTTCTAAATAGATGCAGCCCAGGACAGCCTCAGCTCATGCAAACTTTGAGTTTCTTATTAATACTGTATTATGTTCTGATTAAACTGTTCTATATTTCAGTTCTTTGGGATGCATCTCTTGTGCGTGTGTGTGTGTGTGTGTGTGTGTGTGTGTGTGTGTGTGTATGTGTGTGTGTGCTGTAGTATAAAAACTTGCTAGTATAGGTGTGTGCACATGAGCATGCGCATATACATGCTTGTGCATGAATGTGGAGGTCATGTGATTGATGTCAAGTGCCTTTCTCCAAAAACTTTCCACATCTAAAATTGTTCTCAGACAGGTTCTTTCAGTGACTCTGAGGCTCCTCCATTCAGTGAGACCAGCTGGCCAATGAGCTCTATGGCTTTCCCTCACAGAGACTTAGTATGACAGTGGATAACAAGAGTCAGAGGCTAAAAGGCAATGTCCCTTCCACATTGCCTGCAGTGCTTTGTCTATTTGCCTTCTCTTCCTGACTTTTGCTCCATCCCCCCTCCTATAGCTTACGTACACACATTACATTCATATGGGGAGAAGGGGAATGGTCTGTGGGAGATGTGGGAAGGTGGAAAGAGAATGAGAGAGGAACAAAGAAATATTCCTAAAGCAGAGTTTCTTACAAGCAGGGGCTCTTGTAGTAAAGGGAGTCTCCTTACTGTCATCTAAAAAGTCTTCCTCCTCATCCTCCTTCCGAAATCTTCTCTTGGTCTCTTCATCATAGATAAGGCCAAGCAGGTTAGCAGGACTCTCACTTTCTCCATGACACAGTTCGTTCAACCGGATGCCAATTGCCTACAGAGGAAAAGGAAGGAGAGGAACACCATGAAGGGTATCAGACTCTAAGACAGCACACAGTTCCCAGAGAGCGGGCATGATTTCCCATGCAGCCCTCTTCTGTATTCCATGTGTTGTCACCACCATCTTTTCAATATGGGAATCTAGAGATGGAAGGAACACAGATGTCTTCAGGATCATTTGTTCTAAAGATTTGAAAAAAACAGCATGGTCAGTTTTGTATGCATATACAAATATTTTAATGAAACAATTATCCATATTTATTCAAAGTTTATTCATTCTGTGGGTCTGATGTAAGGAAGCAAGCCAGCAGTGCTCTGTCTGTCATCTGTGTGTGTGTGTGTGTGTGTGTGTGTGTGTGTATTTGTGACAAGTATGTAGGTATATGCATTTGTGCAAGTGTGAAGACCAGAAAAGGATATTGTGTGTTCTGTTTTGTAATTCTTCATCTTCCTTTGAGACAGGCTTTTTCAGTGTATCTTGAGCCAGGATGGTGTTTATCAAGCCCCACCAAGACTCCTGTGTGTATCCTCCATACTTCTGATGTGACAGGTAGAGGTGACCACACTGGAACTTTTCTGTGGGTACTGGGGATTTAAAGCTAGGTTCCCATGTTTGCACACTCTCACCCACTGAGCAATATCCACATCCTACATGTAAGTATTATTGTTTTAATGGAGAGGTTTAGGGCAGAAAAAACTAAGAAAGTATCACCCTTTGGAGTGCATCTGATTATATTTCTTTACAAGAGTATCAGTGCCATGCTAATGGGTTTGGAAGTTGGCAAGAATTCTATTCCTGTGGTTTTATTTATATTACCATTTATGTATGCACTTATTGGCATTTATGGACCTCAGTACATCCCATAATAATAAGTAAGAAATGTTAACTGCTCTTCTGGTAGAGCTTCTAAAAACCATATTAGAAAGAGGACATTTAATAGCTTGGCACACTGACAATATTGACTCTAACACGGCATACACAGAATCAAATTCTTGCTCTCTGCTTTGAATCACAACACATTGTTCCACAAATTATAAAGAGGAATCCTCAAGAGGTGAATACACTCTCTCTATTCAGTTCCTTTTGTATCTAAACATTATGGAATATGTAAAAATGAGAGAGTAAGAGCCTTGGGAAGAGGTCTCAAGGATAAAGTAAAGTGAACATTTCTTCTAGGTCAGATAGTCTTATGTTCTCTGAATTAGTAAAAACAAATCCCAACTCATTTTCTACTATATCCCTGCATCATACTTATGAAATATTTAGCAAAACATTCGACTCACTGCTGGAGACAAACTCATACCCTTAAACAGGTACACAAAGTGCATCCGGAATCCTCTCAAAGGAAAAAAAATGATTGTTTTGAATGTGTTCAACTTCTGGAAATTAAAAGGTCTTTATAAGGTCTAGAAATAAGTGACACACTGCAGACCAGGGAACAAAACTCCTAACAAGAACATACTATAAAAAGTTGTTACAATATTCGCCCAGTTATACTTGCTAACTTTGAAAGTTTTAAACAAATAAACCAAGACCACCTAAGACTTTGTTCTGAGGATGAGTCATGATGTGTTTGGAGTGAAGCTAGCCAGCAGAACAGTGAGACTCAAATGAGGTGCTTTTATTAATACTAATTTTTATGGAATATTGTGATGAAATAATTTTAAGTTAAAAGTTTATAAAAAATCAAACCTACACTTGCCTAAGTAACAGTTTAACAAATCAGTAGCCTTCCTCTACTCAAAGGATAAACAGTCTGAGAATGAAATTAGGGAAATGACACCCTTAGCAATAGTCACAAACAATATAAAATACCTTGGTGTGACTCTAACCAAGGAAATAAAAGATCTGTATGACAAGAACTTCAGATCTCTAAATAAAGAAATCAAAGAAGAACTCAGAAGATGGAAAGTTCTCCCATGCTCATGGATTGGCAGCATTAATATAGTAGAAATGGCCATCTTGCTAAAAGCGATCTACAGATTCAATGCAATTCCCATCAAAACTGCAATGCAATTCTTTATAGAGTTGGAAAGAGCAATTTTTAAATTCATTTAATTAATTGATCATTAAAAACCCAGGATAGCAAAAATTATTCTCAACAGTAAAAGAACTTCTGGGGGAATCACAATCCCCAACCTTAAGCTGTATTACAGAGCAGTCATGATAAAATAAAAAAATAAAAAAATAAAAACAAAACTGTAGAGTATTGGTAAAGAGACAGGCAGGTAGATCAATGGAATAAAATTGAAGACCCAGAAATGAACCACACATCCATGGCCACTTGATCTTTGACAAAGGAGCTAAAACCATCCAAAGGAAAAAAAAAAAAAAAAAAAAAAAAAAACAACATTTTAAACAAATAGTGCCGGTTCAACTGGAGGTCAGCATGTAGAAAAATGCAAATTGATCCTTTCTCATCTCCTTGTACAAAGCTCAAGTCCAAGTGGATCAAGGACCTCCACATAAAACCCAATACACTAAAACTAATAGAAAAGAAAGTGGGAAAGAGCCTCAAACACATAGGCACAGGAGAAACTTCCTGAACAGAATACCAATGGCTTATGCTCTAACATCTAGAATCAACAAAAGGGACCTCATTAAATTGCAAAGCTTCTGTAAAGAAAAGGACATTGTCAATAGGACAAAATGGCAACCAATAGATTTACCAATCCTATATCTGACAGAGGACTAATATCCATTATACAAAGAACTCAAGAAGTTAGACTCCAGAGAATCAAATAACCTTATTAGAAAATGGGGGACAAATCTAGACAAAGAATTCTCATTTGAGGAATGTCAAATGGCTGAGAATCACCTAAAGAAATGTTTAATATCCTCAGTCGTTAGGGAAATGCAAATCAAAACAACCCTGAGATTCTACCTCATACTAGTCAAAATGGCTAAGATCAAAAACTCAGGTGACATTAGATGCTGGGGAGGATGTAGAGAGAGGAACATTTCTCCATTGTTGGTGGGGTTGTAAGCTGGTTCAACCACTCTAAAAATCACTCTTGAGGTTCCTCAGAAAATTGGAAATGGTACTAACAGAAGATCCAGTTATAACACTCCTGGGCATATACCAAAAGATGCTCCAACATATAACAAGGACACATTTATAATAGCCAGAAGCTGGAAAGAACCCAGATGTCCTTCAGTAGATTAATGGATACAACAATTGTGGTATATTTACACAATGGAGTACTACTCAGCTATCAGAAACAATGACTTTATGAAATTCTTAAGAAAATGGATGCATCTAGAGGATATCATCCTGAGTGAGATAACCCAGTCACAAAAGAACAGACATAATATGCAGTCACTGATAATTGGATACTAATCCCAGAAATCCCAGAACACCCCAGAAACAACTCACAGACTATATCAAGTTCAAGAAAAAAAGAAAAGAAAAATGAAAAACCATTATGCTTAATCTTTACATACCAAGAAAACTTTGACTAATTCCAGGTTACATCTTGTTTTACATGTACTTTAAGCTCATTGTAACTAGTAAGATCTTAATGCACACTATCAAACCTTTAAAAAAACCAAGTACTGACAAAAATGTATTCATATACTTTTATGCAAAAATGCTTAAAATCTGTACATTTATCTTTGTTTTTTAAAATAAAGTTGTTCAATTAAAAAAAAAAAGAATTTAGATGTCCTTCAACAGAGGAATGGGTACAGAAATTGCAGTACATTTACACAATGGAGCTATTAGAAACAATGCTGTTATGAAATTCCTAGGCAAATGCATGGAACTAGAAGCTATCATCCAGAGTGAGGTAACCCAATCACAAAATAAGGCTCATGGAATGCACTCACTGATAAGCGAATACTATCCCCAAAAGCTCTGAATACCCAAGAAACAATTTACAGACCTTATGAAGCTCAAAAAGAAGGAAGGCCAGAATGTGGACACCTCTGTCTTTCTTAGAAGAGAAAACAAAACACACAGGGAAGGAAATACAGGACAAATAGAGGAGCAGGGATTGAAGAAAAAATCTACAGAGACTGCCTTACCTGGTGATCCACCCCACATGCAGCCACCAAACCCAGACACTAGTGCTGATGCCAAGAAGTGCTTACTGGCAGGAGCTGGATATGGATGCCCCTGAAGAGGCTCTGCCAGTGTCATACAGATACACGTGAGCATGCTTGCAGCTAACCATTGGAGTGAACACGGAGACCCCAATGAAGGAGCTGGAGAAAAGACTGTAGGAGCTGAAGGGTTTGCAAGCTCATGGGAAGAACAATATTAGCAACCAATCAAACCCTCCAGAACTCCCAGGGACTAAAACACAACCAATGAGTACACATTGAAGAGGCCCATGGCTCCAGTTGCATACGTAGCAGAGAATAAATTGTCTGGCATCAATGGGAGAAGAGTTAAGGTGTGTTTTCTCAATGTAGGGGAACGGTAAGGTGCTGAGGTGGAGAGAGTAGTTGAGAGATGGAGCATCTTCATGGAAGCAAGAAAGGGGGAGGGGAGTGGAAGTGGGGGGAAAGGGGATAACATTTGAAATGTAAATCAGATAATATCCAATAATATTCTAATTTATTCTAATAATAATATCTATCTAAATATATATATATATATATATATTTATACTGAAGTATAAACTCATTGTCAATTTAGAAACATGCATAGTTTGTAATATGTTTGTTCTGATTTTTAATTATTAAAGTTATGTTTCTACTTTCTTACCTTAAAATATTGTTTGGGAGCAAATTTTTATTTTCCATAAAAAATTTTCAAATTATAAAAAAAAGAAAGAAAAGAAAGAGAAAAGTTCTCTGGACATGGCGTTCTGTGACTAGCCAGGTCTTTTGAAAATGTGCTTTTCTTTTGAAAAATCTACATCAACTGACTGACTCGGAATTGTTCAAACTTTTAGGAAATATGTGTTTGACTGCTTGTGTGTGTGTGTGTGTGTGTGTGTGTGTGTGTATGTCTGAATTTTGTTAGTAAAAAGGCCTTTTAAATTGCTTTACATAGAAAATAAAGGGACCATCAAAAAACAGAAAATAAAACTAGCAACTGAAAACTGTCTATTATCTATCTCAGTGACCTCAAATCTCTAAGTCCGAAAATTTCATCAAATTTAGGCAGGGGAGTCACTCTGATCTCACAGAAGTTCTGACACATACAGATGGAAGGAAAGAGGGGGGTGGGATCCACATTCTCACAGTTGACAAGCTGTGGGTTTGAGCTCACTTGTGTGGGAGAGTTTTGGAGTTCTGGCAGCAGAGGGGAGGAAGAATGGTGTGATGGATAGCTTTGTAAATTTTGTAATAGAATATGCTTCTTTGCAGACTGACTCGATTAAAATAAGATGAAAATAAGTCAATCACAGTTTTAATTATATCAAGTTAATAAAGCATTAAGAAATATTAGAGTTGGAACAACATCAACATAATTATGGCACAAGAACTATCATTTGAAGGGTTTTTAAATGGTGGCCCACACATTATTGACGTTAAATGCAATTTTTCCAGTAAATGGTAAATTGTTAATCTTGTTATATTTAATTGAGATAAATAGATAATCTTGTTAAATTCGACTTTTTATGTTGTTTTATGTCTTAGACTTTCTAGTGATCCATACAACTCTATGTTGCAAAGTAATATTTGGAATAACAGATCAGTTCAGGCCTCACACATCCTGTTTCCCAAACCGAGGAAAGAATAAAGACATGAATCATCTTGGGGGATATTCTATAAAACACATAAATTCAACATAGGATTGATTATTAATCATATTGAAGACCAACATGGAACTGGTATCACATGGCAGCTCTTTTCCACTATATCAGAACAAGGCCCAGAGGCACCTTTCTCACAGAGACACTATGCACCTCTGGTGAATGTGTTTATGATTTATGAATTCTTGTAAAAGTTTCCAAATATATTCCTATGTCCTGTTTAATATTATCACCAGAGAAGGGTCCATCTGTGTTAGTTTTTATAGCTAGCAATGTCTCTTTGCCTGGGGAGAAATATGGAAGTTAAGTACTGGTTAAAAGGCTGAAGAAAACCACTTTACATCTCCATTTTACTGGGGAAGCAAGACTGTGCAAGAGTTCCTGGACTTTTGAAAATGAGAAAAAATTTTACTAGCAGAGGACTAAATGGTTTGAATTTGAGATAGAACATGAAGGGTGTTGAAATAAGAAAAACCTTTATCTTGCTCCTGCCGTGTGGGGATATAAATTTCCAATCTTAGGATTTTTCCATGATAACAAATGTAGTCGCATAGAAAAAAAAATCACTCCCAATTTCAGCAGGATTATGAGGCCAAGTAATTGGGAAAGAGTATTCAGTGTTTTAATAAGAGAACTAAATATTAAAGAGAGAACCTGCAATTTGGAGGTATGTTTAGTGTAAGTGTGTGGGTTATTGCTTGAGACTTATTAGAGAAGAGGCCATTTAGGATGAACTAGGACTAGGTGTTAAGTCTCAGTGAGAGGTTCTCGTACAACTGGAAGGAAGACAGTAGCTTCCTTCAATTACCTATCCTACTTTTCCCAGAACTTTATGCTCACAGTTCTGACTTTTACATTATATTACATTATAACCATCCTGTAAACATGTTTTACAGACTATTTAAAAGTCCCTGTCTATAAAGATTGTCTAGAGACAAACTGCCCTCCCCATCTACTGCCACCCCCACCTTACTTCTGTTCCCTCCACCAATACTGTTCTGTTCAGTGTGACATACACCATTAAGATTTCCTTTTTAACATAGCTATTCACTGAACACATTTAGAGTAACATTTCTAGCCCCTAGAGAAAGAGATTTTACAGGAGCTCTGTGCATAGGCCAATAAATACCGTTATCAAGAGAAAATAAAATCTCAGCAAGGTGACAAAGTAGCAATTATGTCTTCACTTTGAATGTCTGGGTACAGACTGGAACATGGGTGACGAGAGTCATAAAGATATAATGTGTAATCACGGAACGAGGGAGCAAGAACATTTTCCAAATAGACAATATTGTAGGAGTCTTTAATCTTTACTTAAAGATCTATATGATTTTTATCTTCATTTAAGAAAGACAGTAGTGAAAGGCTACCATTTATTAAGAATTTAGTTTGTAGGCAAGATATTTCCAGTTAAGTCATGAATATACTTTACCATCTCTAAGACATGGATGGCAAAAATGAAACTCTGGGGTAGGAATTGCCCTAATCAGGTAGAATGAACAATTAATATAAAAATCTGATGTTAGGTATTCATGTATTGCCAAGTTACATGTATTTATCTTATTGCTTAATACAATTAGTATGCATATAGTGTAACAGTATCTATCTATCTATCTATCTATCTATCTATCTATCTATCTATCTATCTAATCTATCTATCTATCTATCATCTATCTATCATCTATCTATCTATCTATCTATCTAATCTATCTATCTATCTATCATCTATCTATCATCTATCTATCTATCTATCTATCTATCTAATCTATCTATCTATCTATCTATCTATCATCTATCTATCTATCATCTATCTATCTATCTATCTATCTATCTATCTATCTATCTATCTATCTATCTCTTATGTGCACATTTGTGGACATGTTTGCATGTACACATGAAGGCCAGAGGTCAAACTCCAGCATTGTTCCTTAGGCAGCTCACTGATTAGGCTAGTCTGCCTGGCTAATAACCTCTCGGGACATACCTGTCTCTGCCTCCTGAGCCCTGGGAAATCAAGTATGTACTACCATGCTGACTTTTTCTTGGGTGAGTTTTGGGAACTGAATTCAAGTCTTCATTGGCAAGAGTTTCACCAACTGGGGTATCCTCCCAACCTAAGTTATTCTTATTTTAATATTCTAGTAAAGGGGTAGCAAATTATTCCACAGTGAGTAGATGGAGACACGGGGTATTTATAAAACAAGCACAAAGTTGATGTTTCAGCAGAAAAGGAAGTTTAGAATTTAGGTTCAAGGTTTAAGTTCATTTCCCAGCAACCACATGTTGGCTCACAACCATCTGTAATGGGATCTGATGCTCTTTTATGGTGTGTCTGAAGAGAGCAACAGTGTACTTATATACATAAAATATATAGATAAACCTTTAAAAAAGGAGGATATCATGAATTTTGCAGGCAAATGGATGGAACTATAAAATTTCATCCAGAGTGAGGTAACCCAGATCCCAAAGGACATGCATGGTATGTACTCACTGATAAGTGGATATTAGATCAAAAGTACTGAATACCCATGGTATAACCCACAGAGCATAAGAGGCTTAACAAGAAGGAAGGTTCAAGTGAGGATGCTTCAATCCTACTTAGAAGGGGGAACAAAATATTCATAGGAGGCAGTGGGAGGGAGGGAAGTGGTTGGGAGAGAGGAGGTGGAGAAATGTGTCAAGATCAGCTTTCAGTGGAGACAGGAGAGTAGCCCAGAGGGCCAAGAGAATGAATGGAAATACACATATGAGGAGTGTGGGGGTCAGAGGTTCTAGAAAGTCCCAGAGACCTGGAATGTAAAGAGCTCCCAGGACTCAAAGGTGATGACCTTAGTCAAAATGCCCAACAATGGGGAGATGGAAACTGAAGAGACCACCTCCTGTTGATGGACAGGGTCCCCAGTAGAGGGATGGGGGTCATTAACCTACTTTCAAAATTTTGACCCAGAATTGTTCCTATCTAAAAGAAATACAGAGACAAAAATGGAGCAGAGGCTGAAGAAAAGGCTGTCCAGTGACTGGCCCAACTTGGGATCCATCTGATGGGCAGGCACCAAACCCTGATCCCATTACTGGTGCTATGTTGTGCTTGCAGATCGAAGCCTAGAATGGCTGTCCTGAGAGGCTCTATCAGCAGCTGACTGCAATAAATGTTAATACTTACAGCCAACCATTGGACTAAAGTTGGAAATCCCTATGGAAGAGTTAGGGGAAGGATTGAAGAAGCTGAAGGGGATGGCAACCCTATAGGAAGACCAAGAGTATCAATTAACCAGGACCTCTGGGAACTCTCAGAGACTATGCCACCAACCAAAGAACATACAGGCTGGTCCAGGGCCCCAGGCACATATGTAGCAGAGGACTTCCTTGTCTGTCCTCAGTGGGAGCAGATGCATCTAATCATAATGACTTGATGCCCCAGGGAAGAAAAATGCCTGTGGGGAGGGTTAAAGGGCACCCCCTCAGAGATGAAGGGGAAGGAAGATGGGGTAAAAAACTCAGGGATGGCACTGAGAAGAGGCAATATTTGGGATGCAAATAAATAAAATAAATAATTTAAAAAAAAAAAGAAAAAAATTCAGGCTCAGTATCTTTGGTTCCGATGATAGGAACCTTCAGCTAATAATTATGAATATTAATGTTATACCACGCACATGGCAGGAACTTCAAAAGAATTTCCTTTCTTGTGTTAGTATGGCTCTGGGTATCTTTGCGTTCCATGATATAGTTTTCGCTTACATGAAATGAGTTGTGTGAACTCTTGTGTTTAATATTAAATAAACATAGCAGAATGTGGGGAAAATATAGTGGAGTTATGCAACTCACCTTGCTGGTTTCTCAAGACTAGGTGTCACATAGGAGGAAAGTCTTTTCTATAAACTGTGCAACAGAACCCCCCAAAAAGGTAGTGCCAAGAACTGATCATGAATGCTAGCATTAGTAAAAATTACTGTCTGATATTTATGGGACATACTTCACATTTGTTCTGTTTTGTATTTTACATAAGATGGTTATATAAGATAACTAAAAATATTCAATAGAAGAGAAAGGGTAATACGTTCATGTTTATGGGCAGACAGCATATGGTCTTTGTACAGGGCATGGCTTTAGTATGTAAAAGAGATGAGAGAAGACCAGAGGCAGAATCAGTGACAATTTCGGATGCAGTCAGCCGAGGCATTTAGGGAATTATACCTGTGGCTTTATGCATTTTGTAAGGTTACAGGGATAATGAGCACTTTGTGTGCAATTGTGTTTCTTTCTGCTTAAAATTAGCAGGAAAAAAAAACTCAGTCTTTTTACATTTCTTTTTATCATTCATCTTCTCCCTTCTTGTAGCGAAGAAGTTGGCATTATAAATGTCTATTTTATTAGAACTCTTACAACAGTCATTCATTTCTTAGTTACTTAGTAATTCACAGGCATATATAAGTATAAGGAATGTCAAAGAAAGAAAGACATCTATCAGAAAAGTAAAGGGGAATGACAAGTAGGCACAGGGAGGGATATTTCTTCAGGGATATCATTTCTTCAGTGGTGTAGCCAGTGCTAAGTAGCCCATGTCCAGGTAAATAACCTCTCTTATACTCAGTATCACACAAGTGCCCACAGTTAAACTCGGTGAGCCAATAAACATAATACATCAAAATAGCAGGGGCTAGTTGGGAAAAAGAAGAGTTTAGTGGGGAAGGGGGGAATGTAACAGGAGGTGGAAATGCTCAAAACCAGATGTACATACCTAAGGTTGCCAAAGAGGAAAACCGTGAAAAATTTAAAATAAAAATAAAATCGTGAGGATGTTCCTCCTCCCACCTCCCAGCCCTGGCATTCCCCTACACTGGGGAAATGAGTCTGCACAGGACCAAGGGTTTCTCCTCTTATTGATGTCAGACAATGGCATCCTCTGCTAGCATCCTAATAGAGGGAGGGGAAACAGGAGTGGGAGAAGGGAAACTAGAAAGGTGATAACATTTGAAATGTTAATACATAAATGATCCAGTAAAAAAATGTAAGAAAAGGGGGCTCTTGGGATGGAGAGATGGCTCAGCCGTTAAAGGCTAGGCTCACAACCAAAAATATAAGAGAAAGGGTTCTTAAGTTTGCTGAGAAAAGAGCCCAGAAATTATCAGGCTACATGCTATATGGCACTTTATAGACCCCCCTCCCAACCTCTACAATATATATGTATGTCTGCAATGGAGAGTTTCAAGCTTTAGCTCACAGAGGCTTTCTTGTTAAGTGAGTATGTTAAATAAATAAAGAGCCACGAATGTAAAAAAAAATAAAGAAAAAAAAATCATGCTTATACTGATATGACCACAAAGATGATTTTTTTAATTCAGCAATGAAAAGCAAGTCTTTGGAATCCAACATGGGAGATGAAAGAGTGATTACTTCAACTACATGCACTAAATGGCACACAATTGCATAAACATCAGTGTCCTTAACTATAAAACCAAAGAGTAATATTTAGCCTTAATAGATTTGTTGGGGGAAATGAAATGATTGCTTCCTCCACAAAGTGATCATTTGGTATCTGGAATATAACAGACCACAAACTGTCTGCAAAACAAATTCATTAAGAGAAAAATCATCTCACTCAAATGCCCTAGGTTTTACAAAAGAAAGACGAGAGCTCACATCTCCCCACTGGTAGAAGAGCTTGGCAGCATTCCACTGAAGCTTCTGGTTCCGCTTGTTGCCCACGATGGGAGACCTGCCCCGGGAAAGGCCTTTCTTGGTGATGTTCACGTGATGTCCTTTCATCCACTCGGGCCAGTTGCCACGGTTACATCGGTGGACAAAACGAGCACATTCGAGGAACAGAGCTGCTCTGGCCACCACAGGAGCTTCCTGAGAAGGGTTAAGGAAAGAACAGTTTGGGATTAGTGAAGTGTTGGGGATATCCCAAAGTCTGTTGTCTGCATGTGGGGTATTTTCTAGCTGGGCTGCCTTGTCTGGCCTCAGCGGAAGAGGAAACATGTAGACCTGCAGAGACCCCACACACTCAGAGGAGAGGGGATGCAGGAATGGGGGAATGGGGGAAGGGTTGTGAGCGGGGATGACCGGAAGTAGGGCAGTGAGGGGGATGTAAAGTAAACAAGTAAAAAATAAAATAAAATATATACACATATAAAAAAAGTGCCCAAGCAGAATGACCGAGTTTCTTGGCATATGTCGGCCTGGGTGTTCTGACATGGCTTGTTCACATTTCTCAGAATAGTATGATCAAAATAGCAAATAATCTGGAAATAAAAACTCCAAGGCACTGTGGATACTGAGAAATTAGGTGTCCTAAGGGAGCTCTTGCCACTTTCATCTTCTTAGTTTACAGCTGATCACATTCTGGAATTAATTTTTTTATTGAAAATAGATTTTTTTCCATACAGTATATTCAGATCAAGGTCCCCTCTCCCCCAGTTCCTCTGAGATCTTCTCCAACTCCCCACGCATCCAAATTCACAATTTTTCCTTCTCTCTCTCTCTTTAGAATACAGACAGGCATCTACAGAGTAATAATAAAATTAAATTAAATAAGATAAAAACAATAACAAACCAGAATAGGCAAATAGAATGTACGTGTGAATAAAACTTCTTGAAAGTTTCAAGAAGTTTCAGCACACACACACACACACACACACAGACAGACAGACAGACACACACACACACACACACACACACACACACAGAGATACACACACACACTAACATCTTAACATGAATAAGCATATATTCCTTTTGTAGAGTGAATCTTCCTTCAATCTCCATGTTGTTAAATTAGCCCCATACTGGTCATCTAAGACCATTCTCCTGTTTCACAAGGCAAATGGCTGTTTCGCATACTTTGAGCATTAGGAAAAGGAAGAGCAAGCTTTTGCTGAATTAATCCTTTTTCTCCCGCACAACAGACTAAATTCTGCATAATAAGCATCATTTACTTGAAACTATTGGAGAAAACAGGAAATTATTTAATTGATAAATGGGAAACAGAACTTCTCTATTTTTTTTTTTTTTTTTTTTCGGAAAATAAAAAGCAGGATTTCTTCTCGTCATGCAAGGATGTGGTTTTAATAATAAAAGTGGTAGCTAAGTGAGTTAGATACTCTACTGAACACTTGAAAAGCTAACAAGCATGTGCAAAGAGGCAAGGGGGAGGGGATTATGGGGGAGGAGCAGGAGACAAAGAGGAGGAAGAGAAGGAAGAGGAGAAGGATGTCCTCAGTAGGTCATAAGAAAAATATACAGTTTCGCCTTGTATCTTTATTTGTGCAGGTCTTTTTTTCTTTCATAGGTCATCTTTTTGGGAGGCACGGGAATATATTTTATTTACATTTAGAATGTTATCTTCCTCCATGTCCCCTATGACATCACCCTTCCCCCTGCTTCTATGAGGGTGTTCACCCACCCACCATCCCCCTCCTGCTTCCTCACCCTGACATCAAGCCTTGGCAGGACCAAGGGCTTCTTCTCCCATTGATGCTCAACATGGCTACATCCTCTCCATCTATCTGTACTCTATGAATAGTGGTTTAATCTCTGGGAGCTCTGGTTGGTTGGTGTTGTTGTTCTTATGGGGTTGCAAACCCTTCAACTCCTTCAATTCTTTCTCTAACTCCTCCATTAAGAACCCTGTTTTCAGTTCTATGGTTGGCTGCAAGCATCCATTTCTGTATTTGCTCTGCTCTGGCAGAGCCTCTCAGGAGACAGCTATATCAGGGTCCTGTCAGCATGCACTTCTTGGCATCAGTAATATTGTTTGGGTTTGGTGGCTGAATATAGACTGGATCCCCATGTGAGGCTGTCTCTGGATGGCCTTTCCTTCAGTTTCTGCTCCAAGCTTTGTCTCCATATTTCCTCCTGAGAATATTTTTGTTCCCTCTTCTGAGAAGAACTGAAGCATTAGAACTTTGGTCTTGTTGAGCTGCGTGTGGTCTGTAAATTGTATCCTGGTTATTCCGAGCTTTTGGGCTAGTATCCACTTATCAGTGAGCGCATACTATGGGTGTATTTTTGTGATTGGGTTACCTCACTCAGGATGATATTTTTCTAGAGCTATCCATTTGCCTAAGAATTTCATGAACTCATTATTTTTAATATTTCAGTATGGTTTGAATAGAAATGGCCCTATAGGCTCATAGAGAATGCATTTAGAGGTGTGGCTTTATTCGAGTGGGTGTGACCTTGTTGGAAGAATTGAGTCACTGGGGATAGGCCCTGGAGTTTACAGAGGAAGGGAAATAAGCTCTGAGCCTTAAAGATGTCATTAAGGACATGGGGTAGACTCTAAAAACATGGGTAGAGGGGTCTGGGTGACTTTACAGACTTAAAAATAGAAGGAAAATAAATTAAAATAATATAAACTAAATGAATATTTTAAAATTAATTAAACTTTCCACAGGAAGGGAGAGGTTATAGAGTTGTCTAGCTAAAGAGATTGTCACTGTGCGGTCTGAATTTCATGAACATTCTGCAACTAGAAAACTACATTTACCAGACGCTTTTCCTGTTTCTGTTTTTCCTATTTCCCCTGGATTTTAGGATTGTTATATATATTGAATGTTTCCTTTGTGAAGGTGAAACAGAGAACTGAGATACTAAACCAAACAGCTGGGCTGTCTTTTATCTGGGGACCTAGACATATACTTACCGGGACACAACAGTTAATTGGAAGGTATAATTGTAATGCATTCTTTTCCTTTGGGGGCTATACCTTAGCTTGTTAAATGAGAAGAGCCTTCAGCACTCCTCAGGAACTCCCTTCTTTTTGAAAGCTAAATATTTTACGATGGTCGCTAGGGAATCACATAATTTTCATTGCCTTACAATAAAATATAAAGTGCTTGCTGGTATGAGGTATATGTTTATTTAAAACCAAAGGAAATAAGCTATTTTGTGGGTCTCAGTATGTGTTAGAATCTTTTTTCCCTTTTTTTTTTTTTTTTTTTTTTTTGCCAGAAGGTACAGGCTTCTGAGTCAATGTTTATTACTTTGCCAGTATTGAATTCTCTCCCTGGCCAAGATCACCCAGTAAGAGACTCATTACCTGACAAGCTGTCCCTATCTGCTTCAACAGTAGCTGTGGGCAGGCTGGGGTGGGCGTGACTGTCCAGCTTATGGTCTGGATAGCCAGTCATTTCACATTTACTCAAGTCATGGCCATGCTTTGGTTCAGTATTTTTAAAAGACAAGTGATGCCTTTCAGGCAGTAGACTGGGTAGAAGGACAAACTCCTTTGGTTTAGAACACCTAAAATGCTATATAAATTCATAATTGTGTTTTTCAGTTTATCTCTAGGGGGAGATGGAAGATGGCAGAGGAGGAGTCAAAAGCACAGATATGGAGGAGGGGCGGGATGTGTCAGCACACATTTGACTGATGGTTTTTGGTCCACAAGTCAAATATCTAGGCTCAAGCTCGTAGGAGTCAGGCCACCCAGTTTCATGTCATGTTAATTCTGTTTGCTTGTTTCGGTTTAAGGGTCTCATTAGGTAGCCCAGGCTAGCTATCCTGAATGCTGTGTTTATAGCAATATACCTAATATATATATTATGCCTATATAATATGCCCTTTTACTAGGTGCTGAAACTGACCTTTTACAAATAAAAAAAAATGTAGCACTGATCTTGAAATTTAAAATCCAAAAAATAAGCTAAGCATAGATTAGTTGAGTGTTTTTGTTTGTTAGTTTGGTTTTCTTTTCTTTTCTAACAACAACACTATTTATCTATGGGTCAGATCATCACTGTTTTTATAAGTGGCATGCTTTGAGTAAAATAATTACCAGCATGTTTGGTATCTGTGCCAGTACATACTGGAATAGATGTCAGTAGTGATCTCGAAGGTGTAGAAACCTCAAATTCTCCAGACCTTAGGAAATATCCTTGCCCTGGATTAACAATGGTAGGAACTAGGCTGGAGAAATTGCTCAGTAGTTAAAAGAGCTGGTTATCCTTCTGGAGGACATAGGTTTGATTCCCAGAGCCTGCACTGTAGTTCATAATCATCTATAACTCCTGTCCCAGGGAATCCAACATCTGTAGGCTCCAGGAATGTACATGGTACATAGACATGCATGCAGGAAAAATGTCTATACATATAAATAATTAAATTAAAGACCAGTGGTCTCAGACTCAATTGAAATAGAAACAGTGAGGTAAATTATGATATTTGAACAGTTTTCTAGGACACAGTACTGAGAGAAAAGGAAATGAAATAGAGAAGGCTATCAAGGCCAGGGGATAAAATTAGACCTAGCATTTATCTATAATTTCCAGAGGGAAAAATCAGAGGAAATGTGAGGTGCCTTATATCAAAGAAATACCATTGAGAATTTTTCAGGATAGATACAATATGCCAAGTGTACAACTTAGAGACCCATGAGCTCCTAGATTAGCAGGTCTCAACATATGGGTCATGATCCCTTTGGGTCAAATGATTCATTCACGGGGGTGACCTAATACCATCAAAACCACCAGATATTTGCATTACAATTCATGACAGTAGAAATATTACAGTTAAAAAGTAGCAACGAAAACAAAATTATGGTTGGGAGTCACCATGACATAAAGAAATGCATTAAATTGTGAAATCACTTGGAAAGTTGAGGACCACTGCTCTAGAAAAATATGGTCAAAGCATTTTAGTGAAACTTTAAATTATCAACAGTGACCAGAGATATTAAAGGTGCTTGGAATAAGGTCATCCTCTATTACTGATTGCCAATAAAAATATTAAGATAGAGAGATAAAATAATATCTTGGAAGGGCAGGAAGAAAATGTCAGCCTATGACTTGCAACAATCCTGGCAGCAGGAGCTTCAAGTTGAGGTCAAAACAGATACATTTGTAAAAAACACAGCATCTGAGAGAGATACTCCAGTTGATCCCTGAATCCCTTCTGGTGAGGCATACTTAAAGAGGGAACATGAGTCTGTAAAAAATATGAGATAAAAGGAGAAACACCTAACAGAATTTCCTGAAGTTTGGGAACATTGTAAGCATGAGGATTTGAGTTCTGATCCCAGAATGAAGAGCAGTCCAGGTGTGGTACAGCTCATATGTAATCCCAGGGCTTCTGGGGCATGAGACAAAAAAAGATCATTGGAAGCTTAAAGGCCAGCTAGCCTGGGGTAGGCTTTGAGCAACAGATCCTCACTTTATAACAATGGGAGGTAAGGAGCAACACCAGTCCTGTCTTCTGACTCCTACATGTGGTGGTATGTATGTGCTCAGACTGACATATGAATATATGCCCCTGAAACACACGTGCATGCATGCAAGTATGTGAACCCCCCCCCCCCCACACACACACACACAGAGAGAGAGAGAGAGAGAGAGAGAGAGAGAGAGAGAGAGAGGCAAATAATTCTACAGTAAAGGGATAGACAAAGTTACAAACTAAATTATTTATCAAATCTATGTAAAAACATCTTAAACCTTATGTTGAAATACAAAGTCGGTCACTCTGGGGCAGCAGACTGGTGAAAATAATGATGTAAACAAGTAAAACATAAGAACACAGACAGATGAGCTTTCATTATACACCTGCACCTGTGCAGAATTCTTACAACTACCTCGAAGTATGGGTTTTACACCAAATGCAAAATTATAATCAGAATTCAATTCTTCTGTATATTTAACAAACTATTCTGAATCCAGGCCCATGTGCAAAGACATATATGGAAGCATCATTCAATACTGCCAAACCCTGAAAAAAAATAGAAATATCTTGCTAAAATAAGATGAATCTACAATTTGTACTATAGTTAACGAAACCACTTTTCATAAGTTAGTAGCACTAATTGTATCAGATGAAACCTAACATTGAACAAAAGGGAATGAGTGACTTCACATCAGTAAATCTCAAAATCAGGTAAAAGAGAGCAAAACCAAACAACATTAACAAAGCAGTGGTTCTGGTTGGTGTGGGTATGTCATTCAGAGGGTAGGACTCTTAAAATCACTGGGCATGTCTTGGTTTGTGAGATCTATCATGGATATGACTTGGAGATTTCCTTTAATATTGCCTATTTATAAGGTTGACTAAATCTAACTCTATGAAGAATTGAGTTGGAATTTTGATGGGGATTGCATTGAATTTGTAGATTGCCTTAGGCAAGATGGCCGTTTTTACAATGTTGATCCTTCCAATCCAAGAGTATGGGAGATCTTTTCAACTTTTGAGGTCTTCTTCAATTTCATTCCTCAGAGACTTGAAGTTCTTGTACAGATCCTTCACTTGCTTGGTTAGAGTCACACCAAGGTATTTTATACTCTTTGTGACTATTGTGAAGGGTGTTGATTCTCTAATTTCTTTCCCAGCCTGTTTGTCCTTTGAGTAGAGGAAGGCTGCTGATTTGTTTGAGTTAATTTAATTTTATATGCAACCACTTTGCTGAAGGTGTTTATCAGCTGGAAAAGTTCCCTGATGGAATTTTTGGGGTCACTAAAGTATATTATCATATCATCTGAAAAAAGCTCGGAATACCCAAGAAACCGTCCACAGAACTTATGAAGCTCAAAAAGAAGGAAGACCAGAATGTGAATGCCTCAGTCCTTCTTAGAAGAAAGAACAAAACACTTAGGGGAGGAAATACAAGGTCAAATAGAGGAGCAGGGATTGAAGAAAAGATCTACAGAGTCTGCCTCATCTGGAGAACCACCCCATATGCAGCCACCAAACCCAAGCACTATTGCTGACACCAAGAAGGGTTTACTGGCAGGAACCAGAGGTAAATGTCTCCTCAGAGACTCTCCCAGAGTCATATAGATATAGATGAGGATGCTTGCAGCTACATATCAGACTGAATATGGGGACCACAATGAAAGAGCTAGAGAAAGGACTGAAAGAGCTGAAAGGTTTGCACACTCGTGGGAAGAACAACATCATCAACCACCCAAGGCACTGAGGTGGAGAGGTTGATTGGGAGAGGGAGCACCTTCATGGAAGCAAGTTGAGGGAAAGGAGGGAGGAGAGTGTGTATGGGGGTTTTTATTTGAAATGTAAAATTAGAAAATCCAATAAGATTGAAAGAAAAATAAGGTTGAATAATTGAACATGAATTTGATTTTCTCCAGTCACCCACTAGAGAGAGTTCTACAATCCCAAAGATGTATTTATATTCATGGAAATTGGTACTAAGGCCAATTGACATCGTTGTTAGTTGTAGTTATGCTAAGAAATTACCCATGAATATAAGGCGCCATCTACACACATTGTAGGTTCTCTGAGTCAATAGGAGAGACTGTAAACAGTAAATGCTTCTCTTTCCTCGTGTGCCAAAAGGCCTGTAAGCTTACTGAAAAGGGATCCTTTGGGTAAACTTAAAACAAAGTTACAGTTGTGTTTCACACTTTTAAACAAGAAAACAATTGTGAGGAATAGCCGTGCTGGTTTTAAATCAACAACCTCGAATTACATGCTTGTAATGATAACAGCAAGATTATTTAAAGCAAATGCATCAACTTTCATGTTTGTTAGGTTTGGCTCTGAAAGTTACTACTATTTCTTTCACCTATTGGTAGTCTCTGATGCTTAAATAAAATGCTAATTTGAAAAAATCACATTTAAGCTGTATGATCAATAGAACAATAAAAGCAAAAACTGTTTTTGTACAAAATCAAATTTAAGCCATGCCTACAAACATCAGGATAAAATAGTGTCAGAGAGATAGAATAAAATGGACTAGAATATAATTCTGAACTCAGTTCTTTTATTCTCCACTTCTGCCCTGAAGTAATGAATGATAAATAATCAAAATTTACAACTATGCATTGATCTGTGTATCTGTCCTTTTATCCTGTATTACCTCCCTATGTCTGTCTATGTATCTATGTGTCTGTGTATGTATGCATGCATGTATTATCTATGCATGTATGTATGTATGTATGTATGTATGTATGTATGTATGCATGTATCTATCTATCTATCTATCTATCTATCTATCTATCTATCTATCTAAAATCTGGTATATACCTCTACCTAGCTTATTATCCACCATATATCCATATCTGTTAATATCTACTAATATAACTATATTTTATATCTCTGTGTGTTTATGTTCACATTTATATTATACACATGAGAAAAACTACACATGCATTAGAGAAAATTATAAGGGCATTATAAAACAGAGGAATTTATTCAAAATACGAAGCAGATGGACTGGATTCGGGGAGAAGCCAAACACAGAGGGGAAATCTGTGACCATGAGAGCACACTTGAACAACTTCTAACCTATATTGACAAAGCAGTGACAGCCAGCACTAAATGCAACTTTGATTCAAGAACACAAAACATGCACCTGTGTGTTGCTTTCTGTCAGTTGGTTTCTCAGCATTTACTAGCCAATTCCAAGTGTGCTGGAGTTTGATACCAACATATGCTGGCTTGATACCAACAAGTAAAATAACGTGGAAGTGCTTCAGAGACTGTTTATAGATTGAAACTTGCCATTACTAACCTCTACTCAATTCTCCCAAACATCTCCTTCTCTGAATTGCCTCTTCCTTCTCTCACCTTCTTTGTCATTTCCACTTTTACTCAAATCAATGGGTAACCCTCATTGCCTGAAGATGGGCATTCCTCTTCTGTAAAATTCAACTGCCTCTGACATCTGGGATTTGGGCTCCTGAACTTGGGCACAATGCTCGGTCTATACTAACATAAGACTCCCACATATGAAAACCCTCCTACTATCACCCAATCACTGCTCCAGAGGACTGCAATTTGCTCCCAGGAGATATAATTATTGATGAAGAATGTATCTCCTCCCTCAACCCACAAAGACCACTCCATCAGTGGGCATCAACATCAGGAAATACTTTTGTGCTTAGAGGCTAAAAGGCACTATTCATATGCATCCCACTCTATTGTTTTCTATAGGTTGTTGTGGAATTTATGAGATCAGGAGGAACAAATGTTGTTAGAGTGAGTTCTCCAGGGAAAGGAAGAAATGAGAGCCCAGAGATCTGTTAACTATCTAGTCATAGCTTTACATTTATGAAAATGAAAAGCAGGGTTTATTTGCTGTGCTTTAATTCAGTCCAAAGATAGTAGTCACATATCCACAACAAATAGATTCTGTCTGTGTCTTAAAATTTCTGTACCTATTTCTTTAGAAGTTAAGACTTATAACAGTTGGAAACCAGGTAGGTATGAAAATCATTTCAAGGAGAGCAAATGTAACTCTGCCACTTAGGAAATTTGAATATCAAATAGTTTATCAATATTGTAATTAAAATCAGTTTGATTAAGAAGCAGACATTAACTTATTCGAATGATATTCTTCTTGAAGCATTCATTTTGTGGCAAGCTTTGTGTTTCTTAGGCCCTCATATCTCAATATAAATCCCAAGAGGTTTTTTTTTTTTTTTTTTTAATATGGGAAGCAATGGTGAAAGGTTCCTCTGACTTTCTATTATCAATGACTATAAAATATGTTGCTGACAAGTCTCCTTAGCAGTAAAGAACCATTTATCAAGGCAGAGTTCTTTACTCTCTACAGATAATGAACTTCTGCAAGAAATTCATTAATTTTCTGATATAGATGGTAACTTTTGTCTATCAGTGTTTTCTTGGTAGAATTCTCACACCTTTCTTCCTAATCTAAAAGAATCAATGTTGTGGAATGTTATGAATAACCAGCTTGGGGAACGAATGTGATGTGGATACTTAAAATTGAAGATATGTTGTTTTCCTAGTATGGATTTTTTATGCATTCCTACAATAAAAATATATTTAAAGAATCAAATGCTTTTTTTGAATTATTTGAATTATTTGAATTATTTTGAATTATTTTAAAAAAGCATTTGCAAGTTACCTTATTATAGAAGGCTACATACATATATTTTCAATGTGTGCTGATACTAACTTTGATTTATTTAAATAATTGTTTGACAGAGAAAGCATATGGTGTTTCTATAATAGCCCTGTATGGAATAGAAGATTCTGCTCTGATCCCAATTTTAGCACCAATTAGCATATGACCTTGATCAAAGTCACCTAAGCTGTCAGAGCTTTTGAAATTCTTAAAGTGGCTTCACATAATTTTTATTAAGAAGAATCAGCATACTAGAATACAAGACATAGGTTCTCTGAAGACAGAAGCCAGGCCTGCGCTTCAGTTTACCCTTTGCTGGCTTTTTACGACTGGGATATAAGTCAGTCTTCCTGGTTCCAGGAGTTTCCTGTGAAAATACTCTGGGCATGTGATAGATGTAAATCATCAGCCTTGGGCTGTGGCACTCACTGAAAAGATTGAAGCATTGACCACTATAACCGGAAAGTCTAAGTATTGCACCTTTGTAGTTGTTAGGACCATTCCTGGCACCGAGGAAGACCTCAAAGGACACCCCTCAATTAGTTATTACATGCTAGGTATTTTATAATTGACACACAGCTTTAATCTCAATACTCGGGAAGGCAGAGGCAGGCAGATCTCTGAATGTGAGGCCAGCTTGGACTACACAGTGTATTTGAGGCTAGCCAGAGATATCTAGTGAAACTCTGTCTCAAAAAGAAACAGCTCTAAGAACTAATACATGGAAATATAAGACTGCTGTACTGAGAGTTAATATGTTACAGGCAAGGGCTTCCTATTTAGAATCTCATTTAATCCTTATACCAGACCTGGAAGGAAGGTTCGGTATTAGCATCAACCACCATTTTACAGTGATTGGGCTAATACAACTTTTTAGGTGGAATTTTCTGCTCAGACATCCTGAAGTGGTCATTCACTTTCATATTGTGATAATCATACTGTTACACAGGCTACCTCCCAGTGACTCTTTATTATGATTTTTCCTCTTTTATTTACTTCCCTCACTTCACCAAGCCCCCCCCCCCCCCGTTTGACAACGAAATCTGATGTGAACCCATCCTTAGGGTTAGGACTGGGGTTTCCTCCATTGCTAGGATGAATGTGAATCAGCAGCAGAGAACTCTGTAACTTACTAGGTCCAAGGCAGCAGCTAGGATGGATGCATCAGGAATTGTCCCTGGCTCACAGCAGTTCAACAGGAATTGGAAACGTTTCATGCCTTGTCGGATTGCTCCCAGATTCACCACATTTTTGCTCTTTCCACCATCTTGGTTGGGAGACAGGTGGTCATCGAAACTGTGGCAACCTGTAGGGGTTGTGTCATTGTGAAAAGAAGAGAGTGAAAAGGGTCATAAAAATGTTTCTAAGACATGCCAGTATGTTTTCTGTAGTGTTGGTCTGAAAACTCTCTCACACTCCTTCCCCCCTCCCCTGCACTGCTAAGATATTTGCTAGGAACACCCTTTGACGTGGCATGTAAAAAGTCAAGATTTTCACCCAAAACTTTAATGTAGGGTGAACACTTGCTAATGCATCTCTAAGATGGTGAAGGAGATGGGAATATTTTAAATAAGTATGGGTCAGAGGATACATTATAGACTTTTAGTTGACGAAGGGAGTGTAAGACATCACTGGAAATGACAACAACCCAAAGATATTTCCATCTCTTCCCACGAAAGAGAATATTTTCCAAATGGTAGAGTATACTGCCTTTGTCAATTAGAGCAGCTATAATGAAATTCAACAGGCCAGCTCACCTTTAAAAAACAAATATCTGCCCCTCGCAGCTCTATGACCTATCAGTCTGATATTAGGTTCAAATAAGGTCGATTTTTCCAGGTTTGACTATGGCCTTAAGTGGCCTTTCCTTATACTACCATACAGTTATCTCATCTCTTGTTTCTACAAGAGCACTAAAATCCATTCCTGGTGGTGGTACCCTCATGATATCACTTTCTCAACATGCCATTTCCAAATGTTACCACATTGTGAGCTAGAATTTCACAAAATGAATTTTAGGCAGATGCAAACGTTTAATGCAGAGCACATTGAAATCTATGGAAAACATTCATTAAGAAGGAACACCTCCCACCCCACACTCCTGGGTTTATGTTGCAGGTGCATCAAATTTAACACTCTAGTACATAGAAGTAGGAGCTACGTTCACAGCATCAGCCAGGTGGCATTGAGGACACACATTAGCTTCATTCTCAAAAAACAAATGCAGGAACACGGTCATTGTGCTGCTGCTGGTTCTGAACACCAGAGGGAAGTTCTATGGGAAATGGGTAGAGTAGGAACAGGCCGGAATGGTGAAATGCCAAAGACCAGGGTTGTCAGGGAGAAACCTTGAGAGGCTTTTCTACTTCTTCTTCAGTACTGAGGATCAAATCTAAATCCTCATGTAGTAGACAAGTAGCCTACAACAGACCAGAACATCCAGCCTAAGAGGGCACTTGAAACCTTAGACTAAAAACCTTAGGTCTGTGCTGAATTGCAAAAGAGACAGTTAAGTGGATAGGGTGATGTTTATGATGTAAGTAAGCATAAGAAACACCAGGCCTTCATAAAGAATGCATTATTGTGAACTAGGTGACATATATTTTCCATATAATCTTAAAGAGATCAAGAAGAGTGCTTTTGATAAAGCTTGATAATGTTTTTGTAATGAAATGAGGATTGTTAGAACGTTAATGGCATAGTTTGTTGAAAAGTTATGCCCACAAATTATTAATTAAACATATTCAACTAGAACAGCATCAGAGGTTTCAGCTTTATCCTTTTCCAGTTCAGTAATAACATGATCAACTTGGATGAAAGCACAGAAAAGTGTATCAGTTCAGATGGATCATCACAGCCCAGTTATAAAGAAAAGCTCTAGAACTCAAATTGCTTTTGAGTCTGTCCTTTAATTTTTTTCCAGATAAGTGATCTAACTGCATTTTATGCAATAAAATAATAAACCTTATAAAATGGAGACTCAATAGTAACTACACCAAAGCATATCATGGTATTCATCGATAGGAAAATGAACTAGCAAAAGCTGACCAACGTAAACCAGTCATGTGTCAGTGTTTCAGTAAATACTGAAACACTGACAATATAATTTTAATTCCTGTTCACGCATTTGCTATATCCACAGCTTGGTTGTAGTATTGACTACAGCGGTTAATTTCAAATATGTCTTGTGGTAGTCTATCTGAAGCTCTGTCGTTTACAACTCTACTGCGGACACACGGGGAAAGAACGGATGTGGTAGAGCTAGAGAAGCTTCCACAGAATGACATCTAAAGAAATCAAAGACATTTACTCAAAAGAGATCAAAAGACAGAACAGGAAGTGAATCAGAAGGGTCACAGATTCATGTGTATCTGTGTAACTGTGGTTACAGATGGTATCATTAGGACAAACTATCAAGTTTATGGGCAAATGTATTTCCAGATTACAAAGAAAGATTTGCTAACAATTAAAGCTGCCTAGCCCTGGAACAAATTGCTTTGTAAACTTACACACTCCCCCTCGGTGGAGGGAGGGTGGCCACCTGTCAGCCATGCGTTGAACAGAACTCTGAGGCTGAGTGGTGGGTGGATAGGAGGTACTGTGACTCACAGATTCTAACAAGAAAAGACTGGGTCTTATTCTCTGCACACTCAGTACCCACCAGGGGGTGAGAATCACAGTAAGGTTTCTGAAAATGTCTCTTCAACCAAGCTGATAATAAGAGGCTATAGATAGCAGTGAAAGACACATTTAAAGAACAAAGGGGAAGACAACGCAAATAGAAAATGACCATTTTTTTAATAAGACATTTTCAGAAGAAAAAACAAAGAGAAATGGACTAGCTAGTTTAAATAACTGCAAAAGAAAACTAGGCCAATGGGATGCTTAGGCTATTGACTTTTACCTAGCCGCTTGAAGAAATTCTCCTCCTCTTCTCGTCCGTTCTCCATCCCACTCCCTGGTCCAGCTTCAGAGAGTTTGACCGCACTGGTGAACTTGACCTGAGGAGAAAGGAAAGCCACCTGATATTCAGCAGCCAATCACTGGGTGATGCTAGCCCTTGGTTTGAAAAGTAAGTTGTTTAGAATGTGAAAGATACTGTCCTTCTGGCTTCCATGTCTAATAATACAATGCATCACATATGTGGTATTGATTCCAATCCAGTCCAAATGGACAGCCACATTCATCCTTAGTGAGTACAACCATAGTTGAAAATCAGACCAAAGAGCAAAAGAATGAGTAGACTATATTAAACTTACAAATCAATTGATAGCATACTAAATATCTCCCCTCCCTCTCACCCACCTTCCCTTCATTACCTCCCTCCCCATCTCTCCCTCTCTCCTTCCCTTGCTCTCCCTCTCCCTTTACTCCCCTAGAATTGAATGTAGGAGCTGATGTGGGCTAGGCAAGTGCTCTGTCACTGACCTTCATCCCTAGACTTCTCGTTGACTTTCTTTGTTAAATCAGAAACTCACTAAATTGCCCAGGCTAGTCAGGCTAACCTTGTACTCATTGTATCGCCCAGGCTGGGCCTGAAGTTAGAACTCTGCCACTAAGCTCACTAAGGCACCACCAGGGCTGGCTCCATGTCTCTTAAAGAATTGACATTTCTTCATGTCCCTGACTTTAGGTCAACTCGATACGACATAAACAACAGCACATAAAGGAAAGGAGGAGGCACGTAGACTCGAATAAGTGTCTGATATTTTCAAAAAGAGGAATGTGCTTAAGAACTCCAATTTATTTCCTTAATTTCTATCACTTGCTATATCGTGCACATGTGGATAGAGTTGAAGCTACAGATATTTATTATGTCTTCTGTTATTCTCATCTGTATTATGGTTTATACTTAAACATTTTACTCTCCCTCGTTTGTCTAGTTTTTGATGGCGACGTTCTAAACATTTGCTGCAACACTTATTCAACTCCAGTTTCTTTAAGCCCTTCCTATGTGCTCACGGCTCTTCAGTCCCAAGAGTTGTTAACCAGGGGTCCCAATGTTCATGTCACGAGCAATGTCCTGTTTACCTTGGAGCTTTGCCTGATGAACGACAGGCGGTCCACAGAGCTAATGTCCAGGAGGTCCTCTACGCCATCTGCCAGGCCAGAGAGTGAGGACCGCTTCAGCCAGTTTCCTAGTTAATGATATTTTGAAAAATTGAGCATTTGCTCCTAAGTGAATAAAGCAGAAATGCCAGCACGTCCTGAACCGGCAATAAACGTTACATGGCTCCAATAGAAATAGAAGCAAAACCAAGTTGCTTTAAGTATATGTGTTTTGAATTAAGATGGTTGGTGTTGAACTATCAAATTACATTAGCACATAAGCGCAGGACAAATAGATCTTGTTCCCTCTGCTGCAGGAAACCACGATCTGTCCACGTATGCTAGACGAGTTTCCTATCTCTCTTGAAAACCTATGCGTCTCATCCCCTAAATAGTTCTCAAATCGGTTTCTCTGTTTTTGCTTCATACACAATCTAAATGTTCATTTGTTTATGCCTGGGCCACCGGCCAGCTTTCAGACTGATTCTCTTGTTGACGAACATTCGTCCAATGCAATGGTTCATACACTGCGTTATTCTGTTCTCCTGGACACACTGGTCCACGAGAGCCATGGGGAATGAGCACCCTGACTTGCTGTTCTGCCTCAATGAATCAGCCATTCCCCACTTAACTGGTTCTTTTCAGTTCCCCTAAGCCTTGTATCTTTGCACGTCACCCTTGGGCTGATTTCCTTTTTTTTCTTCTGTGTATTTAGCAGATTTTAATCTCTTTTCTCTCCATCCCTTTGAATAGGTCAGGTTTCACTCTAATGCGCAACTGTACTTACTTTTGTGATTATCTGCTTTAGTGGTAGTGGCTTCTACTCAAATTCAGCAGAGCCAAGAGCTGTATATTTCACACACAGTAGAGGCATGCAGCTGCCATTAGCAGAACAGTCAAGGAACTTATGGAAACATGAAGCAGCCATATAGCTCTCACTGTTTGAACGCTTCTCTTCCCAGCCCCCTCCCATGACATTCTCTGTCTCAACCACTCACTGATTTGCTGACATGATAGTAAGAGAATTCATAAATAAACACAGACATACTTTTACCTATGGGGAGTTTCAACTTCTTTCGCAGGGAGATTCTTCGGGATCGTGAGCGGGCACGCCGGTCAGAGGTGTTCCCCGAGTGGGCTGTGGTACATTCTGAGGTGTCCTGCTCAGACTGGCTGCTGGTGTCACTTGCTGCGCTTTGGGATTTGAACATCTTGCGCCAGAAATCTTTCCGTCCCAGGTTGCCTCCTTGCATGGGTTCATCACTGCAGAGAAGTAGGGTATTGGGTTAAGCACCGTCAAACGGCTCGGTGACCTCTCCACTGCCAGCTGTTGTAGTCAGGCAAGCTGTACAGAGTCATCTTTGAGGGCATGGATACTGTAAGGGTGGGGGTCAGAGTTGGAAGAGGGAGACCAAGGTTGCTGACTCTATGCTCTTCCTGGGAGTAGCTGTCTCGGCAGTCAAGTGACAGGAGTCATTCTTTCTACGTTAATAAAACCAATTAAATATGATTGCAGATGTGCACCTATAGTATGAGTCATAATAGCAGGAGCACTTAAAATGCAAGTAAATATTTACATTTTTAAAAAGCTCCCTTGTTCTTGTGAGATGTCCACCTCTCCTGAAACACATGACCGTACGTGACACCCAATAAACTCTCAAAATTATTTACATGGATTAGTAAATGAGAGACTGAAATTTTACTGTCATGCCCAGGGAATATATCAGCCTACCAGCCAACTGACTTAGGCACTACTTATGACACACTGTAAGAATCTTTAAACGTCACACGTGTGATCACTGCATGTTCAGAAATGTTGTAGCACAAGCCATAAACAGTTTGCAGAGGTTATGAGGAGTTTAGCTGGACTGCTTTGATTTTTCAGCTTCCCTTGTATGGTCTTCTGTGTTTTTCATATTTGCCATCTTGACAGCATGCATTCCTCTTGTAGTTTGGGAAAAACCTCATGCTAGAAGATGTTCTAACTATGTAACAACTCTTATCCATGTGTTACTGTGTAACGCTTACTTCCAGACTTTAGGGTAGAGTCCTCAATTGACCCAATATTTGATGCTATTGCATAATATAATCAACAAATAAGAATATTCAGATTTTATCTCTCAAATGTCATAAAGTACTAAATATTTTAAGCTCTTCTATTTTTAAAATTATCTACTTATTTTTTCTTCTCTCGTAGTATTTCATCCCTATCACAGTTTCCTGTCCCTCCCCTCCCCTCCTCTCCCTCTGCTCCCTTCCCCTTCCCTTTCCTTCTCTCCTCTCCCATCACCTTCTTCTGCTCTCAGCCCCTTCCCTCCACCTCCTCTCTTCCTCAGATCCACTTCTCCTGTTTTCCTCCAGTATGCCTCCCAGGGATATCAACAAAACATGACATAACAAGTTACAATAAGATGAGGAACATGCCCTAATGTCAGAGCAGGATGGGGCAACATGGTAGAAGGAAAAAGAGACCCAGAGCAGGTAAAAGAGTCATAGACAGTCCCCACTCTTGCTGTGAGGAGTCCCACAAGAACACTGAGCTACACAACCATAGCATATATACAGAAGACCTAGGTCAGATTCATATAGACTCTCTGATTGTTGCTTCAGTCTCTACGAGTTCCTATGAGCTCTTCTTCTGAACCATTGGTTTGCAACCCTCCTAATGCTATGAGCATTGGATACAGTTCATCATGTTGTGATGACCCCCAACAAAAAAATATTTCATTGCTTCTTCATAACTATAATTTTGCTACTGTTAGGAATTGTAATATAAATCTCTGATGCACAGGATATCAGACATGTGACCCCACTAAATGTTATATGATCCACAGGTAGAGGACTGCTGTTCTAAACTGTTATTTTGCTTATGAAAAGCTCTATGTTTAAACTGGATTTGTAGAACTGACTAGTCCGTGATTTAGGAGGGCAAGACAATGTGCCACGCTCCTCAGACCTCCAAGGAAGGAGAGGTAGCATGCTGAGAGCCCGTGAAACTGCACGTATGACGAGGGAAGCTATTCAGGGAAGCTGCCATTTATCACCCTCTCTGAGCAACTGCCACATTACCATCAAGGAGTGGTACAAAGGGCTGAAGAAGAAGAGAATGGAAGGATAAAGAAGGAGCTATGGCTACCAAAGAGATTCTCACCTTGCTCTAGGCTAAACGAAGGATGCTTAGCATGTTCACTTCCTAGGCACATGTAGATGATGGAAAATTCCATATTTGATGATTCATGGCACTATTCCAAGCCCACTGGAGACAAAACTCTATTCTACTTACTGTTCTGGGGTCTGTGAGGGGCGGCCAGACATGAAGCTGCGACATTCCTCAGGTGCTGAGGATACCTGCCCTTTATCCGCAATGCTTCCTGCCTCCGACCTATACAAATGGCACATTCCACCAGTCACAACAGAGGACACCACTGTTTGATCTTTCGTGTGCTGCACAATGCAAAATCACCTGCTATTGATAACCTTTCTCCCCAATGAGTCCAAGATGTATAGAATCTATAGGTTGCTACTGGACTCAGGACTTATTTCTCAGCAATATTTTGCTATTGCAAATGGAGGCACTAGAATTAAGCAAACATTTTTAGTTTAGACCGTTCTTTTAAATCTTGTCTATAAAAATACCTATGTTGGCAAACTTTGGAACCTGACTGCCCCAAAGCATTACTTGAACTCCATTGGTGATACCACTTGTACAAGACAGCTTTAACACCCTTTCCCTGACTCTGTACTGCATCTGGTAACACACCGTATGATAAAGGGTAACATTCTTCTGACAGTTAGGAAACATCAATATTCAGAGAACTCAAGTTTCCAACCTTTTACCACCCGCAGGCTTAGACTCCTGTCCATTCTCCTCCACCTTTTTCCCTGGTGCTAACTTCTCAGCACTATCAAGCAGAGCACTAAGAGCCACTCTCCTGAAGACATTCCCATGAGCTTCTTTGATAAACTGGACCAGCTGGCGGATGTCACAGTACAGTCCCTGTTTGAAGGCAAGAAGAGGTTTGGGGTCAGGAAAAGGTAGCTAGCTGCCTGATTAGTTTTCCTAAGGAGAGAAGTTAATTGTTTGGGTTTTGGTGAACAACAAAGTCATGAAAAGATGGCGTTTGTTCTACTCATTACTCCCATAAGAGAATGCCACCCTTCATGTTCAGTACAGGGGAGAATAGTTAGCGCAGTTTAAAATTCAGAGAGTCAGACATACCATTCGTAAGACATCAGTCTATATTCTTAAACAGCTGATTTTCACAGTTTTTCTTTTAATTGTAAGTTCTGAGCAGAACTGTTGTTTTTTGGCAGGGGGTAGGGGGCTGGAAAAAGTGGTAGCCAGAATTTTGTGTACAATGGAGAATTCATCCTCTGATCAGCTTCTCTGAATGATCTGGGTTATTATGGTAAAATGCTAAATAATTCATTTAGATGCTTCTATCAAAGCCGGATTGTTCAAGGGATGATGGATTTTCCTGGACATATATAATAAAAGATATAGCTGTAGCCAAGTTGTATGTGAATGTGAATGTGAACCTAAGACTGTGCAGAGGGGCTCTAATACTAATATATTTGTGAAATTTAAACATTTATGCATTTTTTATTAAGATACAAGATTTGCTGTCAGCTTTTATATCTGTGCCTCTCTTCCTTAAAGGGGTAGTTACTGTTTTCTTTGCCTTTGTGGTAAAAAAAAAAAAAAAAAAAAAAACAGGATTCAGAAACCTAGAAGAAATTATCTTGATACTTTTGCTTTGCAAACATCTAGAACCATGGGATAATTATCCCCACGATCTTCAGGAAGGCAGGGGGGAGGAGCCTTGAAGATAACAGGGATAACATCCATTTCAGCCTGTGGGGAGCTGAGGTCTGAACATGCTAATCTCTTCATTTGCTCATCCACAGAAGAGAAAGCCAATTAAAAGCGTAGTTTCTGTTCCTACCAGGGCACGCACAGGCCTACACTTCAGCAGAGAGCACTATGGGAAATAACAGCTACAAATGGATGGGACCATCCTCTAGTTTGACCTCTATTCCGATAATAATTCTTCTGTGTATGAAGTTGTACATAAAGGTTTGTAAGAAGTCGCATGTATTTTAATAAATGCTAAAAATCAATTTTAGCCAGGACCAAGATGAAAGCATGAATAGTGTTTGTGTTACACTCAACGTCCAAGAAAATTGCTTAGTTGCCTTTGGCCACTCAGTAGAAGTAAATTCTGTTTGACTTGTGAAAATTATGTTTATCTGAAATGAGCCACTTTGTAGTTTAGAATAATATAAAATAACGCCCTTCATTCAGTAAAACAACAGATAGCTCCATATATGTAAATAGGCTCATTTCTGTATGGAAATCATAGTAACTAACAGAGGAGGAATGGAGTTCTGATTTCCAAATATCCCTGAATTCACCTATCTGAGTCATATCTGTCATCCATCTGCACTGTGTATCTTGAGACACCCTCTTCTCCTTGGTTGTTCTTCTGCATTTCATAACCTAGTTTTCATCCTATACTACTTGCAACTTTTAATTAGCACATGATTTTATGAATGACAGGTGAAGATTATAATGTTCAATTAAGGAAATTTCAATGGTATATTTTCATGAATTCTTAGAAGCAAGTAAAGGTTCAGAGTACCATCTTTTTCTATTTCGTGAGCCAATCAGCTGTGTTTTAGCACCTTCTTTCTGAAAGGCTCAAAATACCTGGTAACCGTTCACCAGTCTCTACACAGCCTAGGAGGTGGAGGAGGAAGTTTGGTTAATCTGTGAGTAGGATGGGGGATCATGGCTCCATGGTGAGTTAGGGGTGACATTGGTGGGGAGAAAGGATATTGTAACTTCAAGACTTCAGTGTCTCCTATTCCAGGTCACAGTCTGAGAGCGTCCCTCAGACTCAAGTCTGAGAGGCCCTGTGAGGAAGGGGAATGTTCTCACCAGATTCTCCGGGCTGTGGAGCTCATGTGTGGTTGAGGCACAGCGTGTGATGAGAGACTTAAACATGGCCCCGACGATAATGCCTTCCACATTCTGGGCTGTGGATTTATTGTCCACTGTGGTGAAGTTATTTCCAAACCCAGCTTTGTCTGGAATGAGAGGACATGCATTAGAGGCCATAAGCTACACAGCTGAAAGATGTAAGGAAGCAAGTGTCTGGCAGCTAGGACATGATGAAGGTCTCCTCACACAGGTGGTTAAAGATAGCTTCGGTGGAGAAACCTCTGTTCAGACAAGGAAAGCAATCCATCTACTTCAGTCTGTGACATGGTCTTTGCAAAGGAACATTTTGGTTAATTAATCTTAGAAAGGAAAAGGGGTCTATCAAAAAAAGGAAGGGAGGAAGAGGGAGAGAGGGAGGGGAAGGGAAGGAGGGAAGGAAGGAGGGAGGGATAGATGGAGGAGGAAGGAAGGGAGAGAGAGAGAGAGAGAGAGAGAGAGAGAGAGAGAGAGAGAGAGAGAGAGAGAGAAGAGAGAGAGAGAGAGAGAGAGAGAGAGAGAGAGAGAGAGAGAGAGAGAGAGAGAGAGAAGGAAATACCAACTCATTGGTTTCTCCATAGATAAATAATGTGACTCGAGCTTGTTTGGTGAGGAACTCTGGCTTTGTAGCAGAAACTTTCCAGTATGTTAGAAGGGGCTTGCGATTAGCCAACCACATGAGATGTGTAGTAAGGGAATAGTGGTGGGGCCCTTGCACAAAGACTCCAGTATGCCTGGAGGAAATCAAACCTGATAACATTTGTTCCCAGAAGCTCTGGGCACATATGAAGAGGAAACACTGTCAGTCTCCTTCAGAGCAATTTCCTTAACACAGGGAATGGAAAATGCAGGAGACCAAAGGAACCACCATGATCATGAACCATCATGATTGTGAACCACCATGATACTTTATAGCCTTCAAAAAATAAAAAATAAAAAAGACATATCCATAGGTCTTCATCGGACACATACATATCCTGTGGCTTTGCAAGAGGAATCCCTATGACCTGTGAGCTAACTGTGGACTGTGGGAAGAACACATACAGACTGATGGGTAAGTGTTTTCTGATTCACTGACTCATGTTACATGTCAAGATTCTAGGAGGAACATATGTTCGATTACCAACCTTTCACTGTCTCTGCCGATTGATAGGGATTTATCTCCAGATTTACAATACTGGAAGAGATATTGCAATCTAGGCTTAGAAATCTTATCCAAAATAGATTTAAGAGAAAGGGAGAGAGGGAGAGGAGGAGAGGTAGGGAGGGAGAGGAAGAAGAAGAGAGGAAGAGAATGAGAGAAGAGACATATTGTAGTTTTTAATCTGGAATTTCCTTCACAGATCTCAACTATAATCTGCAGTTCATTGTTTTCAAATTTCCCAAGTGGTTAGTGTATACTAGTTCTGACAGGATACGTTATTCGAGGGGTTCTCCAAGGTAGCTATATTTTCTCTTACTGTGATAACCAGATAACAAAGAATATGAAGCAATCAAGAAAGGGGAAAAAAACGGCTTCTAAACACATGGATTTTTTTTAAAGTATAAATTAGTCAACTTCATTTTGTGCCTTGAATCTATTTTAAGAAGTTGTTGCCTTCAAAGCTTGACTCAAAGCATGCATTTGAAACATTGTGGCTTCCAGGCTTCTGGCATCAGAGTATCAGCGTTTAGAAGGTCCCAAAGATGTCCATTTTATACATGTGACTGGTACTTCCTGGTTTTGTCCTGTAGCTTAGGTCTCCATACATTTTCAAAGCCATGGAACCATACACAAGGTGTCTGTATATTTGCCTAACTTAATGTTGAGGCTAATTACATTTTTCTTTCCTAGTTTACTGTGTAAAAAATGCCAAACACTATAAGTGCTATATTGCAGGCACTCATTTCTTACTTATTGAACTAGTAAATGTATTTTCCAGTCTTTTGATTTATCTCCATTGTGATCTACAGAAGGTCAGGGAAGAGACAGAACTACCTGTTCAGTGAGGTCCACTACCTTTTGAGGACATCGTGTGTCATGAAGTAATCTGCAAACGTCTCTTGGTTTTATTCCTCATTACACAGAGCCCCACATACATACATGCACACTTGTGTGCAGGCGAGCAAAAGTCTCTTCCCGAAGTTCTAGCCCCAGACAGCGAGTATGGCAGGGAGACACCACCTGCTTCACCACACAGTGGCTGCTTCTCCAACTCAGGGGTGGCTTTACTTACTGTCAGTGACTGGCTCCATACAAAATCCTAGCAAAGCATGCAAGAAGTCCACTACATTATTGAGAGAGTCCTTGTTCACATAGTCCCTCATGGTTTGTCGAAACTGTATCTTATCTAGTTTGTACAGCTTAGTGAGGCAGTGCTGGGCCTGCAATGAAGGGAGAGGAGTGAAAAAGTCACAAGCACCAGCTTAAGCTCCAGACACCATTAATCTGAAACAAAATTAATTAAGTGACTCCCCCCCCCACTCCCTCTCACTGCTGCAGGATCCTCCCCATGCTAGGCCCATGCTATGCTTGAATGAGAAATGGGCAGAAACTGACTGGGCCATCTGAAGGAGCTTATGTTCAGGAAGACCATTCTCGGGGTACGGGGTGGGGGAGGAGGACTGAGGGATGGGGGAGGGGGGTCTCAGGGGTTGGGGAGGGGGACTCAAAGCTAATGTTCAGTGCTGATCCCAGAACGCTCAGTCTTTTTACCAAGGTCAAGATTTTAAGGTCTGATGAAAATAACTCAAGAAATAAAATGGAAGTAGGTCAAAGAATCCATGGTCCACTCTTCGGAAGACTCAAAGGCTTCGTGCAACACGCCCAGTCGCACTTTGGAGTTGGACAGGTTTAACGGAGAAAGCTCCAGCAAGAGGAGTAATGAGTGGAAATCCAGTGGATGCTTACATTGTTTTTGATTAATTAATAATTATTAATACATTTTTCTTGAGGCAGAGTCTCGAGTAACCTAGTCTCGCCTTGGACTGCTTATATGGCTGAGGATGACCTTGAACCTCTGTCTCCTGGATGCTAGAATTACAGATGTGAGCATGTGTAGTTACACTTTGCTAAAGTGCTAATGTGTATTGGGCTCTACTCCGGGCTTCATGGATGCTAGGTAAGCACTCTACTGAGTTAAAGCCTCAGCTCTACAGCCGCCTCTTGTATGGCCAAGATTGAACAGGTTCTTGGAACATATAAGAGGCATCAAATGTTATATTTATCTATTATCTGTCTGCATATGAATATGAAAGAAAGTATGGTATTTAAATAAAATTTGGTCTCATGACACAGTCCTGCTCAAAATAACAGTACATTCACTATGGTATAGTAAACAGTTTTCTCACATGGCAAAATAAAATGGAATAATTCCCACCACCAGAAGCAACAAAGTGACCATCCCTGACAGAAGTTTCAGAATGGTCTCGTAGGAATACAAGGAGGCTGCTAGCCTTCTCCTACTATTAAAGGATCAACCGCATTTGGTTGATGCTTTGCTGTGAAAAACACATTTCATCCATGAAACGGTACACTTTTGGCAGGCAGAAAGAAATCAAGGGTTTGCCAAGCTGATACTGTAAGCTCTGTGGTATGGTCAATACCAGGAGCCAGGTTGTTGCCTACTATGGTGTAGTTAGTTCTCCTGTGTTACAGTCTTATTAACACTTTCGAAACAGGATCTTGAGAAACTACACTTGGATACCATTTCCTCCTAATGAGCAGTGGAGATGCCTGACACTAGAGATCAACTAGGATCTTGAAGAAGGCTAAATGAACAAAAGAGACAGAAGAATGGAATGGGGGCAGTGACAGAGGTCTCTGGGGGTAAGGGGAGGGGCTAGAGGACCAAGGAAGGAAATGCAGTTGGGGCGGAAAGAGGGGAGACCACTGTGAGGATGGAAACCTTTGCAGTGTGGGGTAGGCACTGAGGCCACATCTGGGAGACTTGCCCTGAGAACTGGAATCTACTGAGGAGTTTTAACTAGTAATCCAGAAAAAGAAAACCTACATTTTATTACTATTTGATGTGATCGTTACCCAGGAAGGGTACTTGGCTATTTAAAAGGAAAAACAAGTAATATAAGAGGACGAAACTTTGACTTCACCGTGCAAGCTTTGTAGTATGATCTTGCTGTAAGCTCTCCATCTATGTCACGGGGAGATGGTTCTACACGCTACCTTTACTCCTGTTTTAGAAAAGTTGAAATCGGGAATTTTTATTTCGGAGAACTTTTTAGTTGCCATATGTCAAACAAGGTCATCCCCGCTCTTTATAAGATAGATGTTGCTTTCTGGTAAGAGGATGTTCACAAAGCACATGATTACAATGTGATCTGCACTGATTTAAATATCATTCCACATGTGATTTGTAAAGATCTTCATCATGATACTTATGGGGAGAATAAAATCTTACCCCCTGTAGTGCAAATTATTTCAGGCTCTCTGTAAGAATACTGTAAAGGTATAGTTTCACATCTCTGTTTTGGAGGTTGCAAGACTATCCACAATTCTGATAAGAGTTCAATGGGAAATTTAATTAAGTTTAAGATTTTTCAAACCTTTAAAATTCTTATTCTGGGTAAACATCCTATTTTTTTCAAAAATATAAAACAATTAATTTTTTAAATTATTTGGGACTACTAGCACATCAGTAGATTAATAACCTGAAAAGTATTAAGGGATTACATGTTAGAGCCCTTAGACACTTTTATATTTTTAAGAAATAAAAATGTATTAATTAACTAATTTCTTTTCAATAATTTGGAACTATTAACACATTATTAGAATTAAGAATTATTATGGGATTTTGAGTTAGAATTATTAGGCACTTAGGAAATATAACTTCAATAATTCTCTTTCAAATACACACACACACACACACACACACACACACACACACACACACACACACAAATTCTAGCCAATTGTTTGGTCTAAAGGTGAGACATATTCTTAACTTTTCAAGTAAGATTGCATTGGAAATTTCCATGATGCAGAAATCCAGAAATATGTAGTTCTTAACCTAGACATTTTTTCAGAGGAAGCTTCTCAAAGTGGTGCATGTAATCTCATATTCTATATGAATATAGAAACATGATAGATTATCGGATAGCAATTGGCCAAGATATCAGAATGAAAATGTAAGCAAAAAAACCTGACTGCCCAGTCTCACAGAAACATAAAATATTCTTGGACATGCACTAACAGCAACCTCTCTTCTGACCTAACTGGTCCTATGTTCTATAAATTCAGAAAAATAGAATGCAGTTCTCAAAGCCAATTCACACCTCTAGAAAGATGCATCGTTTTATATTTTAATCCAAAGTCCATGAAATTAGTTTCTGTATGAGGGGTAAATTATTTTTGTTAGCCTTGAAAGTTTTTAGTTATAAGTATGTGTAAGGACTGATATGATGAAAGATTTTATTGCTTTATTATTGTATATTAATTTTTTTTTAAAAATTGGCCTCAAAATCTAGATCTTGGTCAAAATGTCTGAGTTGGAAAATTTAAAATAAACCATTGTGAATATACCTCCCATATCCATACAATAAACCAAAAATACTATAACATAATTGAATATAAAAGAAAGATAAATGGATAAATCAATGGATGGTAGATGATACATTAAACAAGCAATCTAGCATGCTAACACTGTATGAACACTTCATGACAAAACCTCTGCCAGAGAAATGGGCTGGCATCTGATTTTGACATGATCCTCAAACTCTGACAAGGTGTGCCAAGGAAATTTGTGCTCAGATTTGCATCAGAATCTTAAGACGATTTTCTTATAATTTCAATTCCAATTTAGAATTGAGGTAACTATTCCAGACAAGGATTGTTAGAGGCGGGTTGTTGCTCAAGTCAAAAGGAAAGGCAACAGCAGGCAGATGCACTTGAAAGCAAGCTGCAACAAACCACTTTCAGTTACTCAATACAGTGGCAAGCCCATGTGCAGAGTTTCAGATTTCATACAGCTCAAAGGAACATGATCTCCAACACACAGAAGTTGAGGGTCATTCTCAAGCAAAGCAGCCAGATGCTTGGCTACTTTTACTGTCCCATTTTGTCCCAATAAGGGCCACTTTCCATTTCTAAGTAAAGATGGCAATGCCTTTGACCAATTCCTCTAATATAAAAGTCTTCTATGCAGCATCTGCACAGGTCATCAGATGCTTACTAAACGTATTTATCTGTGCAAAGGTTTTTCAAACTTCTATCTAGATGTTCTGCAGATCCTTTCCCCAAATTGTCTGCAAGAGGCAGGAGCCGGACCAGTTTTCCTAAGCCTCTGTTTTAAATGTCTTGAGAGAATCCTGTTGCCCCAAGACAGTATTTATTGCCTATGAAATACACCTTTTTCAGGGAATATTGACCCTCATTGTCAAAGGACTTGTTCCTCATTTAGAAAGAGGAACAAGAGGAGGAGAGGGAGAGAGAGAGAGAGAGAAAGAGAGGAAATGGAATCTACTTTAATTCTCTTACATTCTCTCGGAATACCTGGTGTCTCAGACGATCTCCAGAGAGCCCTCGATGTCCTTCTCCGCAACCATAGGCACATCCCAGTGACTTGACTATTTTGATGAGCATAGTGAGAGCCAGCCTATGGTTGCTTACAGGGATGTTTTCATCCTAGAAACCAGGATTGAGGAAGAAAGACAAGCCTGTTGACTGTGCCTCCTAGCTCATTTCGGTCTCAGAATTCTATGTCATAAAACTGATATGTGCTACAGCAATTTAGAAAAGAAAATTGCCAAGAGCTCAACAAGCTCACTTTCCTAAAACTTACAACTAACAAAGAACTAACAAAGAAACTTCGTTCTGAATGTCTTCTGATGATACAGGATTTGAATGTGTTTATTCAAAGATACACTTTGATATCTCTTATGGACGATCAGCAGAACAACCTAGAAAGAGCCATGGGATGACCAACAGTGAACACAAATAGATTTCTTAGAAACTACCTTTCTCAGCTATCAGTGTTTCCAATAAAACCCCCAGGCAAGAGAACACTAGCTGTGGGGAACTGAGCTAAGTCAGGAACTTGGGAGTCTCCTGGTAAGTAATAAGACTGAATTCTTTTTATTAGAAAAATCTTCCAAACATACTTCCATTCTATATGCAATATATGTAATAAGCATAAACAAAGTAGAATGTATAGGACTTAACATTCAGCTTGACTTTCCTCCTGAGGCTCACCAGGAAGCCCTCCTGAGATAAATTATCACGTTGGTTATCTTTTGTCCCTAGGCAAACAAGTGTTACTGAGGAACAGTGATTAGCCCTCAGTGGGAGGACTTATCTTTCCACACCAAGCTCCTTCTGGCTTTGTTCAGCCATTAGCATGTGCATCACAGAGCCAGGATTCTGCCTCTTGATCCCTAGTTGAGTTTGGTGATACAGGACAGTTGCACCAATTAACTAGTCTCTTTGTGGTTAACTTTTCTGCCTGTAATAGCTACCTTCCCTATCTCATAGATTTTTTTTTTCATACAGACTAAATAAAATAATGGAAAGGAATTACTCTGCAATCATAAGGGATGCTTTCCCACTAGTCACACCATCAGGTTGACAAATGTAGAAAGAATACTGTAATGTGGTAGGGTGTGAAAAGGCTTCTGGAGACATTATAGTGCACCTGAACATGGGATGCTAGAGTTTCTCCTTCTTTACATTGTCCAACTTTTCTCATCTGCAAATTCCAGGAGCAGATGCGTATGGGGCTCAGAAAGCCACATTTCAGGAATTTCTCTGAGTTGATAGAAAAGATGGTGGTTAACCTGCCTCAACTGATGGCCTCCCTAGGATGCAAGGATGTCTCTATTAACCATCCAGCACTATGTTGTTTGCCTGAAGGCACTCTTTCTCCAGTGGCTAGTTAGGGCACAAAGAAGCAAGGGGGTTGAATGTCACTTTGCATTCTATGGTGAAAACTTTGATGAATCATCCCGAATCCAAAGAACATTCTGCAATTAAGTATTTGCTACAGAAAAAAAAAAAGTTAGTTTGGATCCAAATTGCAGTTTCAATAATTAATAGCTATATAATTTTAGGGAAGCTATTAATATTTAAAACCCTGTGCACGTTAGAAATGGAATCATAACAATACTGGTATCATAGAGATATTGTGGGAGGTATGTCACAACATATAATGTCCAACAGTAAGAGAAAAACAACGTATTATCTTTATGCAGATGGCACTGCTGTCCCTCAGAGCCACTTTATGCAGATTAGGATCTTGAGTGATGGCTTAGTAAAAGCAGGTTAGATTCTGCCCTCACAGGTCCCCTTCCTTGACTGCCTTTGGGGGAATTCAGGAACACTGCAGCTTTATGCAGTAGCACCTTGGAAAATGCCACCCTGACAAGGGTTCTTCGGAAAGCTGATTTATACGGTTTAAAATGATCACAGGCTCTATAAAAGCTTTTCTAGCTCAGAAAACTCTTTGTACACATCCATCCAGGCTTGCTTCCTTTAGGCCTTTGGATATCCTTTCACCAGAGACAGGAAAATATCTGTACCAGGCTACAGACAAAAATCAGAGTTATTAAATAATACTTTAAGGTCTTATTGTCGGCTAGTGGCCAATAAAGAAATGTAAAATAGTGTTTTCTTTCTCTCTTGATTCCCTATGCTTCTGGTAATTACCAGATTGCCAAGAGCAGTTAAATCCTGTCCCACTGAAAATAACAGATAGTTTTAAGGTACAATAGATTTTTATAGATCATAAAGTCTAATTGCGGTTTGATAGGTAACTGCATAATATTTACATCTTGATAGCTTTTGTGGCGATCATAAAATCTGACCTCAAAATATTCCACATGTAGTAATTTTAGTTAAAATTACACTTATAATAGCAAGCTATAAATTTAATGTAATAATAATTATCATAATCACCTAATTACAATAATTAATACTTATACAATTAATATTGTTAAGATAGCATTTAAGATATTATTTAGACATGATACAAGACTAAGAGATAAATAAAAGAGTAAAGATTTAAGAATATTATAATAGATTTGTGGATCAGAGTTCTCAAATATTGAGATGATAGAAGCATATTCTGAGAGGAAGAAATAAATAGAAGATTAACACAGTAAAAATGCACCTGTGTGCTAGAGGTAAAAAAGAAAGTCTAAGAAAGTACAGTACCACTCACTAGACAATCTATAGTTTATGTAACAAATTATAGAACTAATTTTAGTGCAATCTTTTACTTGTAAATTCAGCATGATATGCAGATTGTAACCTGTTAAAGACTTCTCTGATTTATTTCAACTTACGAACTTCAATTCACAGCTCAAAGTTCCAACTGAAATCAGTGTACGTTACATGAATTTGAACTGCAATAATTTGTATCTAAACAGAACAAACGAAATTCTTGATAAATCCACAGATCATAAGGCGTGATGACAAACAGCAAGAATGAAATTCAGTAACATTCAGTAAGAAGAAGAAAGCTTCAGGGGCATGCCACATTGAGACAGGAAAGGCCTGAGGCCAGATAGCTCTTTCTGCACCAAACCAGTGTCAAAGTAACACTGCAAAAAGTCAGACAACTAGACATCTGTGTTTCTCAAAATTCAGACACCAAAGCTCTAACTCTCATCTGGTGGTATTTGGAGACTGGACTTGGGGGGTGATTTGAATTATATGAGGTTAGACAGCAGTGTCCAGAGTCAGTGAAACTAAGTTCATGGAGAAACTGGGTCTCTCAGTATTTCTTTGCACTTGCACAAAGGCGGTCATGTGAGCTCATAGTAGGGGCAGTAACCTTCTAGACAAAAGAAGAACCTTCAGAGAACTCTATGGGCACTGGAACCTTGGGTCTTCCATCTCTATACATAAAAGAAGTGTCTGTTGATCAATCTCTATGCTCTGTAACAGAATCTGAGCAAACTGTCAGGACACTATGGGTCTAGCTCCACAAAGTTTGAAAAAGATGCTGTTCTTGGTGGCAGACTATGAATAATGATAGCATAGTAGGTTTGAGATGTTATCTTCCAGAAATAAATTTCTCCCAAACAAACAACAACAACAACCAAAACCAATCAACAAACAACCACAGCAACAAAACCAACAACCCACAATAACAATAAAAAGAAAAGAGTCCTAACAGTGCATGGGTGACAGCTTTTGGATTTAGAACCAGGTACCCAATGAGATATCCAAAAGAACATGATCATGGACCTAGGTCATGGACCTCACAGTATCTAGAACTGGAAGAAGCACATATCTACTCTGTGTATCTTGCTACATGAGAGCTATTTCCTTTCTTTCAAATACTAATATTATCTTATATAAGGTGATAAGGATATTTTACAATTTAAAGAATACTGTATAGCCAAATAGGATATGTATTTGAAGTCCCACATATATATAGCATGTGAATTATTGTTATGTGTATATTATATGTATAGCATGTCATATTGTTGACTCATGGCTGCTTAGCATTCATTAAGAGATTTCTACCATCATTGCTTCAGACTGTAGTGAGTTGGTACTCTAATCAATAAATACCTGGGGAAAATAAAACAAGAAAACCACACTAACACACACACACACACACACACACACACACACACACACACACATGCACATTCACATGCACATACAAATTGAAAAGAATTCTGGATGCCAAATGCCTAAGAATATAGCATGTAATTCCACAATACCTTCTCTTGGTTCTTCTCATTCTTCTCATAAGGGCCACCTCCACCTCCTCCTCCACCTCCTCCTCCATCTCCTCCTCCTCCACCACCTCCTCCTCCATCTCCACCTCCTCCTTCTTCTCCTCCACCATCTCCAGCTCCACTAGCAGAAGGGGCCCCAAACCCACTGGTGGAACTTGAAGACACGCCTTTGAACTGGAAGGTTCCCTCACTCGGCCTCTTTTCCACAGACTCATTTTCCTTATTTTCGCTCTTCTTCCTGTTTTTTTCTACGCAGGGAACTACACCAAGTTGAAGCAAACATTCCACAATGTTAAGTGCCACATCACAGATGCGAGAGCTGATGTCATGGTTAAGCACGAGATAAACAGCCTTCAGAACTACCTGCAGAACACAAAGGTAAACATAGGGCAATTCAGTACCCACAATCCCATTTTCAAAAGTCTTTTTCTTATTCTGTTTAATCCATTTCATTGGAATAAATGATAAAACTACCAGGAATGGTTATAAATAATTCAGACAGATGAGTTCAAGACATTTAGTAGCTCAATCAATTCTTCCAATATTGCTACCAAAGAGATTGTTGATGGAAGTAATGAAGCATATTGAGTTAATGAGGAAAACAATCATTTGCCCAGATGAACACTTAACTGACTTTTTAAATGTAAAACATTTTAATCCTCAGCATCTCACTTCCCAGAAATAATAAAGAACTATGACTTCTATATGCTTGTTCGACAGGACCATGGACTCCCTCAAGACTGTATCATTATTTAACCTTCAATTTTTAAATGCACAACATTTGCATGTTTAAATTACAATCTTTAATTGATTTTAATATCTTAAATTATTTGCTGAGCCTGGTTACATAGGGTGTAATAAAAATGTTGGCGAAATATAATTGTAAAATATAACAACCCTTTCATTGGCTAATGACTGTACTGAAAACAGGCATTCCTGAGAATGTAAGCTTAAATCTTTCAAGGACTTCTATTCATTTTTTTTTCTGGCTTCATAGGAGGTTCAACCTCATAGGAGGTTACATGGTGATTATGTAACTAAAGAAAAATAAAAGAACTTTTCATTTTTATTGTAGGAAAACACAGAGGCATAGCAAAACACACACTTAAATTTATTTACATTTGTATATTCAAATTCACTAAGGCTTAAAGAAGGTAAAAACATTCTGAGATAAGATCAAATCTAATGCAACATTTGGAAAAAAAAAATCTCAAAAAGTACATTTAAGAGGGTTGCTACTGTGTAACTTTAATATGCGTAGCTTCTTCATTTTAAGATTCAGCAAACATTTCTAAGATATCCATATGCCCACATTACCCAATCTTGTGAAAATTATGCTAAAAAGACTTTCTAGTCTTCATAAGGAAAAGTACTGCCCCTTACAGAAAGATCCAGCATGCCGTTCTTATGGACAAAGTTGTTGGTGCCATCAATATGTTCTGTGTCCTCCAGGTAGCTGTAGTTGATGCAGGAGTCTGTAAGGCTTCGTGGCAGGTTGGCACATGCCAGAGGTTCATGTGGCATCTCTGGAATGGGTACCTGGCTGCAGAGCTTCCTCATGTGTTCACTGAAGAAGTCCGCGTAGCCTACATTGAAGGATGCCAGTGTGGTGTTGAAGGTCGCAACGGTGATGGTGGAGATCTGAGATCGCACTGGGAAGATGGAGCAAGATCTCAGTTTCCCTTGCTATTTCTTGCATGCGATCACAATTTTTAAAGATCACTGTTTTATAGTCTCAAAGCTATTCTTGAACTCCATGAAATGCCATGAATCTGACATCCGACAGAGAGCAAAGGTTAACCGTGATCACAAGAGTTCTCCTTAAGACTAAATCTAGAACTTAAATTCTGTAAGGATTACTGACTTAAGTTGATAACACTACATTGGTTTTAACATAACTGCTCATTGATATAAACAGATTTATTTGAGATCTTTACTTTATAAATTTATACCTGTTAAATATAGTTCATTTTCTTAAACCAAACATCAATAACCTGAGAAAGACATTGATAGTGGTGGAGGTGGGGGGAATGGGCTGGGAATGTTCATACAGACAAGAAAGAGATGAGAGAGGCCTGGGGGTAGGCGAGAAGTACAATCAGAACACACTGTAGACATATATGAAATTATCAAATGATCAACAAAAATGCAACTCTAAAAATACTTACTTTTATCTAATAAGTATTGGAAAGCTCAAAACAAGGAAAAGTTCTTTTTTGTGTGTGTCAATTTGTAATGACAAATAATAGATACCATTAAATACTTATGATACAACTAGGGGATCAAAGGGATGAAGGGATAAATTTTATGGTCTTATAAGAGCATAACAATAATGAAAAGAATAAAGAATTCTGTTCCAAGTGGAGAGTAAGAAGTTGTATGGGTACCACAGAAAGACATGTTTGCTCCACATGAGCCACTAAAATGGACCAGTAACTGTCCAAAAAATAATCTAGTAGCCTTATAGGGGGGTTGACATCATTCCCATTGACTTGTAGGCACTGTCTGCCTTGAAGGTATAGCTTGGAGGTGGACAAACAATGGATGTAGACATTTTCCAGTCTTTGGGCTTATGATCTTTTAGAATATGTATGAGTGTTTCTTCCTTGCTCTCCCCCTGGAGGTATGGTGCTCATCAAGTAGAGTCAAACAGCTCCTGCTACTAAAGTTGTGGGAAGAATAGCTAACAAGTAAATTTCTGAGCAATATAAATGAAAGAGTGTTGGGTTTTGAAAATATAACGATGATGAGAACAATCAACATGGTGTGCTGTGTGGTTGTATGTCAACTTGTCAGAAGTTAAAGTCATCTGAAAAGAGGAGACCTCAGTTAAGGAAATGCCTCCATAAAACCAGACGCAGGCAAGCTTGCAGGGTATTTTCTTAATTGGTGATTGATAGGGGAGGGCCCAGCCCATTGTGAGTAGTGCCATCTCTGGGCTAGTGGTCCAAAATTTTATAAGAAAAGCAGCTGAGTAAGCCCTGAAGAACAAAGCACTAAACAGCACTTCTCCATGTCCTCTACATCAGCTCCTGCCTCCAGTTTTCTGCTTCCAGGTTCCTGTCCCATTCCAACTCCATTTCTGACTTCATTTTATTATGAATAGTGATGTGGGGGCATAAACCAAATAAACCCTTTCCTCTCCAAGTTGCTTTTGCTCATTGTATTGGCTGATTTCATCTGCCAAGTTGATACAAGCTAGAGTTATCACAGAGAAAGGAGCCTCCATTGAGAAACTGCCTCCATGAGATCCAGCTATAAGGCATTTTGTCAATTAGTGATCAAGGGTGGGAGGGTCCACTGTGGGTGGTGCCATCCTTAGGCTGGTAGTCCTGGGTTCTATAAAAAAGCAGGCTGAATAAGGCAAGGGAAACAATGTGACTGCTTCCTGGCCTGTTTGAGTTCCAGTCCTGACTTCCTTTGGTGATGAACAGCAATGTGGAAGTGTAAGCTGAATAAACCCTTTCCTCCCCAGCTTCCTTTATGGTCTTGATGGTCTGTGCAGGAATAGAAACCCTGACAAAGACAGTCATGGTGTTTCACTATACAGATAGAAACCCTAACTGGGAAACATGGGGAAAAAAGGTAAGAATGGGAAACCATGAAAGAAATCTGCATTCCTTCCCTATCCTGCCTCTTGCCCACGACCCCTGTGGACCCACCTTCCTTAACGGTGTTTTCTCCATGGCTGTTGGAGTGGTCTGGCAGGTCGCTCACCAGGGTGTGGTGGGAGTGGGAGTGCCTGGCACTCAGACTTTCCATCTCAGTGGCTGCATCTGAGCTGCCCCTCCGAGTCAGTTTCCCTGAGCGGGAGGAGAACATCATGAGAGACTTTTACAATCTAGAAGCTCGTCGGTGGATATTTGTTTCTCTTTCGAGAGGACAGTGATGAAGTGATCGGGTGTGAAGGAGAGCATGAAGCTCAACCAAAACAGCAAGGCTTGCACTTGACTTGGGAACAGCCAAGGTCAGGATGATTGATGAAATCGCCTGTGGATAGGGTCAGCCCCAATCTAAGACAAATGTCAGAGACCATCTGCTGTGGCTCGGTGGCTGTCAGCTTCTGATTTTAAGCTTCTCTTCTTAGCTTACCATCCGAGGTGTGTGTGTGTGTGTGTGTGTGTGTGTGTGTGTGTGTGTGTGTGTGTGTGTGTGTTGGGGGGGGTACTTATTTCCTTTGCTTTCCTCATTTTATTAAATAACAGAGTTAAGTAAATGTCTTCTTTAGATGAAATAAATGAAAACCCACATACAGAATCCTCTATGGCCATGTTTCTGCATTTCTAATGATCTCAGTAATATTGCCTTTGCTGGATAATCATAGAGACTTTTTGCACAGTTAATTAAATTATTTGCATTTCTTTGGTTGTGAAAACTGTACATTATATCAGTATTAGAACACTTGCATTGGGGCTCAGTGTTCTCAAATGAACTGATTAAGAAAAGATCTAGACTTCGAAAGGATCCTGAGATCCTGATTCACAAATCGGTCACTTGGGCTGTACCCTACTGGAAAGTTCTGTGTAGTCACCTAGGATGGTGGTTTGCCAGCCCCCTTTCTCAATGCCTCTTCTATCTTCTCCAAGGCCAGAGAAACTGCCGAATGAGAATGTGCTGCGCGTGGGTGAGACATCCAGGTGGTCCTCATGCAGCAGGAACGGCACACCCATTCGCCTAGGCCTCCTCTTCCCCGTGTGGTGGAACGGAATGGAGCCTTTCCTCTCTCGGTCTTCTTTGCGACTTTTGAACTGAGGAGAGATAAAGGCAGACACAAGGCAAGAGAGCTGTAAGAGTAAACACAGGAAATGTTCAAGGAAGAAGACCCAGAGATACTGAGTGTCATCCAATAGACTGGGGGAGGGATATCACAAGGGTCTTAATAGAGTAAGAGAAACCAACAAAAATTCTATTTCTGCTGAATGAGTTTGAGTGCTGGTCCTCAAAGTGAGGTCCCTGTACCATGAGCAGGAGCATCCTATTGGAATTTGTCAGAAGCTCAAACTTTCAGCTTCACCCTCAGCATACCTAACATTTAAAATTAAAGAACCCAGGGATCTGTTTTTAACAAGCACCAAAGGTGCTTCTGATCCCTGATGCACACTAAAGGTGGAGAAGCACTGATGTAGGTGAGCAGTACTTTGAGCCACCCCTTGGACCTGTCTCCTTTAACTCTGTTCTACCTTCCGAGCTGGAGGTCCACTGTTCTAGTTAGCAAGTTCACTGTTCATAAGGACCATCAAAATGGCACAGAGCAGACACTGGTGCAAATCTATTCTTCATACCAAACCAGCTGAAGATCAAGGGGAAGTCAGAATTAAAAATGCCTTTAGAAATATTTAGAAATTAGAAGGCTTTAGAAATATGCACATCACGTTGTCCCAATGCAGGGGAATGACAAGCAATGAGGTGGAGAGGCAGACCAGAAGGGAGTGCACCTTTGTGAAGGCAACTGGAGAAGGAGGGGAAAATGGGAGCAGGTTGGGGTAAAAGGATAACATCTCAAATGTAAATACAGAGTATCTAATAAAAATAAATAAAAAGAGGTTTAAAAAAAAACACATACAATAATAGACACTGATTTTTCTCAACAGTGTACCTCAAGATACTTAATATTCTTGCTTTTTAGGTATGTTTTAAACAAGGTCTCACAATAAAGCCCAGACTAGCCTTGAACTTGCCCTTCCTTAAAAGAAAGAAAGGAAGGAAGGAAGGAAGGAAGGAAGGAAGGAAATATGTCCACATCTCACTCTAGCTTTAAGTGATTTCGGTTGCATTATTCTGGGCTCAGGCTTGGGCTCTTAGATTTATAAAGCTACTCCAGAATACCTATGTGCAGCTGAAATAGAAAAATCTCTCCTTTCCCCCTATAATTGTCAATATTGTTGGAAAAATGATAGTCAGTGCCTACTGTTGGGTTATTAATGAAAAAGACACACTCATTATTTAGTAACAAGTTGAGATGATAAATAAATACTTATGCTTATGTTCTTCACTGGCATCATTAAATGATTTTGAAGAAGGGAAAACAAAAGTGCTACATATACATGAGCGCACATCATCTCCTTGTTGATTGGCTCCACACGGTGATGAAAGAGATGGGGTAGCTGGTTCAGAAGAATGTGAACATTTTAGATAGAAGTCTTGTCTTTGGGGTTGGGGTTAAACTTTAGCAAATGGTCTAACACTTCTGTTCTAGAAAATTCGAAGAAAATTGTCTCAGGAGAGTAAGTAAAAACTACTTATATAAAGCATTTGATAAATGCCGTGGAGACATAGGAATGAAAGCTAGCATCACCACACTCTCACTACCACTACAGTACACTGCATCATAGGGATCTCTATGATAACTGTGGGGAATATTAAGAATAGAACATATACACACATACACACACACATAAGCATATACACACACACATAAACATACATACACACACATAAGCACACACACATACACACATAAACACACATGCATACATACACACATAAGCACACACACATACACACATACACTCATACACATATGCATACATACACGCACATAAGCATACACACATACACACATACATATACATACACACACAGAAAACACACATTTGGTTACAGAGTCATGCTGTGAGTCACTGTTACACTTAGAAGCTAATATCTCCTCCCTTTTCTGCTTGTAGCCTGTGACAGATCAAGAGACAGCATATTCCTCTTGTTTACTAAGTCACTGAGATATCAAAATGCACACTCACCTTCTTAAAAATGTTCATGCCCAGGTCTGAGGACAGATCAGGGACTGCAGATCTTCGGAGATTGGTCAATGAGACTTTGGAAAAGGCCTCAGGACTCAGAGATTTTTCTTCTTCATTACACTTCATGGTGAGATCCTTGACAATAAACACAATGATTTAATTCAGACGATCCCAATATTTATTTTATTGAGGTGTTATCCTTTTAATGGAGCTATTCCTGCTGCTTTGAGATCTATAAAATTTCTAACTTGCATTATTAAACTTCTGGAGTCCAAATTTGCTTTGAAAGACATATTTCATATTAATTTTAACTTCTGTTTGCAAATTTTTAACACTGAGGCCATGTAACCATGGATCCAAAATACTAAGAATATATAATATATAAAATGCTAATGCCCCATATTTTATGATATTAGTATTTTCAAGGTTGCAAGGAACCTATTCTAACTGTTTCCCTGATTTTTCAGGAGACCCGATTTTCAATGATTTGAATAAACAAAGGCTCACATTAAATTGCCATGCACAAAATGTACAATTCTGTCAATAGTGATGAGAAAGATGAAGAGCTGCCAAAGGTTCTAGCCATGCAACCAAAGGGAAGCGTAATTGCAAGGGAGCCAGTCACCAACCAAGTTTAAGGCAGGAAAGCCATAAGAGCTTGGAGCCAAGAGATAAACAGAAAATGCTGACATTGATAGCGCAAGCGGCAACGGACCAGATTTGTCTTACTTGGGTCTTGTGGGTGTTCACTAGGGAGGGAGCTGCCGCCACCATTGAGCTACTTCTGGGCCTGGGCAGGAGAGGAATATCTGGGTCTGGGGTCTTCTCTGGTTTCTCTTCTAGCATGTGTCGCAGCCTTTGTAGATAGTACATCAGGGACCACTGAGTGCCTTCCTCAGACCAGTGGGGCTGGAGAAGGCAGCGGAGAACGGCAACATCGAAGTAGGTGGCATAGCGTGACCTCTGGCACGGTGGTATCACGAGAGAGGCCCTGCTCCCAATGACAGAGAGATGATTACACTAACACAGTCCAGGAAGGCTGGCTGTTCTAACTCTTGGTCCGTTCACTCATCTCTTGCATAGTTCACTCTATAGGCCATCTACCTGGTCTAGTCCATTCCACTTTTGTTTAGCATTTCTTAAAGTAGAAGCATTGAGAACTTTGAAGGATGGGTAAGAAATTAGCAATTTAAAGGTAAAGCTGACTCAGGAAGACAAACTGTTATTTTAAGTTAAAGGGAACCCATACCCACAAAGGTATTGGTTTGAAAAAAATCAGGAGTTGAGTATGAACATCCTATGTTGGTGGTGCACTTGATGAGTAATTTGGGAAGCGAGAAATGGTAAAAGGCAGAGACAAAGACATTGATGGGATTCAAGTCATGATGTTTCTTGAGCTTTAAGGTTTGACACAAATAAAATTAGGAATGGTGTTTTTCTTACTTGCTGTATGGAGTAGTTTATGTTCAATGGTAAAAGTATTAGGTAAAAGAATGAAAGAAACAAAAATAATCTAAACAAACCAACGTATTATTATGAAAACAAAACTCTAAAAATTATTGTTATATAACTATGTATCTAGTAATAAGAATTCTCAAAGTTCTGGAATGCTATTATTTCACTTAAATGCCTGATACATTCATTAACTAAAGATCAGTTTACTAAAGAATAGTTGTAAGCAATTGATTAGATTAGTACATTATGTTAGATATCTTAGGAGTATTAGAGGTAATGCTTTTGTTCTTCATACTTAATATTTGAAATCCCAGTGTGCTAGTAATTAGGTGGGAATAACTGAGTCACAAGTCTTCACTTCTAGGTACACCACCTTCTAGGGAAAGAATTTCTGAGTGCCCTCTTGCTGTCTTCCTACCACATGGGAACATCAGAAGTCAGTGGTCCAAACACAAATGCAACCATCCTGATGCCATGATCTTGGACATGCAGCCTCCAGAATCGTCAACAATTCATCTCCCCTGTGTAGAAACCACTCTGGCTATGTTCCTGCAGCCCAAGCCCAGATAGCCGTAGGTGCAAAAGTCCTTCTTGTGGAACATACAGCCCAGTAAGAGTGACAAAACGTAAATGACCAAATAAAGTCACCTTGGATCTAAGCTGGAAGCTTGACCTTCAAGCACCATTTCCTTCCGAGTTAAATGATGCAGAAAGGAAGGCTTGGCACCCTACCCCACACAAAGAAATAACTTCTTGAGAAGAAATGCAGTCGCTGAGAATGAGGGGTAAGGTTCCTGAACTTCCAAGGCATATATTAAGTGTTTGTTCATTGCCTGCTTCTCTGAGATGGGCCTCCCTATGAAGCGTGGTCTGGGCTTAAACTCTTAATTCTCCAAACACAGTTAATATCCCATGCTACCTTTTCCGGCCTTATTATCTATTATGCATGCCCTGGTGAACCAGTTATTAGCGCAGTGAATTTCAACTAAAATTTATTTATTTATTTATTTATTTATTTATTTATTTATTTATTTATTTATTGTAATAACCTCTTTTTCACTCTTTTCAAATTATCACTGGTTTTTTTTTAAATTGCATTCCAAACCTTGATGTTTATACACGCAGCACCAGCTTGAGGGAAAGCAATAACCCTGACTTTCATTTCTACATATTTTCTAAGAGACTTACTTTCATGACTCTCCCCTCCCCCAAACCCATTATATTTCTCCTCCTTAAAGAATCGTGATCAAACTTATCCCTCTAAGTCTATCATTTACACCTAAGTTAACAAGAATTAGTTCCCATGTTAGAGCTACAAAGACAAGAAAGATAGGAAGCTGGCTGGCTACCAGCTGTGTAATTTTAGGTCCCTAAGCCTTCTTGACAGTCATCTAATTTGTACGAGTCGGGGAAAGCTGTTATTTTCTTGACTAATCTTCCGTGATGAAGGCAGATATCAGCAGGTCAGAAGAATTACTCCCACCTTAGAGTAGCTATAGCTATCATAAACTGTCTCCTTTGACATACCTTAGAATTCTCAAATTTTGTAGATTTTTAGATTAGGTAATCTTTTAAATTTTCCAAATCCCTGGGACATTGTCCTTATGAAGTTCCAATGGACCACCTAAGTCCCCAAGTAGCACATGAAAGAGGGAAGATGTTAAGAAAACAGACACCAGGGTTTCCCTTAAAAATTCCTAAACTAAAATTTCTAAGGGTCAAGCCCAAGAAGTGTTGTCCTAAACAGTGTCCCTCACTATTCCTTAAATACTTTAATAAAGTTGGATTTGTAGAACAATGTGTTCTATATAAACATGTAAGGAATGATTTCTCACCTTCTAGACCAACAGTCAAAACAACTACTAAATGTAAACACCAAGATTGGTGTTTCATGTCTTTCTGATTTATGTCTTTACACAGTGAGTTTAGTCTACTGAAACTAATGACTTGTGAATTCCTTTTCTCCTTCTCCTCCACCTCCTTCTCCTCTTTTTTTCTTCTCCTCCTCTTCTTCCTTCTTCTTCTCTTCTTCTTTTTTCTTCTCCTTCTCTTCCTATTTTTCTCATCTTTTTTTTTTTCTAGCAATAGCTTGCCAATTTATTGTTTGGATGATGGACTGAAGAACATCAAGACTCCATGGGTATAAATAAGTTTGTGGCAGGAGACTAAAACCATGTTCCTAGCTAGGGTAACCACAGACTCACGTTTTAGCTGTTTGATACTGAGTTATCTCTATTTGAAACTGAAGGATGGTAACGGGAACTTGGGCTGATCTAGGAAACAGGTATGGCCTCTTTAAGAAGAGCTGTTTCTTGTTTTCAAGTTTACCCCACCCTCACCTCTACATCCATCCCAAGAGATTGCTCCTGTTCAAAAATGTCCAACAGGGAGAAAAGAGACTATCCAAAGGAGGAAAGAATGCAGGACTAAACAAGAAGTCTGGAAATAATAGGTCTCCAGGAACCTATAAAAAAATTGAACTTAGAGGCCTTGGGTGAACCCCCACATCTATGACCCACCCTGTCCTCTTAATATGAGATGTTTACATGTTCTAAAAATGCTTGCGCTTTTTCCCCTCTCTCTGTGGCTAGTGTTTCTCTGCTCCATAGTCAGTGTGTAATTTCCTTTCAGGCATCAGCTACCTCAAGGACCTATCTGTAACTGTTACTTTTTGTCTGGTACCCTGGGGATCTCTACTCCCAGTCTTTAAGGCTGCCATTTTGGTGCCTCCTCCTGGTTAGGTCTGTAACTGTTACTTTCATGCCAAGACTCTAAGGATCTCTGCTACTTTCCTATTCCCCGCCTCTAATCTCAGCTGTCTAATCTCAGTGGCTCCTAGACCTCCAACTCTAACCTTACATTCTTGTCTGAGCTGGTCTTCTTTTCTGGGAGTACAATTGCTTTTCTATCCATGGAAATAATTTATGGGTACCCAAAAATGACCACCCCACAATGACTCCCAGAAAATAACAACATTGACAACAACAATAACAACTAATAGGGAATTCAGTGTCAAATAATTAGAACCTCTTGTACCTTTAGATTTTCTTTCAGTTACTATATTATGTAACTTGAAGTGTGAACTCTATTGGTTGGAATAGTCATATAAGTGAAAACTATAAAGTATTTTATCTAGAACAGAATTATAATATGTAATTAACTGGTCAGTGGAAGTTAAAAGCCATTTTTCACTAGATTAAAACTTGAGAGAGTAGGAAAACATGAAAATTTCATGACTGACTATGAATATAGTTTTACTTACAAGTGAAATATATGGAAAAAATGAAGAGAGGCTCACTTACAGAGAAATTAATGTCATTTATTTACCTAAAGGGCACATGGAGGCATACTTCTTATTTCTCAACATTGTGAATATGAATATAAAATTATAAATCTGATTTTATAAATATATTTAAGTATTTCTATAGTTATTTGTACATGGGAAGGAACTATGATGAGAAAAGCCTTTTACAAAAGTAAGACTGCTTTAATCTATTCGCAGTTAAATTAGTTAAACTAAGTACAGTTTTGGGGAACCAGGTTATCATTTACGAGCACTGAAAGACCATAATAGAAGAACCAAATGCAAGTGATGACTATTCTGGAAGTAATAGTTTCTGATAGCAGAGAAATGTGGGAGACAGTCTTGACCCTCTGCAGCACTTAATGAGGCATGAATTATGTCTATGCATATGGTAATTAAAGATGTAATCTTACATTAATTTAAAAAACTAGCTACTTGTTCGCTGATTGCAGTGTGCAGGAAAGAATAATACTGAGTTCAGTCAAGGTCAGGCCAAAAGCCACAGTGAACTGGATTGATGTAGGTAGGCAGCTTTCGTTGCTAGGATATTTGCACGGCTTTGTTATTAAGGCTCTTTCTTCAAGTCCAATAAACACAAGAACTCCTCCAATGGAGATACATTAACACAAGCATTTGCTAAGCGCTCTAACTTGTACATAATTTCCATGGTAACCAGCCACTGTCTCTAGGCAGAGAGAAGACAACTCATTTTTTCCCAAAGTGCCACTGATTCATGTCTAACTCACACAATGTGGGTGTTTTGTGCTATAGAAATTGCGTGTGTGTGTTTACATTGAGAAATACATATAGATGGACAGATTATGCTAAGGTGGGCAGGTAGGTGATAGAGAGAAGGCTCAAGTATATTAATGCCAGAAAACACCCTTTCATAAATAAAATATGGTAATTTTAGCTAGCTTTGTTTTTATACATAATCAGATTAGAATCAATAAAGTTTGAATTTCACAGGGAAGAACTTCATTTTCAGCTTATACTTACAGTATCTAATGGTTAAGAAAACTATGCAATAAATATACTATGAATATTTTATAACTCCAAGACTTTGCTTGCATACTGTTTCTTGTGACTTTTTAAAAGTATCTGACATCAGCTTATACTTCAAATCAATAAGAGACTACTTCTTAGATTAAATCAAATTAAACACTTTGGAATAAAAAACAAAACTTGTGGAAGAGCTGGATTCAACAACTGATGAAAAATTAATAGTAAAATGTATAGTGTGTAAGGTGATAGTGATATTATTATCAATATTGTTTGTTGTAGCTGGCCTATAAGATAGTTCCCAATGTTCTCTGCCACTTGGTATTTACACTGTGGTATAGGATAATCCCATAGTCTACCATGATTGGATGTTGTAATAGACAATAGAAGGGACAGTCTGTAACTTTCAGAGTGTGCTGAATAAGAACAGTGAAGATCTGTATTGATGTTCTCTCTCTCTTGTATAATTTGTTTGGAGAGAACCCAGTCTCCAGTCTCTTAAAGAGACACCTCAAAGCTGAAGAACTGAGGCTAACTGAAACCCACTTTGGTACAAGATAAAACCTTAAACTCAGAGAGTGGTTGTAGGACCCTTAAATAACCCTTAAAAAGAAATGTGGAATGTGAAAATACAAATTTTCTACACAGTGTATTTATAAAACTTATGAACTTTGAGGAACCTGCTGGTGGGCTTCACAGAGGTTAAAAAGATGCTGCTGGAACTGGGGGGTTGAGAATCTTTGCTGTATAGAAGCAGGACAAAGTTTGCATTAGTGTGAAAGTAACACAAATGTGCCCAACAAACTAGGTGACCGAATGAAAGAGATGTCCTAATCAGGTTTAAAAGAAACCTGATTTCTTTTTGTAGGTTATTGTAAGCCAAAAAAAGAAGAGAGAGAAATTTAAAAAGAATTGTTAAAGATTTATAATATGAGCCCTGATGATATTAGAATTTCCTAGATTTTACAGAGAACAGATGATGCTGAAATTAAGCAATAGCTGAATGCTCAAATCAAGTCCAGGGAACTGTTGGATAAACAGAGTCTACATCTAGCCAAGGGTGAAGATATAGAGTCACTCATTAAGACTTCAAAATAATGTAAGTCATATTTCAGAATACTATTGAATCTGACAAAGACCCTCTACAGTGTGCTGCAAATATATGTGTATATATTTATTTATAATATACATGTATATTATATATATTTATATAACACATATACATTTATTTATACATATTTGCATATGTATATACATATAATAGTCTATTATCCTCATATTGTTATCTATTATATAATATGATATATATATTATCCACTATTTAATTTTGCATTATCTATTATATAATCTCATAGTTTATTATCGTCATATGATATTATCAGTATATAATTGCTTTTATATATGCATATATAATGACTTATAAGAAAATGAAATTATTACTTTTTCATAGAAGCCTGAGATGGAATTGTGAATTATGTCTATTTCAGTGGATCCCAGAAAGTTTCACACTGAACCTACAAACACGTAAAAGGCATTATACCAACAAAAATACTTCTGAAGACATTAAAAATTGAGTTGAAGAGGTTTGCAACCCCATATGAAGAACAACAATACCAACTAACCAGACTCCCCAGAACTCCCAGGGACTAAACCACCAACCAATGAGCACACATGGAGCGACCCATGGCTCCAGCCGCATATGTAGCAGAGGATGGCCTTATCTGGCATCAGTGGGAGGAGAGGCCCTTTGTCCTGTGCAGGCTCGATGCCAAGGCAGGGAGGAGGGAGTTCATGAGTGAGTGGGTGGGGGAGCATCCTTATAGAAGCAGGGGGAGGGAAGATGGGATATGGGGTTTGCAAAGGGGGAATTTGGAAAGGGGATAACATTTGAAATGTAAATGAAGTATCCAATTATAAACAAACAAACAAACAAACAAATAAATAAATAGAAAGTAGGCTTAAAAGCCTCATTCTCTAAATGTTAATTGCAGGAAATTAGCTGTGAACATGTGTTACCTTTCTTGCAAAGAGAAAATTGATTTTGAGTTTATAACCGGCTCATAATGAAGTCAATTGCCACGGACAGGAGTAGGCTGTATTCTATTGGAGAGCCCCCACACTCACTGCTCAGCATCAGAACTACTACAAACCAAGTGTGTGCCACCCTTTCAGCAGCCATGCACAGCAGGTGTGTCTTGTGACAATTTTACCACACACAATTACACATTGTTCTTTTAGTTCATGGGCAGTTGGAAGCAGTGTGATTTCTACAGTGCACATGCAGTGAACAAAAAGAGCATGCATACAACTCTAGACACAGTTGCAGAAATCTAAATAGAAAGATAGTAAGGATTTGGATTCAATAATAATGAAAAAAAGATGTGGAGGGCATTACAAAGGTCCAATGTACATGACTTGAATTGGGGCGAACCTCAGGTACTTTAGTGAGTTGCTCTAAAGAGCTAGGGTATGAATCTAGATCTTAACTGAGACGCACCTCTAGAACTTTTAAGTGAGATATCTGAGTCCATGGTTGGGCAACCTACTAAAATAGAAACCGATGAATAAATGCATATGCACTAAGCCTATGACCACAAAGACTCCAGTGTTCTTCTACATGCCCCCTTCGTTTGTTTGTTTGTCTTTTGTTTTCAACAAGTATAAGAAAGAATTGAAAAGTAAAAGTACCTGTATGATCTGGTTTAGTGCCATGTATAGATAAATCATTTAAAAACTATTAAATGAAAAGGTGAGTGAGATCCCAAAAGGAGATACCTGCAAATCATTTTTTTCCTGATAAGATATTTGCATGGAGAACATGTTTAAAAATTCTTAAAAGTGAACATTTAGACGCTTCCATTAAAATGTGCGGAAAGTTTGAATAGCCTTTTAAAAAGGACGTGCATCTGAATAGCACATAAGCATATGAAAGCATCCTTAATCATTAGGGGAAAGTAAATGAAAGCCACAGTAGGAACCACTAGGATAACTATAACAGAAACAGAAAAACAATCAAGAAGTGTTCCTCAGGATACAAAGACTTATGTGTTGCTGGGGCAGTGTAAAATGGCAGCACCATCATGGAAAATTTGGGCATACGTTTGCTACACAACTCAGCAATTCTACGCAAGGTTGTCCACCAATGGACTGGTGACCCATGTTCATAAAAGATTTAAGTGAAGGGTCACAGCAATGCTATTCATAATACACAAAACATGGCAACAAACTATCCACCCAATGGTGAGTAAAGAAATGGTATATTTGTACAAGCTAATCATATTAAGCAGTAAAGGGGAACGAACCATTGATGGGTACAATGCTGCAAATAAAACTCCTCACAAACATTACACTAACCCAAAGAAGGCAGCCGTGAGGTGCCAACTCATCCATCCCATGTGTACACAGGGCCGAGAAATGCAAACCAAAGCAGATAGAAAGTATATCAGAGACTTTCTGAAGTCCATGTAGGAGTGGAGTTAACCACAAGCCTAAGGGATGGAAATGTTCTAAAATGGATTTTGGTGACAGTTGCAAAACTTGGAAAATATATCAAGAAGTGATTAAAATATTAACCTTAACAGGTTTGATTTTATGGCATAGAATTTTTAACTCAGTAAAAGGATATTTAAAACTTTAATTTAAAGTGCTATCACCAAAACAGTACTTTCACTGGAAAAAAGAAATACAGATTGTCTTATGAATTATGGCTCACTAGGTGCTAGGGAATTCCTTGTGAATCTGGATTTCCATAGTTACATCAGGGAGCTGGAAAAAGTGGACTACTTTAGCTCTTGTAGAAGGTATTTGAAGGTAAATTTGATATGGTCACAAAATAACAGGGAAGAGCTGGAAGGTTTAAGAAGTAGAGTTGATCATTTCAAAGCATTTTAGCAACACCCATTTCAACACAGGGATTTACTGCTGAAAAGTACCCTTATCCACTACAGCAGAACCTTAATTACAGCTGCAGTGTAATCTTCTTATAATATCGCTGGGATTTCTGCACTTGGGTATTTAACACAGGCATCCCATTAAATCTGACATGTCTTCCTACTTCTAGCCTAATTTATTAAAATGAGAGACATTCATAGCATGTATTTGGAAACTATATCTTGGCTAAAACCATACACTTGAAAGAACACACATCATATCTTAAAGAATAAAGGCTATAAAAGTAAGTAGAACCCAACCTAATTTTTGGTAACTGGGATATACTTCATTTTCTATCCAGCTTTCTGGTGAAGTACCTTGAATGCGATGGGCCTCTTTCCTGGGATGTCTGGGAGGACAGGCTTCCGTCAAAGGAGTTTCCCTGATGGCAGCCGGAGATGGTGGCCTTAGGTGAGATGGAATCCGACTGCAATGATTCACTGACCACCGGAAGTCCCTTTTGGAGGGGAGACTGTAGATTAGTTCCTTTCCCTGCCCGAGCATATTCTGTAGATGGACCTCCTTCATGCACAGAGTCACATACATTGAAAGTTTTCTTTGCAGCATAAGGGATCATAGAACCAGAGATTTGCCTTTGTCTAAAAGGCAATAAGAATAGATTTACAAAAAGCACCAGTGTCATCCATGTTTTAGGCTTCTGTATTTTGTTTTATTTCTTCTCCTTGTCCAGCATGGCCAGGAGAGTTGCGAACTCCCAAATTCAACAAAGACATGCCAGATCCAACTGGGACAGCACAGGGGTGCGCTGCTCACCCCACTGCCAGTTTAGCAGGAAACAATCTGAGGATGGAGGTTTTCCCATCATTCATCAAAAATGGATAGGATGCGATTTTCAGTTGTCTGCAGGGACCTTTATCTGGTGTGTAAGGGTGCACTCAATGATTCATTTTATCTTACTGACTTATTTTAATTTCATTTAGCTGACATATGCAGTTTGGCTCAGGTATTGGGAAGTATTTTTATAGGTATCAGAGATTAACTTCTTAGGTACAAAGACTCTCAGGCAGTTGTCATAGCAGTTTAGGCCTTATGTGTTCTATCGTCACACACAAAATAAGACACAATCCACTTCCACTTTATAGAAAGACAAACTCAGCTTGAAATCTCCTGAAACAAGGAGTCTTCTAAAGTTTGTCAAAGAACCAGTTAACACTAGTGTGCTTCATGTGTTTGTAGTAATTGGGAAAACAGAAAACACACTCTCTCTCTCCTTCCCTCCCTCCCTCCCTTCCCCTCTCTTCCTCCCTCTCTCCCTTCTTCCCACCCCCTCACACATACATGGGGATGTTTGAAATTAATTTTAGTAATATATTATAATTCTAAACTCATATCAATACAGAATTGATATAAAATCATGATGTTTCCTTTTTCATACAATATTTTCAAAATGGACTACTTATTTAAAACTCTCAATTCACTGTAGCCCCATTTTGAGTGATTGGTAGCCACACGTGCCTAAGAGCTACACCAAGGACCCTAGCTTGGGGGTTAGAGTGAAAGATCATGCTATTCCTGAGAGTTAAATGTCAGAAGGGGAACCCAACTTTAATAGAAGGCATCACATTTTTACTTTGCACAGATTACATGGAGAGTGAAGGGAGATCAAATGACACTTTATTTGATGCAAGCTCAATGACAGCTAATACTTTTTGATATATGCCAGCCATCAAGATAAAGCCCCATTACTATAAGTTGGTTGTGAGATACAATACTCATACAGTGTTTTGTTTCAACACCTAGACTATTGGGAGATGGTTAATATTATTTTTTTACACTTGACTGACCAAAAACATCAGACCGAGCAAACAGGCATGTTCAGGATGGAGGAGAGGGCTGGAATGTCACAATATGAGTCTAACCCTGAAGTCTGAGCCCTTACGAAGTACGACTCAAAGAGTCCCCTCTTTCATGATTATAAAAAACGAACCTCTCCTTGCTGCCTTGTCTCTTGATTTGGTGATTCACAGGTCTGACTCTGACTGTTGATTGGAGAGCTTCTTTTGGCTACAAAGATGATAGAAAAAATTCATCACAGAGTTTTATAAGATTGTGAGATCATTTTACCTCACATCTTCTCATCATTTCGAGTTTCATGACATCATCACCTTGAAAGAAAACACCAAACATCAAATCTTGTATGACGTAACTGAAATCAAGTAACCAGTTAAAGCAAGTATCTCTCAGTTTTCAATGTATATATTCATCTCTTTATTCTGACTCATGAGGTTGAAGTTTAGGAGGTGGCAACAAGAAAAATAGGTATGGGCTATCCAACCCTAACTGTACACCAAGGCCTGTCCTAACTAGATGAAATTTGTTAACTAATTTAATCTTTTTGGTGATCCTAATCTATTTCTGTTTCATATGCTGATTTATAGATGAAAAACTCATGCAAGAGGAAGTTTAACTTGACATTTATAGGAAGGCCCCAAATCATATTTTGTGGTACCAGCATCTGTGTTTCAGGTATCAGGTGAGACTGATCCTGCAGTAAGACTCAAGTAGACTATATCTTTGTTTTGTCTGCCATGACTGGGTACCGACATCCAAGTTATTTCCAAGGTCTCCCTGTGGAATTATTGTTTATAGTCATGTGATATAGGTCCTGTCTGAATTCTCTTCAGATGCTTGGCAGCATTTCAAGTCCTGGGCTTCAGGCACAAGGGAAAGAAAGCAACAAAAAGTGTCTTCCAGAAGGCAAAGTACATAAAAGTGAATAAGAAATCCAGGGACTCTCATGGAGGTTTATAGTTTCTTAGCAATCTTGAAAATGTGTTATATGACTATCTTTGTATTTATCAAAATGGGAGAGATAAAGCTAGTATTATAAATTGGTATATAAATTATACATACATTATAAAGTATTATAGAGAACTTGCTAAGGATGTGACTCCAGGGTCAGGGTTCAGGATTCAGACCTCTAGCTGTGAAGGGCTATGCCATCTGTACAGGAAAACTATAGCAAAACTTCAAAGAATTAAAATTAAATGTCTTTAATTAACTTACCACTTCTGACACTTTACTAACAATGGGTTGCCCCTATTCATATTTTACTCTCAACTTTATTTCTATTACTTTTAGTTTTTCAAAAGTAATCTTACATTCATCTTACAGTCTGTCTCCAGTTGTTTGAATTTATATTAAGTCATCTCATCCCAAACACAGATTCATAGCTATGGCACCTTTACTTATTTAGTAGCTTGATATTTAAAACTGCAATATTACTCTTTAATCTTTCTTTCGGAAGTTAGTGATAGATAACTCACACACATACATATAGTAAGATTTGTATACTTTTTATTCTTTAAAATCTTTTCTTTGGACGACTCTATTTGTTGTTATAAGAATCTTTTCAAATGCATGACTAATAAGGAATTTGGTGGTTACAATAATTCCTTAACATATCAAGTACTTGGAAAGTTAGGCTAGGTTCTAAAGGAAAAAGAATGGAAGAATGTGTCTATAGTTTCTTTCACATAGAATCCCTTTACATTTATAATCCTCCACTGTCTGAGTTCAAAACTTACAAACTAAAATACACCATCTCCACAGATGGAGGTGTGTGTGTATGTGTGTGTGTGTGTGTGTGTGTGTGTGTGTGTGTGTGTGTGTGTTTGTGTATACACACACACACATACAAACATAAATATATGATTTTCCATGCAATTTATTTATTTTTGACTTTTATTATTGACATTAAAAGCGGGACTGACAGAATAGAAGAGAATTTATTAAGCATTTACTCCCAAACAAGTCCCTTATGTCCTCTCTCATTTACATTTATTAAATAGCCAGGTAAAGTAGAATAGCATCTCTATTTTTCATTAATAGAATTAGAATTATACATTCTGGAGTTAAGTTGCATACATAGCAAAAGATGTATTTAGAGTGAAGGGTGAACCTATTGTATACTTATAAATTTATCATGCTGGGCTCTTTCTACACTTTAGTTCAACCATAGAACTAGCTCACTACATGAGTCCAATTCCTCAAGTAAAATGCTTTGATGGTAATAAAACATTATTAAGAGATCTGTAGAGACAACCTATTTCATCGACAATACCCATGATTTAATAATAATGGCATTAATAGTGATCTCTTTCTATATGACGGACATTTTTCTAGCTGATACATACAAACATACATACATACATAATTTATTCTTCATGATATTTATATAAATACCATTAATTCCCAGTTTCCAGATGAGGAAACAAAGCACAAGATAGTTAAATGACTTATCCAAAGTCACATGACCCAGACATCTGTGTCTCATGTTATCTGGGCCACCCAGGTATCTTTCCAGAGAGAATTGCTTCTCATTATCCTCTCAAAGGCAAGCCATTCTACCACAATCCCCACTGTGAGTGAGTCTCCCAAGGCTGCCCACTGGGTGCTGGAGTCACGAACCTGTAATGATGCTCCTTATGGGCTTGACTAGAGCAGTAAAGCCGGAGACTTCAGGCTGTCTGTGTTCCCACATAGGCTGCCATATAACCAACCCACTGGCCAGTCGGAAGGTGAGATCAGATTCCTGGGGACAGTGAAGACCTATGTTCAGTAATTGCTTTGTGTCAGATTAGTCATCTTTTACAAACCATTTTCAGAAGAACTTGATCTGACAAATACTCCGATGAGTGTCTCTAGGCAAACAATAATCCTGTTAATACTACAATTGTGATGGAAATTACAGTGACCTGCTTTATGGAAAATGAGAGATTAATCAAATGTAGCTTTGGAAAAAGCCTGGAACACATAAACCATTGTTTGGTTTGCTGTGAGGGAGATCTGTTTATTTCCATAGTCTTGGCAGCTCTGTGGATGGCTTGAATACAGTGTTGTTCCTCATGATTATGTAATTGTCCTTATTCTTTCCCCAGAAGGTAATATCCTTACAATCTGGCTACTTCAACCTCCTAGTCTCCAGTGCTACTCTCTTTCTTTATTTCTCAGAACTGGGTAAATATATTTTGACTCTTCATAGTGAGTGATATTGTAACGTTCTCTTACAAATCCTTAATCCTTCAGGGCACAGGCTAGTTGACGAATACCCCCTTTCCTGCAGCTCCCTGCACTGAACACAGATGGGGATCTGTGTGCACAAAGATAGCTAATAAATATGTGTTAAACGTGGCAGGTTTTACAACCCATGCCTGTCCAGTTTGTTTGTAATTGAAAGCTTCCTTTAGAAGCTCATTCTATGCCTCCTTATTGTATTGTATTGAGAGACCCAAGTATTTGAAAATGCAACCTCATTTGGTAGAGGTTCAAACTTGTCATAAGATCACATCTTAAATATCTCAGGTCAGTAAGTAAAGAAGTGAACAGGCAAACATGGAATATGAATGCAGATGAGGGACACATCCAAGACCCAGGAATTCATTTAAGACAGACAGTGTTTTTGCAGCCCTAACTTGTATTGTTGCAACCACTTTTGGGAGTTTTAAACCACAGAGGAGGCACAAGTCTCATCTCACTCTTATACTGAGACCTATTAAATTAGCAGCCCTGTGAGATTTTCTAAAGTTCCCCAAGGAACCTGTTATGCAACCATGACTGAGAATCACTGTACTAAGAGAGACTGGAAAGACAGAAGAATAAAATTGATTCAGTAAATGATAAGTCAGATTCATTGACTAACAAGAAACCTTCAGCTGAAGGGTGTTGACAAAATTTCCAGATGAAGGGCCGAAGAGATATATCAGTGGTTCAAAGCACTTGCTGCTCTTCCAGAGGACTGAGGGTCAGTCTCCAGTACCTTCACTAGGCAGCTCACAACCAGCCTAAACAACCAGTTCCAGGGTTCGTGATACCCTCTGTTGGTTTCCAAGGGCACTATATATCTATTTACATGCATACATATAAAATAAACAAATACCTTTTAAACTTCCCAGAAAAACTCACACTGTTAGAGACCTGGAGTCCACATTTCATTTTTTGTTGTATTACATAATAAATAAACTGACCAAAATCAATGCAGGAGAGGAAAAGGTTCTCTGGCTTACAAACCCAAGTTGCAGTCCATTATTAAGGAAGTATCAGAGAAGGAACTGGAAGTAGCTACCCACATCACATCCACAGTCAAGATCAAAGAGAATAAACACATCCTTCCTTGCTTGCTATATCCTACACGATGCACAATGCCCTTCCTAGAATACGGTGCTACCCTTGATACGCTAGGTCTTTCTTCATCATTGAACCATCAGAACAACTCCCTGACAGGCAAGAGCATAAGCCAACTTAATCCAGAAAATTCTTCAGCTGGTGCTTTTCCCTTAGGGGCCTTTGGATTGCAGAAAGATGGCATTTAAAACCAACCAGCACATTTGCTATTCTACAAAGCTAAAGACTAGGCAGAGGTCCATTGAACAACAGATTCCTTTGAATGCCATCTAGGAGGGCAAAGGAGACTCATGAGACTCCAGAGGCAAACAAATCATAGTAAGTGTGAGAAAGTAGGAACTTGCAAATTTCTCAAAAGGTCTCTCTCCAACTTGCTAGAAGCCATAAACAGTGGCTAGGGGAGGAAGTCTTTCAGACCTGTCTGTCCATGCACAAGTTAAACAGAGAGCAGCAGACACACAGTTTTCCTGAATCATCACCCATGTTGGGGTAAAGGTTTTGGTGATAAAGCTGCTTTAGAGTCAATCCTGTGCCTGTAAGTAACCCCTCACCCACACTCCTGCTAGTAACTCTAATAAAAGCTTATTGGTTCACCAAATTTGACTTTGGTACACTTGTTACTTGGTCTCTCTCAAATTCTTGTCTGGGATAAGTAGATGTGTATTGCATCTCCTACGGGGAAAAGTCTCTCATAGAAAAGAGTCCTAGATTCATTAGCAACATAAGCACACATGTACATACACACACAAAAAAATACACCTCCTGAGTTCCCGATAGAACTATGGCAGCTTACAAAGTACTTGTTAAAATTCATTCCATATTTAATTTCAAATATTTGTCAAGTATGCATTATGAACCCGGTGCTATTTTAGTTTCTCGTGTATATCAGGAAATAAAGCATCGAGAAGTCCTTGTTCATGGTGAGAAGAGACAGACAGCACAGCAGGCAGGATGCTGATTTTTTAAAACAGGCAGTCATGGAGAACAGAAGGTGAGTTCAGAGTAAATACCTCAATGACATGATTAGGTTTCCACATAGGTAGCATAACAAAGTTCCTAAGTTTTCCTCGTGTGTCAAGAATCAAAATCATGAACTATATTCCTAGAATAAAGAGACTGAGGGAAGAATGGAAAAATAAAAACCAGGAGAGTCATCAAATGTGAGAGGGAGTATTTCCTGATAGGGCAGAGGCTTAATCATGACCCCGGGAAGAGACAAAGCACTAGATGAAGCTCAATCAAGTCGTTAAGAATAGTCTGAAAAGGGGCAAATTTGAAGTAAGAGATAATTTGTTGGGCTATTGCTATTACTTATATGAGAGATGATTAGGTTGAAATGCTAGCAGAGAGACAAATTATAATTCTGAATGCATTTTGGATACACTGTTCCAGAACTTACTAATTGATTAGTAGTAGAATTTGAGAAAAGAAGGTGCTTGGGACTTTGAGATCTGCCATTTATAAAGATGAGCAGAATGAAATGGAGCAGGGGGTGAGGATCTGAAAGCAGGTCTGCTATGGTTGAGCTACCACTTGGCATTAAACAACAGATCATTAAGAGAGCAACTAGAAAGGTCTGATGGTGGTTGTCCCTTGAAATAGATGGCAGATAGCATCTAGCATGTAGATAATCACCATTAAATAAAGTCATCCAGATATATCTTCAAAAATGCAAGGTGTCAAACCTTGGTTGACCTAGTCTTAATAATGTCTTAGTTCCAAGTACCATCCTTTTCTATCTTTCTTATACATAATCTCAATATAAACAAATCCTAGTGGGAGCCATGGTAATGGGACACATCTGCAGTCCTAACAGTGGAGGCAGGAGAATGAGAATTTCAAGGTTATGCGTGGTTACCTAGGAAATCGAGGCCAACTTAGGTTTTTTTTTTTCTTTTTTTACATCACAAGTCTCAAAACCTCCACATTACAACAGTAATAAGAATGAGAATGGGGAAGAAGATGAGGCAGGCAGGGAAAGCAACTTAAAAATCCTAATCTTTAACATCCAGCATATCACTGTGACACTCAACAGTTACTGCCAACATGGTGTTGTATTTGTTACATATCCAAGTGAATAAAAGCAGTAATTTCTGAGGATAAGCTAGACCTTCCTCTGAGGACTTCCTCCTAACACTCATGTCTTGCCATTGGTTAAGTGGACATATTTCTACTCCAATTTACTTTTTATTTAATACCTGCCATACCTGTATCTTCCTTTTACATTAGTGGGTTACTGTCAAAGGATTCTTAAATTGTCAGAATGCAAAGGCCCTGCCACTCTAATTTCTCTCTTTCAGGTGCTTCATGGGTCTGTGTACACACAGACAACCAGAAACTTGGTCCCTGGAGAACACTTTTGAAAGATCATTTAAATAGCTGAGAAGGAAGATTTAGGGGTTCCTGGGAAAAAAACAGATTAAACATTGGCAGAATCAGACTCTCCAAATTTTGAGTGTTTTTCTTGTCTATTTTACTGAGTTTCTCACCCCTATATTATTAAGTACTTGAATTAACATAGCAAAGAACATTTTAAAAAATTGTATACTTTACACATGGATTTTGTTCAAATGCATTTGAAGCTTTGCATTTGGATATATCTTCCACTATTTCTTCAAGACTTTAAACAGTGCCTTGCATTTAGTAGGCACCCAAGAAACATTCCTTTAACAAATAAGTGTCAATAAAAGAATTATAGTTTAACAAATGCATTTTGTTTTCACTGATTAAGTTTAGAATGAAATTAAGATATATTTGACAGAATATTTAGATTAACAATTTTAAGTGAAATATTTGGGCAAATTATAAATTAAAAGAATAGAAAAACAGGTGGAGACTCTGCTGAAAATGAGTAATGCCAATTTATGAATTCATTCAATAAATACTGTCTTCTAAACAATAAATACTTTCTTCAAACCACTCACAAAGTAATAAGAGGGAGACTTAAAATGATATGACAGTAAACAAGCTAATTACAATATATATGTTCCTGCAATGTTACTGAAATAGAGAAAAGTAAAGATTGATTCTGATCCCAGATGGTAGACTGATTTCTAGGCAGAGGGGTAGACTATGCATCCAAGCAGGCAAGACCTGCATCAGGAAGGCCATGGGAAAAGCAAAACAAACCACAAAAACTAAAACCCAAGAACCAACCAACCAAACAAACAAACAAGCAAAAAACCCACAGCCACACATTTATCACCCATGGAGAGGGAGTGAAGGGATAGCCTCTGGTCTGGATCTGGGTTGGAGTTGGAAGAGTAAAGGGTTGAATAGTACGGTTAAGTTGCCAGAAGGTTCAGAAAGGTTATGGAAGAAAATAGACCTCAATCCAGACCTATAGCCAGTAGACAAATGAGAAATCTAATGTTCTGGTCTCTGTCAAGACCGATTTTCTACCACCCGTAGAACTGGGAATTTTTGGTGACCTCTGGGAGTATTCGTGGCTGTCACAGCTCAGGGAAGAGAGGATGTGACTGACACCTAGCAATTCATGGGGTAGTGTTCCAAAACAGGATTATTGTGCCCAGAATGCCCAAAATGTCAACACCAAGAAATACTAATTTATAGATCCTTTATCTCCAGTGACTTAGAAAAAAATCACTCTCAAACACAGAAATCCTTGTATGCATATTTATTGACTCAATAATTATATTTGTATAGTATCTAGAAAACAACAATAAAAATGATAATACAACAATTATTCCAGTAATAGAGCTAATAGTTACTTACAATGTTCCTGTCACTACTTACTGTCCCTTAGGACGTGCTCTATTCTCAGGCCCTTGCTAAAATTTGGAGGGTTTTCAGAGAGCCTTCCTACTTTGTCATATCTATTTAAAGAGCACTTAGTGCTTTTCTTCCATTAATACAAATTACTAGTTACAATAAAACATTAACACTCAAACAGCAATGCCTTGTTAATGGCTTTCTGTGTTTTAGATAGAATATTGTAAGTTGTTTACTCCTCAGAATGCTCTCCAATTTACTCTTATGTCCAACTTATACTTGATAAAATATAGACTTAAAAATAAATTACTGAACGTCATATGACAGACGTTGCCAGGCACTTAATTCATAATTTTTTAAGACTTGAATTCTCAGAAAGCTCTGAACATCCCAGAAACAACTCACAGACTGTGTGAAGTTCAATCAAAAAAGAATATATTTTAATTAAAATAGAACTGTATTACATCCCCCTTTCCTCCCTACAGCCCCTCCTAGTCTCTCTCCTATCCCCTCAAATTAATAGCCTTTTTTCCTATATTATTGTTACATACATACATATGTGTATGTATATGTACCCACAAATACTTAATTACAACCTTAAAAAATGTATTCGGGGGGGGGGGGGAGACTTGAATTCTCAGGCATGTCTTCCAAATAACACTACAGCCATTGTGAACACATGTATTTCTCCAATTCAGATGTTATTTATTGACACTATGGACATCTCTATTTTTAGGGAATGATTTCCTTTGTCCTCTTCATAATTAAGGACCATGTATCTACATACAATGGCTGTGGGTTTTTTGGGTTTCTGTTGTTTTGTTTGTTTGTTTGTTTGTTTGTTTACATCTGATGACATCTTGGGTTTTCTCAGTGAGACAGTAAATACAACACTTATTGAGAGCCATGCACACCAGAGATATAGTTGTATCCTCAGAAGAACAGCAACCCAGCATCCCAACCTCCTTTCATTTAGAATCTCTGTTTAGGTGAGAGTAGTGGCCATCACAAATGTTGTCAATGTAGAATAATCCCTGGCAGTGACTGTTGCTAAGGAAAAGCAGGGGGTGAAATACTAGAACTCTCTTTATGTGTTGATATCTGGCAATAATGAGATTACAGTTGACGAAAAAATACTTGGGCATGTGAGAATGTGAAGGTAGAGAAAAAAGAAAAGGAAAATAGCTCAGAGACCTTAAAATAAGAATGACTTTATGGCGTCTGAGATGTGCCTGCAGTAATCCTGAAGGTTAGTGAGCACAGAGGGAAATGAGGCTGAGAAGGTGAGCTGGGGTCAGGACTGGCAGGTCATATAAGCAAGGTGGGTAATCTCAGTTAACATGATTTCCCTTCAGTGACTCTTAGTCGTGGAAAGTTAAAGATTTTAAAACAATCTGACCGAACAGCTTTTAAAAAGTAATGTGTTTAACAATAAATTTGTTTTTTTTTAAAGAAAACTAAAGTTGATACTCATTTAGTACTTTATAGTAACTGCGAATGGTCCCATCCACTTGTGTATATTCATTTCTGACTAGCATATCTATTTATTAGGGTTATAATAATGAAGACCAGCTAAGCATATAAATAGCTTCTAATCTCTTATTTTGGTACCAAAATGGAATTTGATATGTATGTCTTTGCATATATTTAGCAGTGTTGGAAGTATCTATAATTTTATGCAAATGAAATATGAGAAAAAATGATATAACTATGCTCATGCATCTGGAAAGTTACCATATACAACCCTGTGTTTTCTATTTTATGAATTTAAAATATTTTAAAATAAAAATTCAGTTGCTTTGTGTCACTGTCAAAGGTCTTAGCATATAAAAGTTGAAGCTTCTGCTCTGAACCCTATATTATAGGACAGATAGTTGAAAAAGTCTATGGAAATCAAGAGAAGCTGATGACTGTGTCTACACAGTGAAGGTCCAAGAAAAAGCTTCACAGAAATGATGACATTGAGGTTGAATGTGAAGGGACCATGAGAGGAAAAGAGGAAGGAAAGACCTGCAGAAGAAACAGCAACAGCACTTTCATGGAATGGCTTCTCTAAGTCCCAGAGCTTCATTCTGAGGTAGCCAGGAGAGACTAACAGCTGATAAACCAAGAAAAGAACTTAAGCCATAAATTGTAGTGAAGGTAAATTAATAAGTTTAATTTGGGAAGCACTGACTTCCAGCATATGTAAACACATTGCAGATTTTTGAGTGGAAAAGGTATATGTGAAGGCTTGTGTTTCTTAAGTAATATTCAGTGGTTAAAGTAGAAGTAAAAGTTCCCATGCTGTTGCAAGATCCTTCAGCAAACAAGTATGGACTTATCCTTTATGCGCACGCTCCGTCATTTCTATTGCATTTCTAAATCATATTAACTGAGATTACCCACGCATAACGTGAGCGTCCTCCTTACCTTTATCCTGTGCACCAGAGGAGCAAACAGAAACACAAAGAGCTCCACGGTAGCCATGGAGTTCTGGAAGATCTTCCTTCTGTTGTTCTCTTCCTCATCATGGGAGCTGCTCCGGCAAGGTTGCCCAGGAGAACCCTGGTTCTCAATCTGGTGGATGAAAGCACTGCTGCTGCCACCCCAGCTGGAGCCTCGGTCTGTACCCCCAAACTGATCATTGTTGCAGTCCTGTGGGGCCTCTAGAAGCATCCAGTGCAGGGTATGAAGGAGTTTGGTCTCAGCAACACCCAGCTTGTCCTGGTGGCCTGCATGGGACAACCACACAGCCAGGTAAAGGTCAATTATGTGTTCAGAATAGTGGATATGACTCTTTGGTCTGGAAGAATGTTTCATCTATTTTCTCCAGAATTCTTGCAAACTTTGAGCAACCAGTATTTATTAGGCTCATTGCCATTTGGGGCTCTTTCTTACTGGCTACAATCTCTGCAGAACAGCATGCTACCATATTTCATTAGTTAGATTCCCAAATGTTTTCCCTAAATGGCCCATCTTATCACAGTGAAAAGCTTAGACAGTGAAGATAAAAAGTATTCTATTTTAGCCCTGACCTGGAAAGGTCCCTGTAACATCAAAGAAGACACACAAACGGAGGGAGAGAATAAAGATGAAAGGTGAGTCCTCTAACGTAGGAGAGATGGCTAGCACATATCACTAGAGGTGAGAAGCAATTTGGAAGACAATTTACACACACACACACACACACACACACACAGAGAGAGAGAGAGAGAGAGAGAAAGAGAGAGAGAGAGAGACAGACAGAGACAGAGAGAGAGAGACAGAGAGAGAGACAGAGACAGAGAGAGACAGAGAGAGACAGAGAGACAGAGAAACAGACAGAGAGAGAGACACACAGAGAGAGACAGAGAGACAGAGACAGAGAGACAGAGAGACAGAGAGAGAGAGAGAGAGAGAGAGGCAGAGACAGAGAGAGAAAGACAGAGAGAACAATGAGATGCCTTATGACAGTGGTTTTTAATTTCAGGGTCACAACCCAGTTGGCAATTCTCTTATCTCCAAAATATTTACATTATAATAATAACAGCAGCAAAATTACAGTTAAGAAGTAACAGCAACAATAACATTAATGGTTGGGTCACTATAGCATGAGGAATGTATTAAGGGATTAGGAAGGTTAAGAACCACTGCCTTAGGAGTACATGCCAAGTCATGAACACAGTTGCATTAAAAATTGGAAATAAATAGTAAGTCACAGAGTGGTGTTATGTTAATGTCTAAGTGAAGACTACAGTCTTGTGTATAAAGTTAAAGACAAAGAAGACTGTTCCCTTTGGTAAATGGCAATGGTAATGCTACTGATGACAAGGACATTCTCTGGTTATGTGAGAATGGTATGCACAGTGCTTGGATGGCAGTAACTACATAGCACATGTTCTTATACACATTGCACATGAAGGACAACATGACTTATCAGTGCTAGAGCACCCACCTAGTTTGTTCCTGTTTGACAGCAGGGTTGCTGTGCAGTGGAGAACATGAGGGAGGGCAGCCTGCACTAGCTCCCATCTGGAAATGCTCTGGATGGCTTCAGAGAGGGCCGGGGACAGGCCGTGAAGCTTGTTTTCCACCAACACTCGTTCAAAGGACTGGAGATTCCAATTTTAAAAAGCATACAAAATAAAGAATTGGAGACAATTAAAAATCAATGCTGAAACACTGCATATCCTAAAAGATAATTATGGACCTCAGTTTTTAGGGAACACTCCTACTATTGCCAGGTATATGCTGACCTGACGTGAGTCAACCATAAGTCATTGTCAGCTCTCAATTTGTAGGCTTTGGACCCAACATGTGTGTTCTGCGCTCTGAAATGATCTCTATTTTTATGTCTGTTAAAATATACTTCTTTACATAGTAATCCATTTGTTGTCAAGATATATTATAACTTATATTTATTTATAATATAACACTTATTTTATATACCATATTATATATACATAAGCATACATACATAAAATTATAATATTTATGATTTAATATTATATTTATAATATATTTTATAAAAATGTTACTAGGGTAATCAAAGCTTCTGCTACAGCCCTAGACCAAATCAAAACATGTTCTATGAAAGTATCTTGAGAAAATGAATTTATGTGTTCAACAGGTATTAACTGTGATAAGGGACTAGTTCAAGAAATCTGATTTTTGGACCACAGACTCATTTCATCTTCAAAACAATGATGTATCAAAGGAATTCCTTAACAAAACTAGGAAAGGGTAGGAGGGAAACATCCTCTTTGATAATGAGCTATCTTTGCCTTGTGTTTCAATAAATTTTCTACCCTCGTGAAATACGTATTCAGAGAGAAAAAATAAAACAACTACAAGAAACAAGCTTGACCTGTACAAGTTTTGCTTTGTTTTGTCTTTGGTTCAGACTAATTATTAGAACAAAATCAATACATATTTAACTTAGAAGGACTTATTTGTGCGCAGTGTTCTAAGTGGTCAATATACTTGTGCAATTATCATGTAGGGGGTTGTACTATAAACCCTGCATAGTCTACAGTATTCTTACTACTATTAAGGTATTTGGCAAAATTGTCTTGTTACAGGAATTATCTAACGAGAACTATTTCTTTTCTTACCTAAAACAACAACAACAACAAAACCAACAGCAACGAAATCCCAAGCTTTTATATATGAAAGGTACACAGATATGTTAAAGAGGATGAATTGCCTGATCTCATAATCTCAAGGAACTGAAAACATAATGTCACTTCTTCTTAAATGCTAATGTAACCTTTAATAAGTTATGAAACTCCAGAGTTCTGTCCTTTATTGATATCGATTTCCCCATTCCCTATTTATCTACTTATCCATGGATGAAACACAACTACTTGATATTTTGTGAGAGCACGTTAAAAATATATCTTTACCAAAGAACAGAGAAAAAGTCTTGGCCGTCTTTATCTGGAAGGTCAGCCTCATTGTAATGGCTCAGATACAATCAATTCCGCTGACAATACTGACAAGAAAGACATGTTTGAAAGTATCCTTGTGAGAACTCAATAAAGCCAGTGCCTCCGTGTTCCTGTGCATGTGTGCACACGGGATTTACAGCTAATCTGCAGCACAGTTTGTGGATCTTATTCTTCAGAGGTCCACACTAGCGGATCATCCAAACAGCTACTTACAAATACATTTGGCGGCATGAAAAAGGACGGCTTTGCACTTTCCCACTATGCTAAGCAGGATCTAAAGCCATCTCCGGGCCTGTCACAATCATTTCTGCTTCATGATCTCATGCCTTATTTTCTCAGTTGGCACAATAGATCTTATATGGGATTCCTTTAGGACCTCAGGACAATTTTGCTTCACCCTGCAGGAAGACTAACATCATCACTTTCATGATGGCTTATATCACCCACTTTCAGACCTGCAGAATGCATGCAAGGACAGAACTGCCTGTCGGGTTAAGCACTCCGCAGTCATTCACTGCACAGATAACCAGCACGTAATAGTCTCTGTTTTGTTGAATAACTACTTGATTTTTTTAATCTTCCCTAAAACGCCCTCCTGGGCCCAGTTCTTCTCTCTCCACCTTCTCTTTTACTTCTCTGTCAATCACTCCCATTACAATGGCTTGTTCACACTTATTCACACTTGATGCTAAGGTCCTTGGTTCCCTTGGCTCTCCTCTCAAGACAGGATACATTCCTGCAAACCTTGTATCTTTGTCCAATCACATTAGCAACTAAGCCTTATCCACTCACTGCCTGTAAGATAACCCCACCACAGCTCTTCTGATACTTTGTTACCTTTCTTCACAGTGCTTCTCACTATCTATCTTATTAAGTATTTTATGTATATATTCGTCTGTGGTCTTTCTGCCTCATGCTAGCATGTAAATCCTGTGCTTTGTTTATGTCTTTGCCCTACCCCAACAGTATAGAACTATGTCTGGTCCATGGTAGATGCTCACTGATATTTGTCAATTGAGCTAACTTGTGGAGTTAATACGATTCATTCTTTCCTCGGGATAAATTATCACACAGAGAGAATATGGAAATAATCATTAAATGGTGAGAATCACATACCACACAAGAGGCTTCATATTGCTTCCCCAGTTTAGGCCTCAAAAATGCACTGAAAAATTAGTAAAGGTTTTTGTTATAAACATGAGCACAACTATTCTTAAGGCATCTCTATGACATATTTTTCAATGAATAGGGCATGGCACTACAAAACTCACACTTCATGCTTCTGTGATAGCTTGTTGATGAGCAGGTGTTGGATAGCTGACAACATTTGCTTTTACACACTAATTACATACACGAAAAAGATTTGGGTCTTTATAATCTCCCATACCACTCTTATTTTGAAGACTTTTACTTAACTGGATTCTAAATCACCCATGGTCAGAAGTGGTGCATTCCCCATGCATGCAGTTATCTTAAAAACTGGAAAAAAAAAATGAGCTCGGATATGGGTCATAATTCCCAGCATCTTATTTTTATATGCACTCAATTTCTAAAATAATAAGAAAGTCCTTTACTGTTTTTTTTGGGGGGGGCAGGGGTGTCAGGCCTGTCCAGGTGAAAGAAATCTATCAAAAAGTCATTTTGCCCGAGGGCTTTAACCATGAAGAGGAGGCTGGCTGGATCCAAGCAAACATGGTTAACAAGTGGGCACAGCAGACATGCCAAACACGCTAGAGCTCAAAAAACAACAGGTCACCAGGCAAGGATTACAGCGGGAGATGGTGGGGGAATTGAAGGCACAAGCGGAACCAGTCCCAATTACCTTCTTAGCTCCCCGCCCCCTCTGCCCAGGCTCTCTGCCCTCCCACCCCTACCCCATCAATAATGTGTATATTTATTAGAAAAACTGCCAATCTGCAGGTTGTCAAACTTCAGTGAGATCTATCTATATTTTTTCGTGCTTTTAAGTGGGTGCAGAGGGCTGTCTTTCCACCCCAGAGACGTTGCTAGCTGCAGGCTGCGACATGGCCTCAGTGGCAAGGGTTGGTTGCGGTGGCGACGACCCGGCGAATGCCCCCCGAGCGCCACCCCCTGCCCGGCGCCTCTCACCTGGTTTGCCTCCACAGGAAGGTCTGAATGGGCAGAGGGATGCCGCGGCCGCCGTCCTGCTCCTGGCCCTCGGAGCTCTTCCTCTTCACCATGATGGTGGCTCCCGGGAGTCCTACCGCAGAACCCAGCGCGGGTTCCTCGCCGGCCGCCGCCGCTTCCTCGTCGCGCTGCTCCCCCCAGCTCTCATCCCCTCCTTCCCCGAGGCAGAGGCAGCTCTCCGCGCCGCCGGCCCCCGGCTCTCGCCCCTTCCCCCAGCCCTCCCCGCGCGCGGAACATGGCTGATGGAGGAGGGGAGGGCCGGAGGAGCGGCGCGGCGCGGAGGGGGGCGCTCGGAGCAGCCGGCCGGCCCGCCGCCCCCGCGCCCTGCTTTCAGCACCTCCCACTGTGGACAGCGGCCCGCGCCGGGCAGCCCAGCCGCGGAGCAGAGCCGGAGGCCGGGGCTGCAGCTGCGGGGTGGCCGCGGGAGTCCACGCTCCGCATGGCACGGGCACGCCGGTCCCCCGCGCGGCCTCTTCGGCACCCAGGGTTCTGCTTGCTCCTCTCGGAGTGCACCCCAGCAGTGTCCCCTGTCCTGCTTCCCAACCTCTGCGCCCGAAGGGCTGTCGACCTCTGGGGAGGAGGAGCTTTGGAGAGCCGCAGAGCAGTCACTAACTCTGGCATCATTCGCACCTCTTGCAAAGAGGTCAGCAGTCCGTCTCGGGTTTAGCAGGAAGAAGGCAGGGCGAATCACTAGAAAATGAAATCAGGGCAGAAGGCAGGCTTGGCAAGTGGGAGGAAACCGAGAAGTTTTCCTATGTGAGAATTTGTTTTACACTGCGAAGAAGTCTACCGGGCTTGGTTTACCAAAGCAGGGTTGGACAAACTACCCAGTTGTGGGTTTCAGCCAGTTGCAAGTTGAATCACGTGACGCATGGCTTATTATAGGTTGTTAAATGCACTTTGGTGATCTTGATCACGCTGATGATTAGCTGCCATTTTCCTTCCCTGTAGCAAAGGTCCACATAATTTATAGCCGTGTTCCTTTAACAAGTATTATCTAACATCGAGGCAAGTGGGGGTGAGGGGAGGTTGGATGACGCAGCCCGACTACAAAACCGATGCTGTAGATTTATATACCTGTAAACAATCAAGACTAAAAAACCAATAACATAAAGCAACAACATAACATAGCCAATGTTATTTGAACAGAGATGAGTGTACAACTTGAAATGACAAGTCAGATCTTAGTCCTTTATCTTAAGAGACAGGGCATGACATTCTCTGTTAACAACACGCATGACCCATATGGAGAAAACCCTGTGATATATAGTGATTTTAAAGACTCAAAAATAAACTTTCCGTTTACTTTCTTGGAGATATAAGGAAGATATAAGGATCTAAAAATAAGTATTTTACTTTAGATAGTGTCTTGCTAGGGAGCTCAAGCTTCCCTCAAACACTCAGATCCCCCCATCCCCAACTCTCATCTCAGTTTTCCAAGTGCCAGAATTATAGAAACACACATCCAGCAAAACATAGATCTTAAAACATACTAAACAGAGAGCAGATAAAATGTATGTGAACATTTATTATGTCTATTTATACCAGGACCTATATTTATGTTGACTCCTATTCACAAAAGGCTCCCGGTGTTTATGGGAAGACAGCCATATGTGGAGCAAAGTGTATACCAAACGTGAGCACAGGCTCAGTTATGAGCAGACAACTAGGAAGAGATCACAGGCAGCTATCTGTTGTTGGAAAGGAGACTTCCTGTCAATGAAATGAACACGTCCTCTGCGTGTAGCTGATGTGAAAGGGTAAGAGGGGGACTGGAAAAGTGTTCTTTGAGAGGTCAATGTCATGGCACAAGATTGCAAGACAGACATAATGGAACATGATGGGGAAGTGGGCACGGCGTGGGGGTGGGGGCGGGGGCGGGAGTGCGCAGTGGCAAAGCATTTAAGGTTTGAACTACATGGTTTGGGCTCTAACCACTGTATGCTAGATACGTACCCTAAAGAGATGAAAAGCTGGGCCAAGGTCTCTAACGATGACAAGAAGTTAATAGTCTATTGATTATGCTGCCACCAGAAAACACCAACCAAACTGTCAAGTTTCGACAACTAAATAAGGTAGAGATTTCATTTAAAAAGAAGAAAATAGACAAGGAAGGGAATGTTCCTGAGCATGTGGTGGTGGTGGTGCGGATGCTAATGAGTTATTCATTGCTCATCACTGTAAATTCCAGTGATTACCACCAGGAGAGAGCTATACCGGTACATGTGGAGATCACACAACACGGTAGAAAGACCAGGGTTTTGGTTAGTATTATATAGAAAGTCACTGAAACATGATAATAGATGAGATTTGGGTTGACATACAGGAAGTAAAAGATGGACTTGATTTGGAAATTCGGGAGATATCAGCTTTAGTATATTATCTGAAAAGATGCCGTCAAATGGAGACAGCGTAGGCTGAAGTAATGTCTACTAGCAGATTAGAAAGTAGCCCCAAAGATTCCCATACTTTTCTCTTCACACATATTTTCTCCTAGAAACTCAGTGAAACTCTGCTTTGAATGCTGTCATGAAATGATTTATATGAACCTTCTGTATTTAACAATATTAATAGGCTTTGTATTTTAGAGAAGTTTCAAGCTAATAAAAAAAATGGAACAGATACTGCCAAGTTTCCATATTCTATTTTAGTCTCCATCCATAGTTGTTTTTCTATTATTAACATTTTACATTATTGTGGTGTAATCTTTATTATTTACTAACTAATGTCAGTACATTGTTATTAAGTAAATCCATAGTTTATAATAGTGCTGATTACTTGTATAGTATGGTTATATGTTCTGTCCAATAATGCCACACATCCATGTTACTGTAGCATATAATACAGTTTCATTGGCTCAGATTCTCCCATGATCAGCCTATCCATTTATCTATCTTTCCTTCCCTCCTCTCACCCCTGGCAACCACAGATGTTTTTTACATCTAAGGTCTAAAGACCTTTCCTGTCCTTGGAATATCACACAATATGTGGTTTTTTTCAGACAGGCTGTTTCATGTGTGTGTGTGTGTGTGTGTGTGTGTGTGTAGCTGTGTCTGTTTAAATTTTCTCCAGTCTTAGTCACTTGATATGTCGTTTTTTTTGTCTTACCAAACATGATCCCTTTGTAACACTGAAGGATATGTGGTTTCTGCAACCACCAAACTCTCTAACCAGAACAGAGAAAGCAGTTCAGTTCAACACAACTCTGTAGCTGGATCTGGTTCAACTTTTAAGAGTTTGTCCTCAAGTAGTTCATTATAGGCATATTTAGGCATAGCACAATTTGGAAAAAGTTTTCTGAGGAAAATTAACTCAATGCCATGTGCATAAGAAAGCTTAGGACATGATTACATTGAAACTCTTATAAAGCACAAGTGACATCTTCCATAAAGAAATGTTCTGCAGATTAATGGAGAAAGTGGGCGCAACATAAATATCATTTTAAGGGTCTGGGGAGGACCATGCTGTAGATCAACAGAAACAAACAAAATCAAGAAAAGGGTCTTGGGGAGCAGGCCTGGCCTGGCCACCTAGGGGTTATTAGACCATTAATCACATCCATTCTCTGACTTCTGGATAAAAAATAGGGCATACATCTCTCCCTTTGAAAAGACAACCCATTATGTTTAACATTTCTAGTTTCTTTCGTGCTTTTCTGTGAGCACAAGGACCTAGTGCCTCCTTCAGACAGGCATTCCAGCTGTTTTCATTTTTGGTTACTATAAATTAAGTTGTGTCAAATACTTCCATCCAGGTTGTTTGCAGATTAGACATTCCAACATGTTTGATTCTATTTTCTAAAAGCCTAACTTCTGGGTTTTGGAATAAAGCTGACTACTCGTGGAGGGAACTTTGTGGGTTGTGGTAGCATATACCCGGCCCTCCATCTCTCATGGGGTAGAAACGAGGATTGACACAAGCTTAAGACCAGTTCTTGTTCTACATGAAGAGTTTGTAGCCAACGACAGCAAAGTGATACACTGGTGAGACTGTCACAAAACAAACAAACAAACAAACAAACAAAAAAAAAAACCAGAACAAAAAAAAAAAACGAGGAGAAAGGAAGAAGGCAAGTTGTCTTTTAAAATTGCTGTACTGAGAGTATTTAACATGATGTTTATCAGCAAGAAAGTTATTAGATAGGGTACTGTTGGGAAAAGGAAAAAATCTGTGGCAAGGATAATTATTAAGCAATTTTGATGGATATAATATTGGGCATACATTTATATTTTTCTTACTGTGATTGAAAATTATAAAGTAAGAATAGCAGAGGCTGCTATCAAGAAAAGAAAGAAGATAGTTAATAAGCGTTCAGGCTTGATGACCTATGTTAGCTGAACTGATTGATAGTCATTTTCTAACAATGTTTTCAAGTATATGTTTTGTATCTAGGTTTATGTTCAGTGAAACAATGCAGTACAATAAAAAATCAATACTCAAAGAAGGGAAAACTGAGTTGTGGTAAGATTGTGTTACCTGACATTATGAGGTGAAATAAAAACTGTACATACTAACTTCAGAGCTCCGGTCCAACTGCCTAGCAATAGTGGAGTATTTGGTAGTTGGGGTGTTTGAGGAAATTCTCTGAGTCACACTCAGATGAGATTGCCCTGTTGGTGGTAGAAGTTGAAGAAGTGTTAAAGTCATTTTCCATTCATGAATGCCCTTGAGGTAGTGAGTCATGAGGAGCATGAGAGAAATCTACAACAAACACTGTCAACCTCAGCTACCAAAATAACATCGTTTTGGGGAATCAATATTACCATCATGGTTTCCTCCTCAGACAGCCACTGAGCCCATACCCCAACTCTTTTACCTTTTAGAAAGGACCATATTGTCTCCAGCATGTATTGTCTATGTGATAACCTTTCACATGTTACTTCTCAATTCAGGTGACCAATGTTGGAAGAAAGCTGAGAACCAGTTTTCTGATCAATAGCAGTCATCATAGTAAATGGTGGCTCTCTGTATCCATGACAGTTATTAATATCTCAGTGTGGGGGGTGTTGTATTTAATGTAGCACTCACCTATAGGGGGTCTCAAGTGAGGAACAGCCTTGGGTAGAAAGAGTTAAGAAGTTACTAGACTTTCAGAATCATGTAAGAGGAAATTGGAAGAGCAATTTAAATATATCAACCCTGAAGGCTAGTCTCTCCCATAGAAGTGAGTGTGTTTTGACATTAGCCAGATGCCAAGTTGCTAGATGTGTACAAAAATAAACATTCTTGGCAGATAAGCTGAATAGAGGAGAACCGTTGGCTGAGTTTTCAGAAAAGATGGCTTCAGTAAACCCAGTTTGGAATGCTTTAATGTAAGTGTATGAGAAATTGTAATACTAATTTAAAAGGTGTTCATAGTAAATCCACTGAAACAGTTTGGTAATTGGACCCCTCTCCTCATTAAGTCAAAGGCTATACCTGAAACGTTGAAGGTGGAACATGGTGGCTATATCATGTGCGTAAGAGTCAGAAGTCTGTGAGAATAATTTCACTGATGTTATTTATAGCCCTGGAGTGTGAGGTTAAAATCTCTTACCAAGAGGGAGAAGTAGATATACCTTATGTGTCTTGCCTCCATGATCTATCTACATCCTGGCTCCTTACCAGAGGCTACAGGGCTTTCCATGATCTGCTTCATTCTGTATACCTTCTTCTGCCTCCTTTACTCTACATACACTGACTCTTTTGGGAGAGGGTGCTGCTGACTTCAGCATCCTCATCTGGGTTGTATTGAATACCCAATGCAATCTTCTTATGCTAAATTGCATGTTAACATGACTCAAATATTTTTTCCGATTATGTGCTCTGTTTTGCATTCTACAGTTCATTGTTGTCTGAATATATCATATTTTCAGCTTTAAATTTTTAGGTTTGAGTTTATTTGTTAAAAAAATAAATAGGGTTTAACAAATTGAAAAAAAATTACTATGTTCTTAGGTAGAAAGGCTTATTTTAATATTCATGCTTCTGATGCATTCCCCAAATGAAATATTTAGCATGCAAAATGTATGAAGCTTACTCTGCAAATCAATGTACAAAAAATTTCATTACTTAATGTTCAGTGAAATAAAATGTTTCTCATTTTAGAATCATAGTTTTATTAATTTATTAATATTAATCTATATTCAATTAATAAAATTAATAAAAAATCAATCTGCATTTAATTAATTAATAAAATTATACTTAATTAATTAATTATAGATTTAATATGCAAAACAATGCCACATATTTCACATAGCTAAGAATGGAATGGCAATATATTTTTATACTACCTTTGTCCCAGCTTTGCAGACTCATGGTATGAAATGATGGCGTGTTCATTACTTCCTCTTAGGGAGCATCATCAAATTGGGTAACAGTGAAGCAAAAATAGAGCAGGTAGAGTCCAAGGTACCCTTGGTAGGATGGTAACACAGCCAGGTAACATCTAACGCATCCATTCTGGTAATGGAGATATCACTAGATCTGAGCACTGTTTTCTGAAAGCCCTCCTTAAAGGACCTGTCCCCAGAAGAATGCCTGCAGAAAGGAGGACTGGGAAAGTTTAGTCTGCTTTGTAAGATTTTAGTTTCTCTCCACTCCCTGGATATATGTCTATACGCTCTAAGAGTGTCCAGTTGCATTTCTTCTTAAGCACCATTTCTTCTGGATCACTTTGAAAATTATGTGGCAAGAGGATTGGCAGGAAGTAGCCTACATAGTATTTGTAGAGCTGACTGAAGCTGGGGCAAAGGGTCGTGAGGTCAAGATCCAAGTTAGAAAGAAGCTCAGGGCTGATAAAACTCACTTGAAGATACTTAGGAGCTCTGCCATGGACCCTGACTACCTGTGTCTCACCTTGTGATTTTCACCAGCCAGGTCATGTTGAGATTGCCACAAAGCATCTCTGGGAGTTAGTTTTGTCATATGAAAATGAATAAAGAAAGAAAACCTAATGTTGATATATAATTCATCCATAAGGAAGAATAAAGCTACATTATTTATATGGATCTAGGGCCACCATTAAAGTGAAATGGTCCATATGACAAGTATTATTTTGTTTCTATGTAGAACATGCACATACACACAAATATGACTATATATATGTATATATGTATATACAGATAGGCACACATAGGTGTGTATATTATGACATCAGAGTAGGAAGACCATCGTGGGGGACAAAACTGACTGAAGGGTCTCAACAAAGGGCAATGGAAGGATGAATTGGCACAAAGTGCAATAATATCTTATGTGAAATTATTATAATGAAACCAGGCTTTATAGTAAGCTACAAAATCACAAAGACTAAGAGGAGTATCCATTCTGTGGTGCTGTTGTGACAATGGGATGCATTAGTGTGTTTTCTGCTGTCACATAACAAATGATTAGGCTAAAAATCAGCAACAAAAAACCATCCATTTTTACTGTGCTCATGGCATGTGAGTCCGGAGACTGGGAGGTCTGAGCACAACAGTTCTCATTTGGAATGTCTCCGGCCTTGGTAGTAAGGTGTTGTTGGGTGGTTGGTTTTTGAAAATGCAAATGGGCCGCATACCCAGGACCTGGAGCTTACAGCGGAGGACTTGGACTCTCCATTACGAAGAGCATATACGCGTGCCTTTCTTAAGTGCAGCCTTAGGGTAGTCTCACTTCACTCGAAGCTTGTACAACAGGAGGATCTGGTAGAAGCTATGGATCTTTTTCAACCCAGGTAATAACATTTCTCCCTCTGCCTAATGGTTTGGAGCAACATGGCTGCAGATTTGAGAGAAAGCAATGTATACCCCCAACTTTTGACAAAATGTCAAAAAAAAAAAAAAAAAAAAAAAAAAAAAAAACCTGTCAGGTATTTACATAACTGCAAAAAAGAGCTGAAGTACCTGCAAAACCATCTGTTCTATGAAATCATTAGTGTTATATTTCTGAATTGATTGGCATAGCCTTGGGCCTTTCGAACAAATTCTCCTACAGCTCAGCCCTCAATGTCATTTTTGACTTCATAATATAATTCACAGTGCTTCTTTGCTGAGTGACTGGGGAAGGTGAATAGCCACTGAGCAGGTGACTGTCAGAGCCACGTTACATAAGTCACATCTCATGGGACTTATTAGTCAACACAGCCTTCCAGAGGCACAGGCTTATGTGACTCAGCAAGACAGACTGGGACCTGAAGAGCACAGGGTGACTGGTAGCTCTGGATTCCACTTAAAGATAACTTATTTTAAATTATTAAGTATGAGTGGCTAGACCCAGTCGATGGCAGATCTCTGTGCTGGCTTTAATTTTAATGATTTCACTAGAGGCATTTTCACATGCTGATGATTTCTATCAGTTGTGTTACAGTTCTCTTTCAAGAGTACAAAATCTTTTTCCTCGACAGAGATTTAAGAATGCAAAACAAAAATATTTTGTAATCAAGATAGAATTAGGTTTTAAAGTCATACTTATATTGCTATAAATACAATTAAATATAAAGAATAGTTTCAGAATAAGTTTTCTCTACTTTTATCATAGCCACTCTTACTGATAGGAATCAAGTTGGTACAGACTTTCTCAGTCCTCTCTGTCATTGTCCATTGTCCACCGGATCGAGATGCTTCCTTCTCTGTTCTGAGTGGGGAGCACCTGGGTCAATATCCTTCATGTATCATGAGATTGACTACACCTTAGTGATTTGATTATTTTTTAAGAAATGACATATTTGGGGGTTTAAGTTGTATGATAATTTTCCAGGGCTGGAAGATATATTAACTATTTCGTTCACTTTCATTTGTTTAATTTGTATGTGCATGTGTTTTCATGTGTGTGTGTGTGTGTGTGTGTGTGTACGTGAGTACAGATACCCACAGACACTAGAAGAAAAGGGTGCATGCCCCCCAGCTGGAGTTACAGGCAATTGTGCTGAGTTCTGAACTCTGGCTCACTGCAAGAGCAGAAAGCAATCTATTAACCACTGACACCATTTTTTCAGACCCTCAGATTCATTTATTGATTTTGCAGCTGGACACAGTTTCAGTCCTCAGCCTTCATCATTGCACACAGTGACTGTCATGTTGTGATGACAAAGATATTTTTCCATCGCCCTATGCTTGAATAAAGGCTATTTCAATCTATAAAAGTGAAAATACCAAATAGTCCCTTGAAAACTGCTTCAAATATTTTTTCCTATTAATCTGTAAAAGTAATTTAAAAGTATTTCCTTTATTCCAGAGTCAGTAAAGACACTGGCACAATCATGCTTTCCTGGGATTTAAACCTCTTCTCTTTCGGGATAGTTTGTATTTAGAAACGAATACTGCTTATGAGATCATAAGATTATACTGGTGAGAGCTAGAGAGATAGCTGAGCTCTCAAAAGTACTGGATGTTCTTCCAGAGGATCCAGGTTCATTTCCCAGCATCCACATGGTGACTCAACCATCTTAACTCTGGCCCATCAGATCCAATGCCCAGTTCTCCAAGTGTGCACGAGGTATACAGGTATACAGATAGGCAAAAGCATTTACACACATAAAACAAAACAAAATAAAAATAATTTAAAATAATTCTATTAATATTGTCTATTCATTGTGAGTAACTGGGTCAAATCTCAGAAATGCTTTAATTAGTGAAGGGAGCCACTGACCTTGAGGTTCCTTATATAATAGTTAGTGGAACCAATGTGGCTGCAGCACATTTCTCCCATGTCCTCTCCCAAGATGGCAGCTTCTGATGGGGTCTAGGAGTCACTCCACAAACCAGAGCAACACAGATTTCAGTCAGATAAGGATGTCTTATTGAAAAACACTGTAATACCGATCAATCAGGGCTATAGCTTAGAAATCGGGGACTGAGACTTCAAGTCTTTGAATGACTCCAAGCATTTCTTGGGGTATGTTTATTAGAGAAAAAAACTACAAAGTGCTCATGTGAAGGTGCAGGAAGTGCTGTGTGGTGGTCTGCTCTGAGTCAGGCTATTATTGAAGCTAGAGAAAAAGAGTTCTAACCTTTGTTCTGCTTGGTCCTAAGTGGAGCTTACAGTCATCAAATTTTTTTAAGATTAACAAACCTCAGGACACACAGAACATAACAGGGTGTGACTGGCAGGCACATTACAGCAACAATATGAAATCACTGCCACACATGGTACAGAATGGCTACAGTTATGGGCGAGGGTGCAGACCTTAACACTTCACTTCTAACTCAACTGAACTCCTACTTTACGGCTGAACTCCCTCCAAGACAGAGAAAGAGGAGGAGTGGGAGGGAGGGAGAGGCAGGGAGAGAGGGGGGTAGAGAAAGAGGAGGGGAGGGGGAGAGGGAGAGGGAGGGACAGACAGAGAGAGAGAGAGAGAGAGAGAGAGAGAGAGAGAGAGAGGGAGGGAGGAAGGCAGGGAGGGAGAGAGAGATCCTTTTTGTTCCCCAGTTTCCTCAAGCTGCTTCTGAGAGTCTGCTTTCAGAGAATTCAACAGTGGAACTGAATTGAATATATTCCCCCTGAGGAGTAGAAGCCCAACTGAGAAGCCTTTGCCACTTATTCAAACATATCAGACACAAAAGTTTTTCCTTTAAAAAGGAAAACAAATAATAACTATTTCGGAGGTAAAATAAATCTCTAGGTTTTTGTAGATGAAAAAAAGTTGTAGTAACAAAGTGAGTTTCGATTCACACCCATTGTTAGTATAAGTCAGTATACAGAATAGATTTGGAGAATTTTTTCTTTAAGCATAATCACTCTTACTGATAAAATGGTGATCACACATATGAAAGCTTCCAAACCCCTCTCTCTTTGTACCAAGATTCTTCTTTTTTCTTTTTTACTTATTGGATATTTTATTTTCTTAAATTTCAAAAGTTAGCTCTTCTCCCAATTTCCCCTTCAGAAATCTCCAATCTCCCCTCCCCCTGCCTCTATGAGGATGCTCCCCCACCTACTCATCCACTCCTACCTTACTGTCCTAGCATCCCCCTATGCTGGGGCATTGAGGCTCCATAGGACCAAGGGCCTCCCTCCATGGTCGCCAGATAAGGTAATCCTCTGCTACATACGCAGCTGCAGCCATGGGTACAATTTGGTTGGTGGTTTAGTCCCTGGGAGATCTGGGGGATGTGGGTTGCAAACCCCTTCAGCTCCTTCAGTCCTTTCTCTAATTCCTCCATTATGGACTCCCTGCTCACTGTAATGGTTGGCTGTGAGTACCCACCTCTGTATTTGTCAGGCTCTGGCAGAGCCTCTCAGGAGCCAGCTATATCAGGCTCCTGTCAGCAAGCATTTCTTGGCATCTGAAATAGTGTCTGGGTTTGGTGTCTGTATATAGAATGGATCCCAGGTGGGGCAGTCTCTGGATGGCCATTACTTCAGTCTCTGCTCCACACGTTGTCTCCTTATTTCCTCCTGTGAGTATTTTGTTCTCTACTCTTAGAAGGACTGAAGCACCCACACTTTGGTTTTCCTTCTTCTTGAGCTTCATGTGGGTCTGTGAATTGTATCTTGAGTGTGCCAAGATTTTGGGTTAATATCTACTTATCAGTGAGTGCATGCCATGTATTTTTGTTTTTTGTTTTTTGTGTGTGACAGGGTTACCTCTCTCAGGATGATATTTTCTAGTTCCATCCATTTGCCTAAGAATTTCATGAATTCATTGTTTTTAATAGCGAAATAGTATTTCATTGTGTAAATGTACAGAAATGTACACTTTCTGTATCAATTCCTCTGTTGAAGGACATCTGGGTATTATAAATAAATATGGCTATTATAAATAAGGCTGCTATAAACATAATAGAGCAAGTGTCCCTGTTATATATTGGAGCATCTTTTGGGTATATGCCTAGGAGTGATATAGCTGGGTCCTTGGATCGTACTATGTCCAGTTTTCTGAGGAACCACGAGACTGATTTCCATAGTGGTTGTACCAGCTTGCAATCCTACCAACAATGGAGGAGTGTTCCTCTTTCTCCACATCCTGGAATCTGTTGTCACCTGAGTCTTTGATCTTAGCCATTCTGACTAGTGTAAGGTGTAATCCTAGTGTTGTTTTGATTTGCATTTTCCTGATGATTAGGGATGTGGAGCATTTCTTTAGGTGCTTCTCAGCCATTTGATATTCCTCAGATGAGAATTCTCTGTTTAGCTGTCTCCCATTTTTAAACAGGGTTATTTGGTTCTCTGGTGTCTTAACTTCTTGAGTTCTATGTATATATTGAATATTAGCCCTCCATTGAATGTAGGATTGGTAAAGATCTTTACTATTTTGTCCTATTGACAGTGTCCTTGGCCTTACAGAAGCTTTGCAATTTTATGAGGTCCTATTTGTCTATTGTTGATCTTAAAGCATAAGCCATTGGTGTTCTGGTCAGGAAAATTTCCCCTGTGCTTACCTGTTTGGGGCTCTTCCTCAGTTTCTCTTCTATTCCTTTCAGTGTATCTGGTGTTATATCTGGTATTAGTCCTGAGTATGGAGCACCTGAATCAACAACCTTATCCTGATATGAACCACACCCTTACTAATCTGATTAACTGGGTGTCTAAGAACGTGTTAGATGGTTTTATGTGTTTGTTTTTTTTAACTAGTGGTTATCAACTATGGACTAATACTTGAGAGATAACCTTAAAGAATGCTAATTAATATACAAGGATCATCCTTGATCACCTGGACTCTTTGTTGGGAGGGTCATACTTCTAGATGTTTCTACAGAGCCTTGTAAGTGATCGCCTGTGCACAGATCATTGGTAAAAGATCTTCAGCAAATCAGCAATCCATCAATAGGAAACAGAGCAGTGCAACTAATAGGGACCAGGAGTGGGGGTTGGGTATGTGAAGGGTGAGTGGAGGCGGGGAGAAAAAAGCATCTGGGGGAGCAACAACAGCTACTACAGGCCCTCTGCAGGCTCATCCACTTATACCCTCTTCAGAGTCCCCAGAATTAAACTATCTGCAGCTGGCAAAATCATGCCCCTGCAAGTGCATGAGGCAAATCACAATCACCTGGTGTGAAGCAGCCTCTAATTTCACACTTGGGATTAAAACAAAAACATATTCACATAACATAACTGGGCTTTTCAAGAAACCAATATTCTTACTATACACATGCTTTAAAAAGATACCCTTATGTAGGCACACTAATTATTCATCTTTATTTTCAAGGTTTTGATAAAGTGCTGTGCAGGTGTAAATGAATAATTACCTCAAGGTACCACAGAGTTGGGTTAATTGTAAAGAAACAGGCAACATACCCCTTATTAGTAAATCTCTGTTCTTCTGTTCATTTTCATCTCTCTATATAATATTCCAGTGCAGCCTGTGATTTAGGAATTGTCAAGAACACCAAAGAATATTGACTGCTAGTTGTTAGTTGCATCATATGAATTACAGGTATGTCTGGATGAGGTAAGCTTTATTATCGATAAGCAAAAGCTGATAGCTAAAGAAGCCAATTAACTCAAGTCTATAATGGTACCAAGCCGAAGAGCTGGGGTTGAAGCCATTTGGAACTTCAAAAAGTGGACTTATTTATTCAGGCTGAGGTCATCAGTGCCCCCCTTGGGCTCATCTTTCACCTATCCTCCCCCCCCCTTTTTTTTTGCCCCTGTGAGATAAGGGAGCAGGAACCATAAAGCATAAAGTTAGACTCATCCAGATCAGGTTCCAGTTTTAAAGTCAGGGGGAAAAATCAGATTCTTTGTCTGTTTAGAAATATATTTGTTTTAAAGAATAAAATTTTGAAATGTAAATCTTTTGTATTTTGGTTTCCATGGAGCATAGCCAACACTCATTCACTTATGTTATCTGCGGTCTTATATATCATGAAAGGTGAAGTGAGAGAACAGACAGGCTGTGTTTGCAGGAGCATGCAACACCTACAGTACAGAGGAGCTACAGCATATATTGTAGCCACAGCATATGCTATGTGGCTCATAAAAGAACAACAGAGAACATCAAAGGTATAGACCTGTGATCGAATCTCTGTCATAAATAGTTCCAGGGTGGGAAGGGAGACCTCAGTCAATGAGTTACCTGTATGGGATTGACCTGTAGGCATACCTGTGGGTTATTTTCTTAATTTCTAATGTATATGAGAGCCCAACCTATTCTGGGCTGTGCCATCTCTGAACAGATAGTCTTGGGTGATATAAGAAAGCAAGCCAGGCAAGCCATTGGGAGAAAGCCAGTAAGCAGTGTTCCTCAGTGGTCCCTGCTTTGGTTTCTGCCTTTAGTTCTTGCCTCAGTTTTTCTTCTCGATGCTGCACTGTACCCAGTAGGACAAAGGGGCCCTCCCCTCTCCTAGTGAAAGAGTTAACATTTTAAGTTGGCCCCATTGACCCTGCCTTGAGGACAAGTATGTCTCAAGGCTAAGAACAAAATAACATGTTCAAAGAAATGGTCCAACCCCAGACCATATAGACTCAATAAGGTTTGGGTCTGCAGTCCTGAGAAAAACAAGTATAAGGTCAGCGTGCCCCAAAATAGAGTGGCCTAGAGTTGAACTGTGTCCAAAGTAGACAGAGTGTGCCAATTTGAATGAACCAATGAAATTGCTATGTGCCTGTTGTTAACTGCTTGTGTAATTTCCCTATAAATACTTCTACCCAACTGAGTTCGGGGTCAACTTCTCTATCTCCTGTGTGAGATACATGTCGTCCTCAGAGCTCTGATCTCCTGAATAAACCTTTTACCTGATTGCAGCAAGATAGGCTCTCCTTGAGTTCTTGGGTTCACATTTCCTGGTACTTGAGTTGCTCTTTGTCATGATATTTATTGCCGTTATTGGAAAGTACTGAGACATATTGCTTGTCTCATTTTTTTTTATTCCTTGAAATTTAATGAGAAAATACTCTTTCATCAATGGTTATGAGATCTATTTAAATTGAAATGTAAAATGCTGATAAACAAGTGTAAAAGTCAATTCAAACAAAATCTAATCTTCTGATTGTGGTGATAAAAACTAGTACCGAGTTTTCAGAAATAATATGGCTGTAGGTATTAAAAAATCCTCATAAATATGAATATTTTTCTTTGACTCAACAGCTTTTAGGAGTTTTTGTTAAATACTGTTTTTAAGACTGGGTCTCATTTTAAGCTCAAGTTCTTTTGTAACTTACTATTTAACCCATGCTGGCTCAAACCTGGTGCAATCTGCATTTCAGGTGCCCTCTGTTGGGATTACACGCATGTTAATAGTAGTAAGCTATGATTTCTGGCCTTTGTTTTCTGTTGTAATATTGGAAGAATATTTCCTTCCCAAGTGAAAGTACCTTGCCCATCTCCAGCCGGACATTTCCTGCTTTTCATAGCGTGTGGTTGAGAATATGCTGCTTGAATTTTGTGCTATTGCCTCAGGACCTGAGAACTGTTGTAGGCAAGGATAATAGATTCTGTACAAGAGTGCGAACTCACCCCTCCATGTTCATATATGAGCTGGCAGAAATATTCCACTAACAAGAAATTTAAAACTATCTTAACTTTAGAATATGTATTTTTGGGAACTATAGGCTCTTCGTAGTATATGGATAAACGTGCATATGTAAAATAGGACTCATACTAGAAAGTAATTTTAGGTTGATTAAATACAGACGGTTCCATGACTGTATAACATACTGAACTCTATCTGGAGAAGAAATCCCAATAAATTATATAACCAAAATCATCTGCTGCCGTTTTCCCAACTGCCCCTGAAGCAGAACACTTGAAATCTTTCAACTTCCCATCCACTGTCCTTAAAATGTATAAATTCATTAATTTTTATCTGAGAATCAAAGCTGTTCTGAAAGTCTAATTGACTAGAACACAGGATGTAAGCAAGGATTAGTATGATCATTTCTATAGCTGGAGGAATAAGTCTAATAGGATGTGTAAGTCAGTAAGAAGCCGATTTGACATTTTTCCTACGAAGCCCCCAAATTTCATTGAGGTGACACTGCTTTATTACCCATTGAGGCCTGTTCAGGCTTTTGGAAACGTTTCATTTGTGCTTACTATTACACAAGCAAATAAATCTACTTGTGCTCTCTTAGAAGCTAGTGTCTGAGCTACCAGCCATATATTAGCCAGTAATGGATGGGCTGATACTCCCACGAGGGAAGAAGCTGGGTTCACCCATTACAACTGTCAGGACAGGCGGAGATGTAGAAGCGCAGAGTTCTTGTGCTTTTTACCACTGGCTCTGTCCCCTGATGAGAGGCTTTGCAACTGGGAAACATTTGCATAGATATTTCCAGGTTACCTAGCTATGGGGAACTACCTTTTCAGAGGTGCAGAAAACATGGCTGCAAAGAACTCTAGTATATAATGCTGAGGTCTAAGAGTCACCCCGAAGACCACACAAACACTGATCTCAGCCAGACTAGGATGCTGTTTTTGAATGTACACCCCATACTGACAAATCTGGACTTTAGCTCAGAATTTCGGGGGCTGAGCCACAGCAATGAACAGTCGGCTCTGAATATTTCTCAGGGCCAGCTTATAAAGGACAAACCTCCACAAAAATCAAATCGAACTCATATGCAGGTACAGGAAGGGCAGCCCAGTAGTTAGCTCTGACTCGAGCCATTTTAGATATAACAGTCCATATTGACATTTAATTTGATGGGTCCTATGAAAAGTTTTGTGTAATTTCTAAAGATTAACAAACCTCAGAACATATAGACCATAACAGGATATGTGGTTAGCATGACCTTGGTCTGAGTCAGGTAATTTTTCTGTGTCAGTGACTAGCAGGCATGGAATGAAACGACTCCAGCTGTGCTGGGGGTGGGCAGACCTCAACATATAATTTATTCCAGTTACATATCATCATCTTTAGCAGTGGTTCTCAACCTTCCTTAACGCTGTGACCCTTCAACACAGTTTTTCATGTTGTGGTGACCCTCAACCATAAACTTACTTCATTGCTACTTCATAACTATAACTTAGCTACTGTTACTAATCATCATGTAAATATCTGATATACAGGATATCTGATATGTGACCCCTTTGGGGATGACTCTCATCTATTTATCTGAGGATATAAAAATGGCATTTACATTTACACTGAGGTGTTTTATCATAGCATACATATTATCAGTTTCTGTAGTCAGAAGAATATACTATACTACTTTAAGTTTTGTTTTGCCTTCTTTTTCCTTGAAACAGAGAATAAAATCTATTGAATATTGTTTTTCCTGTACCTGAGAATTTTAGTCCGGTTTAACCAGGTTTTCTATAGGATTATGGGCCTGGTTCTTTTGAACTTCAGTTTCTTGAAATGAGGAGAAATTTGTAGGGACAGATAAGGGACCTAGGTCATGGTTACAAACTAGATACTTGCAGCATAATGCCAGCAGTAGCATGAAAATAAGAAAGTCAGCCAATACATACGTGAGCTTACAGGTGATTGTGTTAAGCTCCTTCCAGGGATCTAGACATGGCTTAGGTCATCACCTGCCATTGCCACTGGAAGCATGAAAAGGACTGTGTATCACTCAGCTCTCCCCTATCTCTCTTCCTCTCTGGATCCCCTTCTTCCTTCCTTCCTTCCTTCATTCCTTCCTTTGTTCCTTCCTTCGTTCCTTCCTTCCTTCCTTCCTTCCTTCCTTCCCTTCCTTCCTTCCTTCCTTCCCTTCCTTCCTTCCTTCCCTTCCTTCCTTCCTTCTTTTCCTTCCTTCCTTCCCTTCCTTCCTTCCTTCTTTTCCTTCCTTCCTTCCCTTCCTTCCTTCCTTCCCTTCCTTCCCTTCCTTCCTTCCTTCTTTTCCTTCCTTCCTTCCCTTCCTTCCTTCCTTCCCTTCCTTCCCTTCCTTCCTTCCTTCTTTTCCTTCCTTCCTTCCTTCTTTTCCTTCCTTCCTTCCTTCCTTCCTTCCTTCCTTCCTTCCTTCCTTCCTTCCTTCCTTCCTTCCTTTCTTTCTTTCTTTCTTTCTTTCTTTCTTTCTTTCTTTCTTTCTTTCTTTCTCTATTCCATGTGTTTCCTACTGGTCCCCCCTCTCTCCCTTTCTGTCCTTCTCTGTTCCAGCTTCTCTGCTTTCATGGCCCTGCTCCCTTCTGCCTGTCTGCCTACCTCTACTCCTTCTCCAGGTCCTCACTCCCCCCACTTCCCCGAAATAAACTTCTTTTACATTAGGTTTGTTGTGTGACATGATTTCTCAGCAGGACACCTTGACATTCCTACCCTGTACTATGTTCTACTTATAACATTTGGTGCTGTAACTCTGATGGACTTCTTGGGTGCTTGTGTTCCCCTTCTGCAGTGGGTTGAAGTCTCACATGCCAGGACCCTATCCCCAGTCGGCTAGCAGGCTCACCTTCCTGCAACCTGGTGGCTGGATTTCTGCATCCAATACCAACAGACTGCTGAATTCTCTACCTGTGGCCAGAGTTTTTCCCTTGTGAGAAGCTTAACTCTTCCCCTGGCATGGTTTCTTTTCTCATGAATCTTATTTCTAGGTGAACTGTGCTTGCTCAGGCACCTTGCCCGGGTTTCTGCCCAGCCTTGTGACAACCTGGCTGCCCAGCTTGTAGTGACTCATTCTAGTACTCCCTGTGTCCTTGAGATGCCTTGGACTTCTCTCCTCGCTCACGGGAACTGCATATAATTATCGCCAGAGATTCAGTGAATGAAGATTACCCATTCACTATTTCTCTTTTCTCCAAGCCCTGCTTCTTCCTTCCCTACATCTAGTCTGTAAGTTAGAGCAGATCAGGGCAGAGTAGGACACACTTGCTTGTGTGAACCATTTGTCTATGAATTTGATTTCAAATTCTAGCAACAGTCTTATTTCATGGCTCTGGTTCTTAGCCTGCCCACATGAACTCACATGCCCCCTTCCCTATTCCTCCTCTTGGCTTCTTGAAGCTGGCTTGCAAGCACTTATTCTCCTTTAATGGACTCACATTTTAATTACAGATTGGCATTCCTGATTTCCAGATCCTCAGCAACACAAATTATTCTTAACTATCTTGTATGTAAACTTACTCTGCTCTACACTTAAAATTTTACTTCCCAACTCTTAAACATATTTCATCTGATTTCTTTGTATGCTACTCTCAACAAATTCTATGTTGAGTTTATGTTTTTTAATTCTTATCTCAGGATTTATAAATTGCTCATTAGGAACGGGTTAAAATATATAGAATTTGCAACAATATTTGGCTTTATTCAGTTCTTGTTGAGTACGTATGATTGTTTATATGTAACTCAAATTCAACTCTTGTTTAAGGTATATGTGTCATTTAGATTCAACTCTCATTTAAGAAAAATATATAAAAATAGATCTACTAAAAAATGTTTTAAATATTAGCAACCATGTTGATCACATGGCTTGCAACCAGCCGTGTGACTTTATTATCTTATGATGATTGCACAGCATAAAGCAGCAATTATAAAACTTTTTGATCTTAATTAACTCTGCTTATTACTCTGTCTCCTTTTAGACTAAGAAAGCAACAAGTCTCATATTTTAAGTTGGTATGGATTTTTGTGTGATATGATAGAAACTATTGTGTATGTGATTCAACTCTGGCTTAAGATATTCTTTATATAATAACAAAATTTCAAGATTATAAAGGTCTATTCAAATTGACAAAGGACAATTTAAAATGTCTGACTAACAACTATGTCTTTGCTAGTACATGGTCACTGTATGCTCCTTTTTGACTTGAGTGTGTGACTAAGTGTTGTTACTTTCTCTGGCAGCCAGCCTCCATCCTCAGTTCACCTATTGGGTTTCTGGCCATTGGATCTAATACAATAGGAATTCAAACATTATTTAAGTATGGGTAATTTTGAAGTTGTTTCATACGGCTCTACTACTATTTTATACTGTTTTACTTTATCACTAACTCTAAAACTGAGTTACTGATTACTCTTTTCAGACCCAGGCAGGCTTTTAAAGTACAGGGTCAAAACCAGGATTATTGACTTATAAATTATTGGATATGGTTCAGAGTCAAAACTCAGAGTCAGTAGTTGAAAGTTTGTGCTTAGATAATCTTAAATCATGGAACACAATTTCATTCTAGGTTATAAACATGGCTAGTTGCTAAGGGCTAAAGAAGGTAGAGCCATACCTTCACCATTATCATGGTTAAGGGAAACCACATAGCTGGCAGCCACATGGACAGTCTTGACTTCACCACCATCTTCCCTAAGGGTAGCAACATGTGACATGAGCAGACCTGGGAAGCAGGTCTCCAAAGATACTTTTATTTTTTTAACAACTTTATTTTAAAAAACAAAGATAAATGTACAAATTTTAAGCATTTTTGCATAAAAGTATATAAATACATTTTTGTCCGTGCTTGTTTTTTTATTTAAAGGTTTGATAGTATGCATTAAGATCTTACTTGTTACAATGAGCATAAAGTACATGTAAAACAGGATGTAACCTGGAATTAGTTAAAGTTTTCTTGGTGTGTAAGGATTAAGCATAACGGTTTTTTCTTTTCTTTTTTTTTTTTTGAACTTCATATAGCCTGTGAGTTGTTTCTGGGGTGTTCAGAGCTTTCTGGGGTTAGTATCCAATTATCAGTGACTGCATATTATGTCTGTTCTTTTGTGACTGGGTTATCTCACTCAGGATGATATTCTCTAGATGCATCCATTTTCTTAAGAATTTCATAAAGTCATTGTTTCTGATAGCTGAGTAGTACTCCATTGTGTTAATATACCACAATTTTTGTATCCATTCATCTACTGAAGGACATCAGGGTTCTTTCCAGTTTCTGGCTATTATAAATAGAGCTGCTATGAACATTGTGGTGCATGTGTCTTTGTTGTATGTTGAAGCTTCTCTGGGGTATATGCCCAGAAGTGGAATGACTGGGTCTTCGGGTAGTATTATGTCCAATTTTCTGAGGAATCGCCAGACTGATTTCCAGAGTGGTTGTATCAGTTTACAACCCCACCAGCAGTAGAGAAGTGTTCCTCTTTCTCCACATCCTTGCCAGCATCTGCTGTCATCTGAGTTTTTGATCTTGGCCAATCTGACTGGTGTGAGATGGAATCTCAGAGTTGTTTTGATTTGCATTTCCCTGATGGCTAATGATGTTGAGCACTTCCTTAGATGCTTCTCAGCCATTCAATATTCCTCAATTGAGAACTTTTTGTTTAGCTCTGTACCCCATTTTTAAATAGGGTTTTTGGTTCTCTGGTGTCTAGCTTGTAGAGCCACACCTTCACCATTATCATGTTTAAGGGCAACCACATAGCTTACAGCCACATGGAAAGTCATGACTTCACCACCATCTTCCCTAAGGGTAGCAACATGTGACATGAGCAGACCTGGAAAGCAGGTCTCCAAAGATACTTTTAAACTGAGATAAGATTTTTGTTTGATTTCTCTTGTATCTTGATAAATTGTGTACACTCTTGCTCAACATCTTTACTCTTAAGAAGGTGCTTTATTTTGGTATTACTAAAAACACAATTGAGAGATTTTAAATTTCTTTTTAAAAAATTTGAAAGTCTACAAAATTAAAAATATTAAAAATTGCTGCCTTAAAACTGTGTTTAGACTTGTTTTTGCTAATGTTAATAAGGTATATATATATATATATATATATATATATATATATATCTTTATATATTTATAAGTGATAGATTTTTTTATAAACTAAATTATATGGGCAATTGTTACATTAATGTTCTACAATGATATACCATAAAAAGATTAAAAAGTTCCCAGTCTCTTTATGGGCTACATTTTTTAGATTGAAAAGTTTTATTTTGATAATAGAAACTCTTCAATTTAAAATCATGATATTTAAGGATCAAGCCTAACAGATACTAGTCTCAAAAGCTACTATAACAATTCTATTCTCATAAAAGCAACTATAATTAATGCAAGTTGGCAGTAATCTTATAAATGATCAAATGCTTTAATATTTTCAGAATTATATTTGAAGTCATGTGACTAAATGATGCAGTTAATTACAAGATTAAGCTTTATTATCTCCCTGTTTTATTTTTGCAAGGAACAGTTTATAAACAGACAATGTTTTTCAACTCAGAGATACTAAATTGGTACTAGCCCTCAAATCTGTCAGAGATCTGCTGAATATGGCATTAAATGTTTAAACTTACTAGGATAGAGACTCCTAAATCCAAACAGTGACACCTGCAAGGTCTCCAAAAAAATATGGGCACAGTGACAAAGGACTCCACCTGGACTGTGGTATGCCAACCACTGTAAAAGAGTGCCCATTGCAGGAATTTGTCCTGAACTGTGGACATAACACAGCTGAAGAGTTAATTGTCTCATGGTGCCTAAAACAAAGTAAGGTCATCTTTACCATGCTTCTCTTCCACAGAAAAAGTCTCTCATCTTCTGGTCCGGATGGTCAGACTGCCTCTGCTCATGCTACCACGGAGACCACAAAATCCTGGGAGAATTGTCTAGGGAGTGGAGTACAGAATAAGTTCTGTCATTTTTATTAATGTCAATTTAATTAATTTAATATGAAATTTAGATTATAATTTATCCTTCTCGGGCCTCTGATCATATTGACAGCCAAGCTAACTATAGCTTAACAGCTGGAGAACAACAGGCAACCAGCTCCTTATCCAAACTGTCCACTACCATGTAAGTTTATTAGTCAATTCATTAGCTAGTTAGAAAAGCAAAAAGGTTTGCCTTGCTTACAGACATCATGCTAAACACTAAGGAGCTCATTTTACAGGGTCTGCTCCCAATGATCAACCACCTGTGTTTCATTCGTGGCAAATAATTGGGCAGGGAAACATCACAAAGGTTATGCAATGTCTGAGGATATAAAAGCTTAAATTAGGAGGATCTAAGGAAATGTTTTAGGGTTTAAGAGGTGTTTTAAGGTTGGTAAATGCAAGTGAAAGCCTAAACGGTGAGCAGGAGATCTGGGGAGTTACATGGTTTTTAGAATGTGAATTGTGGGCTATACTAACAGGAAGAGGTTTTTGTTAGCAGGTTGTGGGATCTGGAGTTTCTGGTGCCTGCCATAGAAGGGCTCAGAGACTGACATGAAAGGCAACACAGAGGAAGGAGGCCTAAAAGTTGCAGAGGAAATATTTTTGGTGATTCCTCACTCACACTATTCTTTCAGAATAGAAAATGGCATTTCCACTGAAGATCTAGCTCAGGGATAGAATATTTCTGATATGTGCACTGTCCTGGGATTGATGCCCAGCACTAAAAACAAAAAAGAATAAGACAAAACACTTGCTTATCAAGTAGACTGGGTAGTATAAAATGACCTTCTACAGGGACCAAACACATAACAGAAAACTGATAGGCAATTGAGGCCTTTTATCCTCAGGTTTTTTTTTTGTTTTTTTTTTTGTTTTTTTTTTAAATTGAATCAAATGATGTTTGTTCATATACCTATCACACACACACACACACACACACACACACACAAGTACTTTCCACTCCAGAGATGAAGAAACAAGGTTTTTAAAAAATCTAAAATTTGTAGTTAGGTGACAAGCAATTTTATTTTGCAAAACAATCACTATACAGCAACAAATACATTTGCAAATTGATTGAAAAACATGAACTAACTACAACCAGCCATTGAAGAAATACCTTTCTATGGTAACAGGCTCTAGAATTATCAGAAGAAAGAACCCCCCCACAGATGGTGTGTCGGAACCTTGGGATCCCAGCATACAGAGTATACTTTTTGTTGAATTTTTTTTTTCCCTTTTTGCTAAAGTTGAAGTGGATTTTCATGGTTGGCATTTTTTAGGGGTTTTGAAAACATTCTTTTTCTTACATAGGAACTTGGCCTCGATCTACATGTCCAGGCTAAAATGTCTAGGTGTAAAAAACACAAACAACAGTATTAATTTTAACACATCAATCTTGAAGAAATGCCTGAAATTTGACTTTCCAAACAATTAATCTTTTGCTTTGCTACTTCTACACAAACCACCACCCCACCCCCGTGGCATTAAAAAATGAGAGGAAAACTATAAATGCAGCTAAGTCAGAATCATTCTCACTTACAATATTTCTTTACTACTACTGACATAATGCTACTTTTGGCTGCTGATCTCATTTTTACCCCACATCTGTGTGAGTGTGTGTGGAGAAGGCCAACCCAACTATAGTCTATTCTTCTGCTGACTGGACCATTTCCTTCAGCTACCTCCCTCCAGACTGAGCTAGGATTGCACAGGTGTCTTTCCTATGGGTGGGATTTCAGCCCGTCATCCTGCTGGAACGCAGCAGGCAGATCCAGAGAGAGTCAGTTCCTAAGTGAACATGGCCTTTGAAACTCATCAAAAACTCGGATCCTTCCCGCATTGTTGCAAGGTACCCAATTGTCAGTTGCAGGAGACCCAGAGTGTATGAGTTACTGAAAAAGTTGGCCTTCAAACTCTTCAAGCTCTGGATGCTTACGGATTCTTGAACAGGTTCTCAAAGGCTGAAGCCAGAGAGAAACAGGCATGAGTCGATCTAGAAATGTAGCTATGCACCTTTCATTTCTAGATCAGCGTATGTGTATCCCCACAAAAGTGGTGTCCAAAAAGCTTAATTTGAGTCATTATCTTAAGTAGGTAAGGTGGGATCCATCCCACATTCCCATAAGGAAATATTATTATTTTTTAGCCTGTGCATTTCTCTGTCTCTGTCTGGTACAAAAATTCAGGTCCTTCTTGTGCTAACTTTATATAGAATCATATTTTCACATATAACAAGGACTTGTATCTATTATCATTGTATTAACATTAGAAAAAAACGATTATTTTAGTGCTAGATCTATTAACATTGGGGCTTACATAATTTTATTTTGAACACTCACCGTAAGAAACTGAATTTTAACACTTAAAAAACGTTTGCCTAGCCTTAATTTTTATAATAAACTGGGTTGAAATTATTTTCTACATAGTTTACACCACATGGATCATCTGTTAACTTTTTTTCCTAGATAATTTTTAATCCCTGTCTATCAAAGCATGCAGGACTGTACTTCTCCACACACAGTCATTCCTTCTTCCATTTCTTGTGCATTTCAAGAGAAGGTAAGGAAGGGGTTGTCTATTTTTATTTAACTTTAAAACTACTATTATTTGGAAGTTTTAAAGTTATATAAAACACACCCAATTTACAAAGACATGTGTAGTGTGTGTGTGTGTGTGTGTGTGTGTGTGTGTGTGTGTACCGACTTGCTTTGAAGAGTGTCTCGGTTTGATGCTAAGTTTTCCATGTAGCTGCCACATTGACCATAATACTCAGTGGGTCACTAAACTGCTGCTGCCTGTTTCCTCTCTGCTCCTGCACCTTCTTTCCTTCTGTCTTAGACACTCATACACCTCTCAGTCTTGTTCATGTTCACCGTCTCTTTTATATACAGGACTTGGTTTGTTTCAGAGACATAAAACACCTAGTCAACCTTTTGCATTTAAGTCTTCAGATTCAGTCTACCAATCCTGAGCAAGAAAAAGAACAAGTTAAACATTAAAAGAAAATGTCTACTCAGTTTGATAATGCTCTGTCTTATTCTGGGCCATTGATTACTGCTTATTCATTAAGTATGATTGGTAAATGAAATTAGTTGAATTGTGTTCTAGATTGTATATAAAACAAGAACATTTAGTATTTACTTATGAATAAGTAATACCATGCTCCATGTTCATGTGGAATCCTGGAGAGATGGATTTAGATATCTGTGTCTCAAAGGTTTCACATATATAGCTTCTTAATATGTTGTATTTCTCATTTTTTGATCAAGAGGTCTTTGGGAGAAGGAAGCCAAATATCTTCTATCACAGAATTTAATGAACAGAGACTATTTGGAGAACAAGATATCCAAAATGATTTTTCCTACTTTCAACTTTAGCAAATGGAAAAAGGAAGAGAAGAAATGAAAATGAATAGTAAGGGGTTGGTTTCGTGAATGATTAGAAGGATAAAACCCAAACTATTCAGTGATTAAACATGAGATAAACTCATAATCCTTGAACCAACAATCTGTAAACCCCTTTGTGCATAACTGGACCCACTCCACAAACTCCATGTTGGTGGAAGCAAAGAAAAAGAAAATGTTCTAGCATCACAGAAAGACTTGATTCTGGCACTATAACAGGGTTATAGCTTTGAGTTGTTACAGAAAGCAACTTCATGCTAAAACTCTTTGTCTTTTTAAAATGTGTTTTTAAATAGAGAACCCTGCTAACATCTACTTTCACATACCTAAAATTGCAACACCAAAGGGTGCAGGAGACACAGATACTGTGAATAAAGAAGTATCATATTCAAGTATATGAGGAAGTATCACACATGGCCACAGAGAAATATATATATATATATTTATATCTATAATACTGTATCAAACAGATGGAATGGGGGTGTGTGAAACTGATTGTGTGGACACAAATCTAGCCAACCAACTGACATTCTAATCAGACACAAGCCCATCCTGACTTAAGTGCTTCAATCCTATGAGATGCACTTTGATACCCCTTCTTCAACCTGCTCTCAAATGCTTTAATCTGGCTTTTAGTTAAATAATTTATTGGAATGGCATACTCTGATATAATCATCCAGGTCCCGAACATCAATAACTTAGTTGCATCTTTCTTCCCTTTTATATAAAATAACACTTTTAAAAAAATGTGTTTCTTACATGCTCTTTCCTTCCTGCACTCAGACTCCTCGGTCTCACCAAACCTGTAGTAAGTAACAATGGATCATTTTTAATCTTCTCAACCATAAAGAGAATGGGGAGATGAGCAGCTTGGATTGTTAACAAGGCCTTTCAGAATGTATTGGATAGCCTTCAGGCACATGAAAGGTAAAAATGCAATTTTAAAAATAATAATACTCCATGCAACACAGAGCAGAGCGAAAATAATTGTCCAATTGTATCCATGTAAAGCCATGTGTTCTTGTTGCGGATGGAATTCAGATCATTTTCTGCATATACTATTCATTTTTTAAATATAAAATTGTAACAATTACTACAGTTTGGGGATGAGATTATTTATCTATGGTTTGTAAAGAATGAATATGACACCTGCTCAGAGCCCACTCCTGCCAAGAGCTCATGCCTAAATGTTACTCCAGTGCTAATGAGAAGTATTCACAAGCCCTGCTTAGCAAGCGCTGCAGTGACATCCTCAGCCAAAGTCGCAAGCTGAGGGGATTCGAGCAGGTTGATGCTCCCCGAAGAGGAGACATTGCTGAGTCGTCGGGGCGATGCCACGCTTGACCTGCTTGGGGACTGTGTGATGATCTCAGCCCCATGGTCTACGCGGGCCTTTGCGTGCTCTCGGAAGTTCAACTTCTGGCTGTCAATCTGTTTAAGAGGAACATTAGACCTCATTAGCCCAAGCATCTTCACCAGTCACCAGCTCTTTCCCATCAGCTCTATCCCATAGAACATGATGTCTATTCAGCTTAGCATCCCTCCTTCCGGTTTGAGAAGTACTTTAGCCAGTGAGCCATTTTGATCAAGCTATTTGAGAATGTAGTTAGGGATTCTGCTGGGCTACTAAAGTAGTAGTTGTAGGTTCTCCTATTTAGAAACATATCTGTACACGTGTGTGTGTGTGTGTGTGTGTGTGTGTGTGCGTGTGTGTCTGTGAAACAACAATTAATTAAAAACATTGTCATGAATTTGAAAGAGAAAGAAGGTTTCAGAGAGAGGAAAGGGGAGGAGGGAATGATGAAATAATGTATTATATTATGTATATTATAACCTTAAAAATAAAAATAATTAAAAATATCTTATAAGAAATATGCTTGCACAAACACATGACTGGTTCATGTGATCTTATCTCACCTTTACATTACCACCTCCAGGTACATGGTGAGCATTGTCAAGTGAGCCAACTTTAGCTTGGGCCTTTTCCTTGAAATCCAGCTTTACACTCTCAATTTTCACACGGCCACCACCTTCAGGAGGAGAAAGCCTTTTTTTAATGCCTTGCTGAAATGGAATCATATATTTATAAAAACTACTCTCACACAAGGATAAGCTGTATAAAGTGCCAGAGAAGGTGTATTCTTCTGCCCTAACTAGACATGTTAGGAATGTTCAGTCTACTTCATTTTGCAGTATGATCCAAGACAATGGCACCTTTCCTATACTGTTATACACATTACTTCATGTATTATGCACTACTTTCAAATCCATACCTGTCCTATAAACCAGAGAGCTTTCCTTGCTATAACACAACCTCTAGAAGTAACACAGTAATGCAAATACATTGCATCCTTTCTTAACCTTTGGGCATTTAATCTTTTATTATTTTTACTAGAAGACATTAAATGGACATGAAACTGTTCTTTATATGGGAGCAAGTCACTTATCTAAAAAAAAAAAAAAAACAAACTTTTAAGTTGTGATGGTGCCAAGTCCTAGATAGCTTGAGCTGCCAACTTGATAAACCCAGAGTCATCTGAGAGAATCTTAATTGATGGCTTTTCCAGATCTGACCACTCTGTTAGAAATTGTCAGAAACAACAATGAAGTGATTTAAACTCTATTGAAGGGAGAAATATACAACACTTTATGTAAGAGACCTAAGGATCTGAGCACCTACAAGGAATCCTGGAATCAATCCTCCATACATAATGGGCAAGAATACTTCTTTCATTTGTAAATTTTCAACATCACCGACTGTGCCGATGAAATAAGCTGAATGCATTATAACTAGTTGCACAGTCTCTCCTTTAAGATGGAATGCTAGGCTATGACTTGCTAACCTCACTCTACCACTGTTCAGATAACATTGAGACAGGATTTAGATCATGCCATTTCCTATAATGCAAACAATCTCAAGTGTGATAGTCTGCTGTTGGCGCTGATGCAACACAACCCTTTAAGAGAGCTCTTTACTCCATCCCTGTGTACCTTTCAGACTTTCAAACACGAATTTCCTCTACATCCCAAAGTACTAGTTGTAGTACTAACTAGTAGTTATCCAGTGTCTCTCAGTCTGTTTGTAACCATGGCTAAGTGTTTGCTGATATCTTGGACTTAGAAAGGTGGACTAGGATCCCGTAAATATAGGTGCAGTAAGAGATGTATTTTACTTTCAGAGGATGCTTGATTTCAATCACATGCATTCATCTGGGAGAACTGCATATTGATCTTTTAATCTTATATTTTCATGGGATTTTGCTTTAAAAAATGCTTAAAAGGATCTCTAAAAACAAACGTGGAAAACGCTTTTTCAGTTTGGAATTCTTGATGCTTATGTAATGCCCTGTAAATTTTCAGGGTAATTATCACACATTATTCAATGTTCCCACACTTGCGAAAATCACAAGGGTCAGCACATTCCAAGTGCAATGGAGGAGGCTGGCACTGGGGAAGCGTTCCTGATCATAGCATCCTCTCTGACAGATAAACATAAAGAAAGAAGTCCCACAAAGATATAATCTCATGTCTTGTGACATCTATCTTTACTGTGCTAACTCCAGACATTTATGTTAATACCCATCTGTTTGGCCAGAGACTTCTTGAAATTGGGAGGTACTGAAATACATCTTCAGAAACTTTCATTTCTTTTCCTCCTGAAGTTTAGGTTGGATAGACTACAAAGTAATTCACATGTATGGGAGATATTTCTAAATATGTACTGTTTCATGGAGGGTTGTTTTTCCTATGTTTTTCCCAGTCTGTGGCTTTTACTTGTTGGCTGTGATGAGATTCGCTTCATTCACAGTGATCCATATAAATGCAATTGTCTTAGTTAGGAGGTGGAGAATGTTGGGACTTTGAACTAGGAATATTAATTATTCATTTTTGCACTTTTGGTAGACTTTGGTAGAACTTACTCTCTTAAGGTATTTTTTTTTTAATGGGTGCTGTGTCAACATAGCTTGATTAAAATGTTATTGAAGTTTTTTCTTAAAAGGAAAGAAAAATAAGATGATACAGACACCAAGTACAGCCAGTAAAGAAAGCTTGCATGGGCTGGTTCTGTTGCTTTCCCCCTAGACAGTCTTATGTAACATTTGAATTTAGAGACATTTGCCTCTGCATGTAAAATACTTTGGCAGCCATAATGAGCAATAATTATGAGAAACTATAATCTCCATCAGGCAATAAAGTAACGTGTAGGCAATTTGATTTGTGCCCTTTGGTGCTGAACTGTTTTCTTTGCTTTCATGGTAGATGCTGCACATTCCCACAGCAACCTTGAGAAAAGATCGCTATTGTCAAGGATCACCATGCTGACATGTCCTTTACAAATGTAGTCATCCTATTTAGTTATAATAGGGGAACCAGATTTAGAAATAAGTGGGAGTCTGTGACAATAGTCTTTTATGTACAGCAATTCATACACAGAATATTTTCTTATCTCTATGATGGTTTCTGAGCATCCAAACTCCAGGTGAATTTGACTAATCCCATCTGTCCAGAATCAAAGAAACCAGTATTTTCTTTTGCATTCTGCAAGAAAAATGGCAATATGGCAAAATACCTCAGCTATGTTACAAACAGAACAGTACAAGTCAATTGTGCAGTGGCAGCCCAGCTATGGACTGGGGACTTTGAAGATCTGAACAAAAGGACATGCCCCTGATACTCCTGAACAGGGAACACAGATCCATTGGGGCGGTTCTGTACCCAGTAATGCAGATTCCATATACAAAGACTCAATTATTTTGATTTGTCATATCATTTGGCACCGGGTAGACTTATTTTTAAGTACTTCTAATGTAGTTGTTCACACTGATATTTGTTCTGATATCATTGTAGCCAATCCAAAGAGTCCTAATAATTTTCTCTCCTAAAGTCTCACCTTAATTATTGTTATATCTCATTTTGACAGTACTTGAGATAGTGATTAATCTAACTAATCTACATTTGGTTTATATGTTAAGATACCAAACACATGGCTAAATTATTTAAAGATAAAGGCAATTAATTATATTACCATTCTGTAACCCAGTGGTATGCTATAAATTTTATAGTGTCAAAATTTTCTCAAGAACATCTGACAGTTATCCATTATTATGTATGTCTGGAGGTGGAATTTAGCACAAATAAACTATTTGTCATACTCAGAGTGACAATGATTCATGTCATATTCATACTCTTGAAAGAAGGAGCTAGCTATGGCAAGTGGAAATTTAATTTCTACTTCAAAGTTCTATGCTGTGAGATACCCTAAAAGACAAGAGGTTCTAATGCCAAGTGAGTTGGGGGCATATTGCATTCTGCTGAGAATTTCCAGTGCATATTGACTTGAGAAAGAATTAGAGAAATGACTCAGATAAAGGACTTTCCTCAGCTCTGATACTCAATTTTGCTTTACATAATGAAGAAAACACAGTTTTAGGAAAAACACGTAGAAATGCTTTGGTCACCGTTCTTATCTGTAAGACGTGGTGAATATTGCAATCTACATGTTTTGAAAGAGCTCCAATGTCTGTGCCTGTTCCATACACATGGTCTCTTCCAGGTAATTAAGTCCACTAATCCCAGAGTAAGATGCTTTGACAGTTTAAACTTAAATTTCTGTCACTAAATGCATGGGTATCAAGAGCTTGAAACACTATTTTTCAGTCAAAATTTTCACAAAGGTATAAGGAACTGTCTACTTCTTCAATCCAATTAATGTTTCTAAATGATCACAAATATGCCATTTTTTACCTGGCCTGTGACGGATGTTCTTTAGAGAGCCACATTTGGATGTCACATGGCTTAGGTCTATCTTCTTAGTAACAATTTGTACCTGCGGAATGACAGAGAATGAGCTTAAGATGTCTTAGACATGAAAGCTCCATCCCCAAGATTATACACAAATCTGGACATGTGCCCACATTTGTAACATGTAGTACTGCATTCAGAAACACACACACACACACACACACACACACACATCTATTCCATATATTTCAAACTAGAAATAATAGGTAAAATGCCTGGAATAGAAGATTTATTAGTAGAAAATTGATTACATTGTAAGAGCATGGGAACAGTTATATTAATAAGGCAAGCACCTTTTGAAAACAAAAGCTCCACCATATTAATTTTTTCATAGCAAAGAAGCAAGAGGAGGGTGGGTTATTATTTATAAAGTGACATATAAAACACTACTCACAGTAACAAGTCCAGCATGAAGACAGAAGAAAATTCTAAGTGAGCTTTCATAAACCGTTCTCTTATTTTGGCTAAGTGGAATAGTTTTCTTGCATGCTGAGTTAGAAAATTACATTATTTTTCTTGCTTTTATGTTTCATTAAAATATTTCTCCTGTCAGTATCTGTAGCAGAGTTTTCTACTGCCCATTGTGGTGGCCCACTGGCCATCAATATCAGAAGAATGTGAGAATTTAAGAATGTACGAATTCCTCAGGGATATGCACAACAGAACAAATGATTCTTCTCTTAAGGAAAGTTAAAAGCCACCGTTTTGCTGAAGCTCCCATTTTACCTTAGTATAAGAGCTTGAGTTATCTGAACTTAGTCCTACTACTGAATCGGAGCTAGAGGCATTTGCCATGCGAGGGCATCACGGCACATCTTCTGTTACTCTCAAGGGAACAGACTGGACCAGAGCTTCTTCTACAGAAGAGCACATGATGTTACATACATGTATACTCGGGAGAGTAACCAACTCAGTGTGGATATTGAGCTGAGGCATAGACCAGCATCCACGAAGGAGTCCAGTAAATACTATTGTGGGATTTCCACAGCAGAATCTACTTTTCTCAATCTACATTGCTTATTGGGTAATTGCTCTTTATAGAAGGGACTGATATTCTCTTTTTGGGGCTTAAATCAATTTCTGCCCAGCTGAAGAGTGAGAAAACAGGATTCTTAGACTCCTGAAGATTTAGGGTCTGACACCTTGTATATTATGTAGGTCACAGATGATCAGAGCTTAATGTTTAGATGGCAGAAACACAGAGTGTGATTCACCAGTTGGAATTATCCTTAGTTTACGAGGAGCCACGGTTTCTCTGAGTTTAGCTGACTGCTTCAACTCTGCCTCACCCCACATGTAAGAAGCATGAATCCAGTATTCATTTCCTTTCCTAGGATATTATTTACACTAGATGGAAGAGACCGGGAAAATCCCATCAGGACAGAATGTTGGCTGCAACCACCGTCTTTTCACTTTGAATTATAGATGAGCCCTGCTTCCCCAATTTTGTATTATTTGAAAAGATATCCTAGCTCTCATGAATAATGAACCATGGAGGCTTGCCATTACATACCCTGAGCAGCTTTCAAGTACATCAGCTTTTGCCTCAAGAGTAATTTAAATGGAGTTTAGAAACACGTGAGCCTGGCTCGCTTCTTCAGAGGGATAGAGAAAGAAGTTCTCTGGTGACTGAAAAGGCCAGGGGACAGTTAGCAGGCGAAGAGGGTTGGTCATGGCAGATCTAGCAGGCTTTCCCTTCTCAACCAATCTGATGGACAAGGATGGGACACCCATCACCAGGAAAGCAAGCCACTACGCTAGATGGCACATGTTAAGACAGTAGTGTGTTATGAGAAGCACAAGGAAGGAAAGAGGCTGCTGGCTGTGCAGGAGGCTCCACACAATCAAGGCAGCTTCCTCGGGGAAGCCTCTACTTACATTTCCGCCCCCGGCAGAATGTTTGATGTTATCCTTGGAACCACATCTTGACTGAACTTTGCTAAAATCGATCTTCTTGTTTAAAATCCTAACCTAAAAGGAATCGGAGGTAACAATTTTTTTCCAGATACTGGGTAGAGAGAAGTAGAATGGGGTGTGTATGTGTGTGTGTTTGTGTGTGTGTGTGTGTGTGTGTGTGTGTGTGTGTGTGTGTGAACTATAGAGACTTTCAACTCCCTTCCATTCATGGTCATGTAAAAGAGTCTACACAACAACTCAACTGTAGCTATGTCCTGAAGAAGTATGAGTCCATATTTCCCTGAACTCTCAAAGGCCAAGTGCTCCATAGTTTTAGGTAACCTAGCTCTCTCTATATAACTAAAATCAAGAAGAATGAAAAACAAAAACAAAAACAAAAACTAATATTTGGACTATCTGTGATGGGGAGGCTGACAACCTGTGGGCTCTGGCTTACTCAGTGGTGCAGCACAGTGTAGGTTAGCCCAGGGTCTCAGAGGGTATGCCAGCGCTCCTCCCAGTTCCACAGTGTCACCCATCTCTTACTAACCGCCTCCTGACCCCTCTGTTAGTGCACACTGCATAGGAGAGGCAGATGCTTGGTCTGCCTGACAGTTCCAAGTCAGGGTTCTCATTCAGGAAAGAATTCCTGGTTCCCTAGGAAGATCAACATAGAACCCCACATGTGCTTCCAGTTTGTCTGTAGCTTCTGAAGGCCACCTTCTTGCAACAGCTCCTGAGCTACCATTAGCCATTAGTGTCCATGGGGAAGCATTCTTTCCAGCTGCCAAGGGGAGAGAACCAGAACTGACATATGCTGGGTCATCCCAACATCATCTCGTCTTTACTGTGGCCTCAAGACTGCTTTATTTTCTTTGTTCAGGTATTCAAGCATCCTTCCTAAGAACCACAGCAAATAAGGACCCGGAAAGACATTAATGTGCTGTAACATACCGAAACAGTCATAACTCTTATAATGTCTTGCATATGTCTCTTGAATTGGCAAGCTTGGAAGGACAAACAATATAAACACAGAAAGAAGGCTTTAGGTTTGTGATGGTCATTGCTGCCCTTGTTTGTTTGTTTCTATTGGATACTTCTCCCCCATAGATTAAAAAAAAATCACATTTCTAAATCTTTAAGGTATGGTTTATCTTCTATCCAAAATCTAAATAACTTCAGTTTAAATGTACAGTCTTCTTGAGAGCATTAACAAGCCTTTAAGTGTTTGCAGAAAAGAACCTCCTATTTTTTAAAAGGGCCATAGAATCCTATTTTTAGCTGGGCAAGGTTTGAATCACAGTGCCTCTCTGACATGGACAAGATAGCTTGTTCCTTGCAGAGAAATATCCTTGGCAGCTCTCGTCAGGAGCCCAAGGCAAGGAAGTCTTGTCAACATTTAAATTCGAAAGATGTGATGGCTAGGTTGTTCTCTAGGGCATAACAAAACTTTCAATATAAAAACTGTAGGCTCAGCACAGGATTTACAGCCACCATTAAATTAAGTGAACCACATTCTAAGAGTTTTACATATGTTGTGGAAGAAGTCGCTCTTAGAATTGTAGAGACCAAGGCCAAACAAGCCATTAAAAGAGTCAGATGCAGATATTTATACCCAACCAATGAACAGAAGCTGCTGAGCCCTGTGGCTGAGTTAGGGAAAAGCTGGAGGAAGCTGAAGAGGAGGGTGACCCTGTAGAAGGACCAGCTGTCTCAATTAATCTGGATTCCCAAGATCTCTCAGATGTTGGATCACCAACCAGCATACACCAGCTGATATGAGGCCCCCCAATACATATACAGCAGAGGTCTTGGTTCAGTCAGAGAAGATGCACTTAATCCTCAAGAGACTGGAGGCTCCAGGGAGTTTGGAGGTCTGGTGGGATGAATAAGGTGGAGACATCCCTGTGGAGACAGGGCATGGGAGTGGGGTGAGGAGGTATGAGATGTGGAACAGTAGGAGGGTGGACTGGAAGGGGAATAAAATCTGGAGTATAAATAAATAAATAACTCCCCCCCAAAAAAACTACAGGAGCCACTGCATCTAAAACCTCAAACATAAAATGTTTTCAGAAGGAAAATTCTATTGACTTGCTCCTAGTAATAGCATTTTAAATAATCCTGGAAATGAAAAAGAATTTACACGAGCTATTTTAGCTAGTCTGTGGGGATAAAAGGTAATGTTAAATTTATTTCGTAAATTTTAATCTAAGCATTAGAGTCTCACTGCTATCATTAGAAGTGAAACATTGATTCCTATATACTTACCATAAGACCGGAAATACAAGTTTGGCTACATAGATCTTTTGGATGCTAGCATTTAATTATTTGATGATTTTATGATTTCCAAAATAAACCAAAAGGATAGCTTTGTCAATATCATTTTGAATGTTCTAGGATCTAAAAATCCTATAATTTAAAGAGCCTATTTCTGTTATTTTTCTGCCCAGAGTCACACACACTTGCCAGTGAAAAAGTTACCTGGTCTTTTGAAATGGTATATCTCCTCAATGACTATCCAATTTATATAAAGCAGGTGTTTGGCATGAATAGTTGCATTTTCTTTACAAACCTATGTATTGTGATGGCTTCAGAACAGTTTTATTTAAAATGAGGAAAAAGGTGACTACATATATATAGAGTGTGTGTATGTGTGTACATATGTGTGTGTATATGTATGTATGTGACTGTGCGAGTGTGTGTACACAGCCATCCATGTTGCTTGATGACTAAATGTAAATGTTTGAAGGTGATTTTATTCTCTTGGATTTTACTCAGACATTGGAGATTTACTACAGTTGACTTTTTATTCAGATAAAGGTCATATAACTACGAGACATTGTAAATTTAATCAGAAGTTTGAGAAATCGTACTAATTCTATCTGTTCCTCTACCTTGCTTGAGAATCACCTAGTTATTCTTTTGGATACGCTAGTGGGATTTTAGCACGGTGATTTAAGCACAACAACTTGCCACCATGTCTAATACAAATGATAAGCTGTTCCTTTAGAGGTACTAACATTCCTCCCATTAAAAAATGGGGTTATTCTTGTGAGTAGTTACTTGGAAATTTTGGAACCTGTAGAATGTGTGAAGGTAAAGTCCTGATGGTCAGGTGTTAGGAAGATAGTACACGTCAGTGGTGTCCATCCTAGGATCAACTTCAATTTGTTCTTCAAGGAGATTTTATTTATTTATCCTGCTATACATCAGGGTTTTTTACCTAAAGAACTGAATGTCAGTTTTCTTGTTGAGATAGAGGTAATGTTGGTGTGTGTCAAAGTCAGGACTGTGTACAGTCTTCAAACACCTGGAGATATGGGGCTCGTTGCAAAACCGTAGCTGTCTTCTCCCATCTGAGTTTGTTTACTAGAATCCGTATGAAAAGGAGGTGGATGGTGACTTCCAAATAGCCTCTCAGAGCAATGAGCATCTCCTCTGCTGCTGATTATTTCTTAGCCCAGCTTACAATGAATCTTGCCTTTGATTACAGAAGTTTCCACCTCTCTCCAATGGATCCCCAATTCCATCACTCCAGTGGACCAAAACAGTTGGTCTGGTTGTGTAAAAGCCTCCAGATTAAAACAATAGCAAGACTATATTGGAATCCTGAAGATGGGAAGTCAGCCACGCTGCTGATGCCCCTCAGTGATGTGCACAGCGAAAAGTTTATATTCTCATGAAACACGTTTGGGTTTAGGACCACTACTATTAACTCAGAATTTAATTAGCCCTGCCTGTTATGTCTTCAAAACTATTTATGCCAATTTAAATAATAAATATTCTTAAAGAGACACTTAAGCTGAAATAAATTTAAGTCAAACACAGGATTCCATAAAAAGCTAAAGAGAAAGGGTAAGTTAGAGGGGCTGATACAGAACGTGAAACATGGCACATAAAGTGGGGCCATGCTTGTGCAGAGTAGACAATGCCTGGGGATTTGGAAAGTTTTGTCTTTTGCTATGCTTTAATCCAACCTCCTAAGAGGGGCATGGAAGGACTACTGTAAACACAGCAGTCATTGTAATTCTAGGAAACAAATTAACTTCTGAACAACTAGCTCCTCACCACACCGTAATACTGGCCCAGAGAAAAGACATTTAGAAAACAACACCACGATTTTGAAGGTATTTTAGTTCTCCATGTCTTAATTAGCCCTTAATCATAATCTCTGGGGATGCTTTATCTCATACCAAAGGAATAAGATGTTTTTAAACCATCTTTACGAATCACCAACTTCTGTGAAGGTCAACCTGAAGCAAGCCTAGGGTCACAAATAAACTAAAAGAGAAAAAAATGGATGTCTTCATATTTTTGTATTGATTTAATCTTAAAGAGTTCTGCAAATTAATGGCTGAAACCACAATAAGAAGGTTGGAGTAATGTTAAGGAACCCTCAAAGAAAATCATGTACAATTTCTGTCAAATGGTATCAATATCATTTTATATTTATTATTTTCTTTAGTTTCTATGTGGTGTTATAGAAATGATTAACAATTCTTTGTGAATCAGATGATAGATAATTAATTTAAAAATTAATATTCTCCAGGACACAAAAAAGCCACATTTAGTGAAAGACAGCCTGAGAACATGAGGTTTTTAATGACAAAAGAATCTGTACTGTAGTCTCAGCATGTTGAGAGCTGAGGCAGGGGCATTAGTTAAAGAAGGACAATTGGGCTTTGCAGCAAAACCTTGTCTCAAAAGGTTAATCCATTTTAGACATCTCTCTTTTAGAAGTCCAAGCAAAGAACTTTCCATTTAAGGCTAATGATATGTTATATTGATTTTACTTAACTCTCCTACATTATTTTCATATAATACTAAATATGCAATAGAATGCTATTTCTAAATGATCCCAAAGATTTTCTCTTATTAAATGGGGAAAACTGATGAATTTAAGAATAATAAAAATTTGTTTTAGTTTTAAATTATAGCTTAAATAAATTTGTTAGAATTTCAGCTATATTTGTGGCTGGCTTTAATGCTTTCTTACACACCATATTTTCACAGCATCTTCCTGTGAAAATGTATCTGTTTGTCTACACACATTACAACTGTTTATAAAGGGTCGCATTGTCCTCTCCTCCCACGGCTCATCAGTTGACAATTCTTAAGCTTTTGGATTCCCAGAACAGAACTGCAATGTGAAAAACCAGTGAAAGTTGATGCTACGGATGCAGCAACAAAGACTTTTGGTGTTGATGGTAGGCAGGGATGCTTGGGGATTTCAAACTTCAGCAAGAGCCTTCTCTGAAACCTCCTAAGATAGAATTTTCTTGGCAAAAAGGAAGGATGTCAGGAGTCAGAGGCAGAAATTATAGGAGACAAGTAGAGGAGTGACAGAAAAAACACTGAGATTCAGAGGAATCTAGGATCCAATGAGCATTCAAAGGGTACACTTTGCTGTTTGTATACTGCCTTTATATCAACAATAATTTAAAAATCCCTATGAAGTTGAACCATTCCATACCATATTAATATTCTATGAGACATATTAAACAGTATTTGTCTCATTTTCTTCGAGGACCACAAAGCTAACTTTAATATATCCAAATCCACAAAGCTGTAGAGACTCCTTTCAGAGACCAACCAAAGGATCCTTGCACATATAGTTGAGTCAACCAGTAGCAAATAATGACCAGAATGAAATGAGCTATCAAATAATTTTTCATTTATTTCCTAAGCTTGATTCTCCAGACAAGATCCAGACCCTGTAACATCTCTCTCCTGTGCACAAGACTGTCAGATTATAATACACCAAAAGCAACTTAACCGTGAGTGGGACTGTTCATCTGATATCAAGTATGTGTTCATGGCATTCTTACCTGACCCCCCTTAGGCTGGTACTTGATGTTGTCGGTTGATCCAATTTTGGATTTGACATTCTTCAGGTCCGGCAGAGGTTGGTTAATGAGCCGAAGCTGCTTGGGAGTGGCTGGGGACTTGGGAGGAGTGCGGATGATAGCGACCTTCTTCTCACTGGGCACCAAGATGCCAGATTTGGGGGTTCCTGGTGTCCTGGGATAGCTTGGGGTTCCAGGGGTGCCTGGGGTACGTGAAGAGTAGCTTGGGGGTGTTCCCGGGGTGATTGCAGTAGATCCAGGGGTAGTAGGTGTTGAGGTGCCACTTTTTCCTGCTCTGCGAATTGGCTCTGACCCTATAGAAATAAACAGGTAAGGCACACATGCACACACATAGAGAAAGATAGATAGATAGATAGATAGATAGATAGATAGAGAAGAAAACCATATCAGAACACTAAAAAAGTACTTTTCTCAAGGTATTTTTCTTCCCACACAAAGTTAGTACTCATATAATACGTAATTCAAATGCATTCAAAACTCTCATGGAACTCCGAAATACTGTTTACAGGTGAGACCCTCTTTTCCTTTCTTTAGGTTCATAATCTGGTGGTATTTTTGGATATATGTTAATATATAAATTTAAGACTTGTATCTTTTCCCTATTTGGTCTCATAGTTCTTATTGGGAGTGGTTGGAAACTATTCTCATGTTTTTATGATTATTGAGGCATATAAATGACCTGTAGTTAGAAATAGCATACATTTATTGTATTATGTGGATTCCTGGTTGTGGGAAGGCTCCTGATGGCACATAAATCATGCATTTCTCCCTGCAAGTACATCCATGGTGAGACTTAGATGTACACATGACACACAGTGCATTTACTTCCCATGGTTTTAATTTGGGGGGCTTCAGTGTTAATCTCTTAGTATGTATTGAGAATTCTGAAAGCTCCAAACTAACACATTTGCTAAGGGGCTTTATTGTACATTGAGTTAAGTGAACGAAACTTCCCCTCTCTACTGCACCTAGAACTACATATACCTCATCCTCCCAGTGTTTATGAAGTTCCTGCATGGTATTGTTCCCCTCAAATTCTTTTCAAAGGATGCAAAATGCCAGGACATTGCTGTGTGTAGCTAAGGAGATGACACTTGCCCTTCTAATTGCCCATGCACATTTTTTGCTATTGCTGGGTGGAGCTAAAATAGGCTCAATATTTGTAGATGTCAACATGTCTGTTACACTCACTATCCCCTGACACAAGAGAATAAACTCTAAACCAAATCAAAGCTAGATTATCAGAACAGCATTGTCTCATAAGATCAAAAATCTCTTAAAGGGCAGGACAGGGAGGCTCAAAGAGGTAGGTTTATTTAGAAAATGCCATTTTGTTTCCACAGCAACAAACATAGGCATACTTGAAGACATTCTTCTGGGAAGCACATGATACTTTTGTCTGTTGTACTTTCTTCTGGATTCTTGTGTTTGTCCAGTTCCAACCCTAGATATATGAGGGGGAAAGTTGCTTCCTTGGAGATTACTGACTCTTAAATGTCCTCCCTGCTAATGTATCCCAACAATTTACTTTTGCTTATTCTCTGCTGAATCAGAGTCTCTGAGTGAAGTTGGGGCTCATATATTGGCTAAGTTTTCTGGCCACTGAGTTCTGGGATGCTCCTACCTGCTCAGGGTTGGGGTTACAGATGTTCAGAGCCCAATTCAGTCGCCCACAATTTTGTCGAAATACTATCCCAGTTGAATTATCTCCCTAGCCTTGGGTTTTAGGTTTTCCATGTATATCTTAAGATACGCTATTTTAGTAAGAGTTAACAGTGTAGAAATGAATAAAGCAACTCAATGGGCGATTACTAAGGTAAGCTTCTTATACATTTAAAGGATTAAAGGAAAACAAAGTAGGATGGCCTACTGGTGGTCCGTCGGGCTGAAGAGATGGAGCTGTTCAGAGAGAATGAGTTCTCATCCCTGTCTCCTGATACACCCCTGCGAGGAGGGAGGATGGAGGAAGGTCTTGGGAGGGAAGAACGTTTTTCTGGGCTCTTGGTTATTCCATCCTGATTAGAGAAAACAAAGGGTATTAGGTACAGTTTAGTTATGCAACAGTGCTCTGGCCATTTTTCCTGGAAAATTCTTTTTTTTTGATACACCATCAACTTTAATATACTAATACAACTTTCTATTTAATCACTTAGAATTTATAGTTTCTGAGTTGTTCTAGGTTGTATTTAATCTTGAAGTAACATTATCAAAAATGAATTGTGATTTTTAGTTTTTAAACCAGAATATAGATGAAACGAATTTACAAAAACATTTCTTCATAAATCACCAATTTGACCAAAAGCTTTATTAGCATGATGGTTTATTAGAATAGACTGGGAGGGAGCTTTGCAATATCACATTCCATCCACGAATAAAACTACCCATTCTCAAGTATGTGGTGGGAACTTGAAGTCTACTACATCAAGTTATGATTTCATTCTCACTGCATATTAAACATTATGCCCAGTTTTGAAAAATATTTATTTTATTTATATGAGTATACTGTAGCTGTCTTCAAACGCACCAGAAGAGGAGCATCAGATCCCCCTACAGATGCTTGTGAATCATCATGTGGTTGCTGGGAATTTAACTCAGGACCTTTGGAAAAAAAAAATCAGTGCTCTTAACCTCTGAGCAATTTCTCCAGCCCTGTTAGATACATTTTAAAGCTGAGGGATTGGGATCAATGATTTAATGTATTTTTTTTTTCAATTATCACAGTTTTCCTGTGGCAGAGATGGTAGGGAATCCTGATGTGTCTGATGGGGTCTCCTAGTGTTATACAGAATATAGTTTGCTGTTATTTGACTATACATTATCTATTGCATATGTTGGATATGGTACATGCCACAGTGCAACACATTTTGTTTTGTTGGCTTTTAGTTAATATTTCATAAAACAAATAAACAAAATTAATAATGAACACAATCTAGAAAATGGGATCCTTTGCACTTTTTTAAAAATATGGAGGCTGATCATCAAAGTTTGGTTGTATTTGTTATTACTATAGTTTACTGCTAAGGCCATCATAGACTGAAGAATTTTATATCTTTTCTCTCGTAGATTTTTCTGAATCATGGAATATAACATTCTGATTTCATTCCTTTTGGCACCATTTATTGCCCTTCTTCTCACCTTGTTTGCTAACTTTGAGTAAGGCAAATGGTGTGTGGAGCCCGCTGATGTGTTATTATATTGATAAAAAAAACCTGTCAGAACATGCAGCCTTTTTAGTCATGCTAGGCTAGGCTGAGCTGTATCATGGGGGAATTTGTACTCTTGGTGAAGCATGAATCTTTGACACAAGGAAGTTCTAGCCAGGAGAGAAAACAAAGACAAGTACACAATCAAAGACGTTATAAAATGTGTGATCATATAAGAATATAACCAGTGGCATGAATATGGGAGAAGAGGGGATGCTTACTTAATAGCACCTTTTTCAGATGACATTCAGTCCAGAATACTAGTTAAAAAAAAGTCAGCTGTGCATAAATACCAAATCAGTGCCAAGCATTTTGCCTGGTAAAATCTAATCTAAAAAAGGCAGTCATATTACTTATATCTTTTCTTTCACATGTTCCAGCTATTTATGATCCACATACAGTGTGCACACAGTTAACCCACACAGAGTGTGCACACAGTCAACCCACATACAGTGTGCACACAGTTAACGCACATATAATGTGCACACAGTTAACAATTGTTGAATGGCAACGAGTCAGTGGAAGGATAGATAGATAGAAGAATGGGAGGACAAATAGTGTTGGTTAGACATAGAGAAGCCTGATTCGTAAAATTCTAAGACCCAAGTGTTGTACATGGTCAAATGGTCACAAAATTACATAACATAGGAGTCATTAATTTAGAAATGTGACCTAAAGAGTTGGACGACATAATTCAAAGTGGAAGCAACGTACAATTGTGATGTTTAAAACTAGTATTATTTGTATTATTATTATTAGTAGCAGTAGTAGTATTTTTTAATTTTAAGGAAGAAGCAGATTGGTATTAAATTCTTTCTTAGCCAAAGACCATTCTAGATTTTGGTTCTGCAGTCTGGACTACCAAAAGAAGCACAGCAATCCCTGAAAAGACAAGGTAGCCTATTCTTTTGAATAATTGTTCAGAAAAAAAGAAACATTTCAAGGTGTTCCTATATCTCCAAAAATGGGTTATTCTGAAGAATCAGCTATACAAGGTTTGTAAAAGTAACTCTGACTACACATGCTATACATGTAGATATATGCTTATAATGTACATTATTTTCAGTGAATTCACTTTGAAAGCAACTTATTTATTTGTGGTTTTGTAAAGACAGGAGAAATACGCTCTGTGAGAGGTTCCTTATCCAGGAGGTGACTGACCACTGGCATAATGCCCAAACCAATTACAAACTGCTAATGTATAGTTTTGTGAGTAAGATCACCCCAGTCTCAGGGATTAAAATAAGAGTCTCTACAATCATGAATTCTGCATTTCAAGGATGTGTTGAGAACTAAAAATTGGATCCAAAAATTAGTGTAGGGCTAGGACTAATATAATTGTAATAAGCAAATCTTTCTATGACCTGGGTAAAAAATGATGGTAAACAGTAAATCTCGGATTGCCTTAAGGCTGTGTATATAGCGCTTCCTTAAGAAGAATGGATACTATTCTGTATCGATTTTATGAATGAGACCTTCACACAATCTGTAGGTTCTCAGTCTTGCTGCAGCTAGAAAGTGACGCCTACAGGAACCGCTCCTCTGATAAGTATAGCCACATCTTGATCATGTTTGAAAATCTTTAAATGATACATACTTAAGGCCTATTCATGGAAAGTACTACCTTAAAGATTAAGAAAACATGCTTTTAGATTATCTGCATTGACTTAATCAGAAATATAATAAGGATTGTTATATGGGATTGTTTTAGGAGCAAAGCAAAAGCTGACCAAACTATTGTACTAACTTAATATGATTCTTATGGACACAGGATAGTCACGATATTTTAGGAATTCTAAGAGGACAAGATCAGCATTACCAGTAAAAGATCATCAGGATTTAATTTACAGGTAAGGCTAACCCCTGGGGGGACTTCATGTAAGAAAAAAATGGGTTGGATTAGTGGCTCTGATAGAGGCTATGGTGCATGCCACATTTCTGGGAGACACTGTTAGAAAGACAGAGAGAAATAACAAAGCAAAAAGAGATAATTCAAATAAATAACTTGATTCGGCTGTTATACAAATAGAGGACAAAACTGAGGTTTTCCTTCTAAGCTGTAACAGTACAGACACTTCAATGGAGAGATCAGCTCCCGCAAATGTGCATTTTCCTCACTCCTCTATGGGATCAGCATCTTTAGTTGGAGAAGTGTAATTGGGTGAGCACAAGTCATTATTTCATGATTGATCTCACTTGAAAAAAAATGAATTTAAAAATGCAACCAGAAAAGAAAAATGAAATAGCTAACCTGCCTCTAGGTGAGAACGAGACATAAAGGACCCATCAAAACCTAAATGAGTTAAAGGGAGGGGCTGGCAAGCTTAATAATGGACAGCAGCTGATAACTCTGAGTTAGACTGAGGAATTTGCAGTACATCATATGAGAAGGAATGGGGGTTCCAGGAAACTTTAACAAAGGGCACTAGGTATTAAGAGGTGTAAACAAATGATAATTCAGAAGAAGAAACAATAGAGTAACCTTTATCCAGAAACATGAGATAGATTTGGAAGGGTAAGCAATAGCTTAATTCCAATAACGTATGCAGATAGCATCTGCTCAAAGTTAAGTGTGTCTACTTGAAACTTTTCCTAAAGAGGAAATTTTCAGACTCATTTACTGTATCTGTGATTGAAATTTCTTTTATTTTAAAAATAATGTCAAGTAATAATTCATCCTATTTAATGAATACTTAATGACTCATGTAGGTACAATGCTGTTTTGTAAAGTTACTGTGTTTAACTTTCTCAACTACATTATTATACAGGAAGTTTTAGAAAATTGATACATGATTAAAAGATCACATAGCTAAAAATATTCAGGATTGAGGCATGATAAAATGCTAGTTGTTTTAAAAGTCAGAAATAGATATTAGAGATCCAAATATCACTGTCACATTGTACTCAAAATGCAGGTCCATATTTACTTAGGCAATAAAGGAGTTATATTACTTACTATTTATTAACACATCTGTCTAATTTGTAAGTACTCATATAAACACTGACGTTTTCCTCTTTATCAAATAAAGACTCTCAGTTTGAGATGATTAACAAAAGTTTGGTTAACATTGGACACAAAACACTGTCTGTATTAATAGGAAAGTGAACGTTTTAAATATTACCATATTTGATAAGCTAAGAACTGTGATTTAAATATTACCTAGGGTTGTAGAGTTGCCAAAATTGTCTCATAAGATACTTACTGAAATCATTCCAATTGTTCATTGTAAATTTAGGATTTCATTATTAGACCTTAATTGCTTTTCTTCCAATTTTAAAAAGAACAAAAATACTTCATGTTGGTTTTTGTCTTTTCAAAACATAGTGGAATGTCATGTTGTCATTAAGATGGTTATTAATAATATTTATACAGAAAGTTTTAGAAAATTAAGATACACAAATAAAAGATGACTTAGATAAAAATATTCCGGATTCAGACATGATACAACAATTTTTTAAAAGTGAGAAATAGACAGTAGATATTTAAATATTACTATCACCCAGTGGAATGTCACATTGTCATTAAAATGGTCATTAAGAATCTTCACTATTAAATTAAAAAAATCTATAAACAGCACTTTCTTTTTTTGTTAGTAAACCTATATGGAGGTAAAAAAATAAAGACTTTTAAAAATCCAAAATGGTAGCTGTAGCCATTTTTAGTGAAATGAATTAGAGTTAATATCACTTCTCGATCATCTACACAGGTTCATTTAGACTTAGCTTTATAATGAAGATGTAAAATAGTATGTTAATTATAAAATCTAAAGTATGTTCTATTAACAATATAAGTGATTTTTTTCCTCCCCATATTTTGGCGACTCTTGGAGCAGTTTACTGCATTTTCCCTTGGTAGCTGTGTCCTTCCTAACCACCTTCACCCACCATTCTACAAACAGTTCAAAATGGACATTTGAAAATAAATACAACTGTCTACACAATTCCTAAACTTCTTAAGACATTGAACAAATAGAAAAAGTAGAGTAGAAGAGAAGTTATTCACTCACAGTGACTTTGTCCTTCGCCTGTTTAAATGCACCAGGAGCCTGAGCTGACTCACCACTTGCTGCTGTTGAAAAGAAAAACAAAACAAAAAGGAAAACAAGACCAACTTAGCACCCCAAACTCACATAAAGGCATTTTCTGATATTTGGGTGTTCTACTATGTCACAAGACTAATGCAAAGTACAACTCTCTTGCTTTTGAGGCTCAAATTCAGTAGCCAAAGGAAGTTGGGTAACCGTAATGCATTATGTGGCTCCAACTATAGCATGTGCAAATTCACACAGACTATTGTCTACTGAAGTACAAGGGAGCACAGTGCACACACTCCTTTCCCTATGTGCCACCAGGGTACTTTGGAGTATCTCCCATATACACATAGTCTTTAGATCAAAAGTCTCAGAGCATCAAAGCAAATGCTGCCTAGTTATAGGAAAGGAATCTGATTGGTTTTGGGGTTGGAATGATACAGAAATGTCCAACCCTCCCCTTCTAGAAGCCGCTGGCTAACCTACAGATCCTTCTGCATTTTACCTCCCAGGTTGCATGATTGGCAAACCCTTTTCCTGTGCACCTCTTCACTTTGCATTATGATTGACATACTTGTCTTCAGGGAAATTGTACCATAGGAATAGGAAGAGAACAACTTCCCAGGGAAAGAATGAGAGGCTTCAAGTTAGGTAAGTGTAAGAAGTGTTCTATGCATGCACTTTCTGTATGACACAATTACTGCATCTGTTACTGCTGTTTCTCTTGATGCTGTTGTTTGCTTCTGGTCTCAACTATAAAGTCCATCCCACCCTACATTCTGTGTGGATGACTTACCTGAACTCATAATCCCGTGTATTCAAAAATAGCAGTATTTGACCTCATAAGTAAAATACTTTAGCCTCTATGTTTATTTTCTCCTTATTTATTTATTTATTTATTTATTTATTTATTTATTTATTTATTTATTTATTTATTTACTGGTACAGAAATATTCACAAAAACAATCCTTGTAAGCACTCAGAGTATTTCTGATAAAACGGTCCTATGCTATGTGGGTTGTTATATGAAGACAATGGCTTCCCATAGTGTGTCTGTTGTACCAGGAGGACTTTTCAATTCCTAGAATAGCAGTGAAAATGATGTCATCAACTCCATCTATGACATATCTAAAGTTCCTGCAACACAAATGTGCAGTTTGCTTTAATTCAATGACATCGGCATTTCGTGTGGTTTTCCTCCTGGCTTACCTTGGTATTTGCCTAGAATAAGAGGAGACTCTAACCAGTCTGAAAATTTAAAAATCCTTTAAAGAATGAATATAAGGAGGGAGGGTTGGCTTTCAGTATAATAAAGTGAGCACCAACGACATGCACACATGTCATATAAATGATTTACAAACTATTTTATATTACCTCTGACATTGTACAACTCTGACAGCATCTTTATCTTTGCAGGCAGAATAAAGATTTCTTAATGTTCAAGAGAATATTATTCTCAAAGCACTTGTCCGAGTTAACTAGAATTTCTAAAAACATGACCTACTTCACTCATCAAGATACAACATTTGGAGTTGTATTTTAACTCCTGATTTCTAACTTTGAAGTGCTCTGTACCTTGAGTCTTTCTCAAGGTTTGTGTATAGAAGAGTCTTCCCAATTCAGATCCTGGCTGAGGTATTGTTCTTACATAAAGTATGACATATGGTTTCACCCTTCTTGAAAATTTGGCCAAGCATTGATTGCATGCTTGCAATCCAAACAATGGGGAGACTAAGTCAGGAGGATTACGACTTCAAGGCTGACCTAGCATATGTACAAATACTTTGTCTCAAAAAGCATAGAATCCCAAAACCCAAGGGCTAAACATAAACTCTAAACAAACAAAAATACTAGCAACCTTTGGTGGTTGCTCTAAAAGATCAATTACTGTCATTTTTTTTCTCAGTAAGTTTTATATCACTGCTAATCTTTACAGTGACCCAAAATTTTATATGAAGCCTTTTTTAATGAATAATTAAAAGGAGTAGATGCCTTTCTTATATTCTGTATACTTCAAGAATACCCAGTAAAAATTTTAAAATTAAGATCATAGCATAATTTGGTACAAAAAGTAAATACCCTGGTACTTTACAGTGAAATTTCAAAATAAAATTGCACTGTAGAGAACTATATAGATTTTACTATGATTTATTTAAAAAAGGTTTCTATTTTATGTGTGTGGGTGTTTTGCCTGAATGTAAGTGTACATAATATGTACTGTGCATACTGAGGACAGACGATGGGTTTAGTCCTTTGGAATTGGAGTAATAGACTGTGGACTGACATGTGGGCACTAGAAACAAAACTTAGGCCCTCTGTAAGAGGAGCAAGTGTTCATAAGAATTAAGCCATCACTAAAGCTCATTTCCTGATGATTTCTCCCATATTTTATTCTCTTCTTTTACTAGATTTTTAAGCTTATGGGTGGGTATATTTGGGGGTGACAGAAGTAGAAGGCCGCACAGAACTGTCTCTCCCCGTCATATGCAGCCTAGGCTTCTCAGTATAGACCAGGCTGAACTTACACTAGGGATCTATCTACAGATTTACCTGCCTCTGCCTCCCCCATTCTGAAATTATAGAAAATGTGTTTATGTCTAATTTAACTCATTCTTAAGGAAATGGAGCTTTAACTTAGAATTCTGCACATTGAATTATATCAGAACACTTGACAGTTTGGGTGGACATCTTTAAGAAAAATCTCAAAGATGAAGCACAGGAGCTTGAAAAGGTGTTCGCTTTGAACATGGCGAAGAAAATCTGATAGGACAGACATCACTTTCTTTCTTCTTTTTTTTTCCATCTAAAGAAAAAAATAATCTTGAAAATTAGTCTTACTCCAGGGGGTTTCTCATTTGCAAAGTCTAAGTCAGTATACATTGTCTCGGTAAAGTCAACATCAGTAACAGATTTGACAGTAACAATAGAGAAAATAGGACATATATACATGGATTTAAGCATGAAGGAGATAAAGAAGCAAAATAATGAGAATGCATACCACGGTTAAATTCACGGCCATCCTCTAACCAAACACACAGAATGAAAATAGGGATCCCCAGAACATGACAATAGAGCACAATGCCAAGATACAATCACGCACTGCTATGTCTGAGCATGACAAAGAAACAGATGATCATGACCTCTTCTGTAGGGAGGGGGGAAAGAATAATGATACAAGACAGTCAATAGCGAAACTGTTCATGATTGCTGAGATTTGGAAGCAAAACAAAATGAAGAAGCTTCTACAGTAATGAGACTTAAAAACAAAATACACAGCTATGTTTGCCAGCCACATTGCAGAATTGAACAGTCACCTGTGGTTTTCCGCTTAACACAGGAGAGATGAGTTGGTCTAGTGTATTTGATAGCAGGTTTTAAAATGAGTTTCCTGGAAGGAGAGTGGGCCTGAACTTCTGATTTTTTAGCAAGTTCAGCCTTCTTATAAACTGCTACGAATAAGAAAACACACAAAAAAAGCATACCATCAGGAAAGAAAATAAACACTTGGAACAAAAACTGAACAAGATCTTTATAAGTAACCAGTTAGGCAAGTTGCTTTGTCAAAAGATCAATAACAAATTAATTAAATAAAAAAAAACACCACACATTTTAAAAGAAGTGATTGTTAAATGAACCTTTTTTCCTTCTCACTTCATCCCTGGAGACCGTGCTAGGTTCCTTTTTAGCTACTTTTCTTTCAGGAGTGGAAATTCTGCCTCTCCCGGTTTTAAAAGGTTTTTCTTTTCTATGTTTCTCGAGAGACGGTCTCCGAGCTTCCTTCTCAGCTCTCTCCTCTTTAGGAATAGTTTCTAACTGCTCTGTCAAGATGCTTCTATCATCATCTGCGGATCAAAGCAAACCATGGTAACAAGAAGAGTGAGAACATTAGTGACAGGTGTACAAAGCCCTTCACATACTTAACACAATGTAAATAAAGACTTATATTTCTTAAATGTTTTAAAGTGAAAACCAAATCCCCCACTAGGCTATCGGGTCTTATCTGGGAGAAGATTGAAAAAGAAGCACACCTTGAGTGTCCACCCACAGGCTGTCGGCATCCATAATGGAGTCATCAACGGTGGTCTCGTCTTTGTAATCATCGTAGGTTTCTGTTTTATATTCTGAGAACGCAACCTCTTCTTTCTCAGGGGTTGCTGGAGCATCTGGAGAGCCATCTTTGGGTTCTGCCTGGGCTTCTGCTGCCATCTCTACTTCAAGCTCTTCATCATGAGGGCATGGTCTCCTTTCTTCTTCAGGCTGAGCTGGAGCTGCAAAGCGCACACTGTGGGACACTAACTCGCCCTCATCAGTTGTGGTTTGTACTACGGTGATGAAATCATCCTCAATGGTTACCACGGACTCAACCACGCCTTTGTGCTCACCTGGGCAGGTCTCCACAAGCTCCTCCCTACTTCCTGGAACAAGCAGGTCGGTGATCTGGAGGGTATCTGAACGGAAGAGCAATTTGTCATATTCTCCTCCAGCTTCTATTTCTTCTTCCTCACTTGGGACCTCTGCTGGTTCGGACACAATTGCTTCAGGCTGTGGCTCAGTGACATCAGAAGGAATGGCAGGTATATCCGGAGTCTCTGTGCTCTCTTCCTTTGGCAGCTGAATAAATTCCATTTGGACCTCTGCCTTCTCATCAGTGGACGAGTCAGCTTCAGAAACTGGAGGTGGGCAAGGGATTTCTACAGACAGTTTGAGGGCAACTTCATCTTGAATCAGTGATGTCTCTGGAGATGTTTCCTTCTTGCCCTCATCAGGCTTCAGGGACTCCATGGTGAGGCTTTCATGCTCACCACTAGACTCATAGGACTCTTCTTTGTCTACAGCCTCCTGATGCACCAAGTCAGGCTTTGCTACCTTCTCTTTGACTTCTGTTTCATTGACTTTGACACCTTCTTTGGTATGGCCGGACTCAACAACCATGAATGAATCTGCTTCTTGAGGTGCTTCGGATGAGAGAGTCAGCTCCTGAGCAACCTCAAACTTAAGCTCTATGGCCTTCCCAGCGTCTACATTCATCCCAGAAGCCATCTGTCCAAAGTCACTGACTTTTATATCTAACTGACTCTGATCCACTTTCTTTGCAGCAAAATCTAGACCTTGATCAGCTTTTGTGGTTGCTTCTACCTCAGCTACCTCTGGCACTGAACTGAGACCTTTCTCTGCTTTCTCAGGTGATGTATCTTTAGCTGTTATCAGTTCCTTGGTGGAGACTTGCTCATAGGTTACACCTAATCCAAAGATCTCTACTTTTTCCCCAACCTCTTCTGACTCCTTGGCATGTTCTTGTGAATCAACCTGCTCTTCACTCTTTTCTAGGACAGTATCCAGCTTGTCATTAGCTTTCCTGTCATGATCAAACTCCCTACTCAGTCCCGATTTGTCAGCAGAAGTGGGTGGAGATGCCTCTTTCTCAGTAGTGAACTCATCTTTGACTCTTCCAGCAGCTGCAAGTTTTACTTCGATTAGTGAAAGGTCGGTGGCCAAATCTCTACGGACTTTGTCATCGGTTCCTTCATAAAACGAACCACTCTCTCCTGACAAATTCTCACTGTCTTGAACTGGTGATGGGAGAGGGACTGTATACTTGTTGAACACACAGTATCCCATGTCTTCAAGTTGACTGTCTGGTTTTACAGTGACTTGGCGTTCATCAGCAACAGGTGGCAAGCCAGTACTACTCTCTGCAACCACAGCCTCTGATGGGACTGATTTCCTCCTGGCAATCTCAGCATCTGCACTCACAGAAGCTAATCTGGACCTGGTTCCTGCCAGATCTAGCATCTCAGGTAGGTCAGGGGCCATGACCGTACCATTTTTGAAATACTCTTTGGCTGGGAAGGGTGCCTCGGAGGATGTTTCAACTTGTATAGTTTGCCCTCCAGTCACTTTTGCTTGCTCTGGCTTATCCTCTTCCTCTTTGCTCTCTATTGGAAAGCAAGGAATCTTCTCCACTGCCGGTGTGGTGGGGGGCAGGTAATCATCTCCTTCATCCATGCTTCCACTAGTGTTGGTTAGAATATCAGAAGCCAGAGGGGAAAGATCATGACCCCGGCCAAAGTTAAACCCAAGGGCAATGGAATCAAGACAAGACATAGGCAAGTTGATGGACATGCTTCTTTGTTCTATTGCAGACCTTCCACCCAGCCCTAAGCTTCGACTAAGTGTCAAATCATCCTTATTCTTACTGTGAAGGTCCCTTTTCTCCCCATAAACTTTGGGGTCAATAGTGAACATTCTCTCTTGAGGAGAACTTGGTTCTTCAGGTAACTCGGATGGATAACTCTGGGCAAGAGTGCTGTACCCTGCTTCTTGTGCTGGAGGACTAGGCTGGGATGCTTTTGCCGGAAGTTCCTTTTCATCATGTTGGTTCTTGGGAGATACAGTATCAAGAGATTCCTGGCCACTTCCTCTGGAGTCACTCAGCTCATAGTAATCACTGCCCAACTCAGTGTTTCTCGTCACATCTTCTTTCAATGCAGATGTTTCAAAGTACTTGGACATCCCTGATTTATCTTCATAAAATGGCATCTCAACCTCAGCTACTGTCGCAGACCCAGCTCCTTCAAGCTTAATTTTGTCAGTTATATTCTCTTCAAAAAGTCCCTGGATCTCTCTCCTTTCACTTACTGCCTCTGGCTCAGATGTAACTTTTTTCAAGGTCTCAGAGGCCATGGCTACATCCATAACATCATGTTCCAGACTTACAGGGAAGGAGTCCTGTTTTAACTCTTCAATGGTGTGTTCTTGGCCTTTCTGGTCTTCCTTGGAGAAAGAATGCTCGGTGGAAGTCTGAATTACACCTGTTTTATCATCTTTTAATGTCAAGGGTTCCTCTTCTTTTGCCACAGCTTCTTCAATGTAAACCTTTGATTTCTCTTCAAGCTCTGTCTGTGGTTCAGTGAGTGTGGGTTCCTGTACACTGGGTGTAGAAGTCTCTTTTTTCTCTTGATCTGTGGTACCCTTTTCTTCTCCTGAAATGCCTTCCACAACTGGCCTATGAAAATCTCCTAGTAAAGTAGTAGCTTTTGAGACAGGAACATCTGCCACTTTGTCTGCTTTATCTTTCTGTGGCTCCTCCTCTTTAGAACTTTCTTTAGCTAGACCAGTGGTGTCCTGCAGAGACATTTTGTCATCTGATTGGAAGAAGGCAGGGGCAAAGGGTCGTGACCCTTCTGTGACTCTCTCATTCTTCATAGTATCAAAGGGAAGAGTGAAACTTCCACTGTGGAAGGGGCTGGGCATGGGAGAGTCAAACTGCTTCCCTTCCCATCTTGGGATATCCTCCAGCACATCTTTTTCCCTCATGGGTGTCAAGGGACCAGGGGATATTGGGGCAGCTAAACCCCATTCATCCTTCTTTGACTCAGTGGGCATTTCGATGAACCAGTCTTTCTGCTCTTTTGGAACTAGGGGCTCTGCTGAGAGGCCAATGCTAGGTACTGTTACGCTTGTTGCTGTGATCTGTTTTATGTCTTCCAGGTTGGTACCAAAAGTCTGCGCAAATGGAATGGTAGGTGACTTTTCTCCTCCAGTGCCTTGGAGATCCATTTTATCCTGGGGAGCTTTACTTGTGTCTGACTGAAGAACTAAGGCAGCATGTTCAAAGTCTTCACTTTGCATCTCAAACTCCTTTTCTCCCTTGTCTAAAGGCTCGGTGAATGAGGCAGGCAATTTCTGCTGCTCAGGGAATTCCATCTTCGAGGCTGTAAGTAAATCTGAAGTAATCGAGTTGATTTTCAAATCAGATAATAGGCAACAGCTTTCGGGCACTTAGCTTAAAATTCTATTTACAGATAGGAAATGGATGGGAGGGTAAGAGGGAAGCTATGAACCATGCAAGCATGCTGCCCACTGAAAACTGAGCGTAAAGGTGTCAGAACTGGAATCTGTATGTCCTAGCACTGAGGGAAGTCATATTCTAAATAAATTATAGAAAGAGGTTGCCTCAGGATACTTATTCTTTTGGCTTATTTGGTCTCTTATAGGCAATATAGAGTGCATAATTATTTGGAAAATGAAGAATCATCTTCATTCCATTAATAAAAGTTGAAATTAATCCACATCAAGGAACTAAAAAAAATAGGGCACTAGAACATGTGTATGAAGGGTAATTACTGAATAGTGCAAATTTTCTTACTTGAAAAATAAGCTGGCAGGCCATAGGGCAAATGCTAATAAATATATAATAATTAGCAGTTTTAGGAACATGATGAAAACTCAGAAGGTTCCATATGGCCAAACTAAAACTTATGGCCATAAACATTTTTGAAGATAGCAGAGATTAAAGTAAATATTTGATGTCAGTTTTATATACATGACCCAAGAATTGATGAGCCAGTGTGTACTTAATCCAAAATTTTAATTCCCAGCATGGTTTCTAGATTATAAGGGGAAATCACAAGAGGAAAGACATTTCCCAAGAGTCAGCTTGTATAATACCCTTCTCTCCAGGGTCCTGATTTCATTCCTTGGGTATGGCCAGCTAGTAACATATTGGCTAGTATTGGCCCTAGATAATCTTGACATCAAATAAATGGAATGCTCTTGATTTTACTGACATGCCAATCCAAGAGTTTCTGGAGTCTTAGTTATATTTTAAACAATTTCCTGTGGTCACTAGAGCTAGGTGTCATTATCTGGAGACAATTTGGCAGTGACTCTCTTGAAGTTTATTATGATCTGATAGACTTGTGTGTCCTGTTGTAATGAGAGCAACACAACATCATAAACTTGTAATGGAGGCCAGATGAATGAAAACTCAAGCAATACAGGCATGACAAAAGCATTGGCTGCCCTGGAGACACAATGACAAGAGGAGCACCAACAGGGGCTCTGAAGGAAACCAAACCAGCATTTTTTGAAGCATTAAAACAAAGTGCTCTGCAGCTGCAAACAAAAGCAACCCTATCATTTAAGCCTCTGTGTGCGAAAATCCAGCTCTCGAGGGTTTGAAAAGAAAAGCATATGGATTGCTGTCCCAAAAACATAAAAACAAAATAATACATGTATTAGCAATGTGACTGGCAAACACTGGCGATGAGGAGGGAGGGGATAAACCAAGAAGAGTTCACACAGCATCATCAGCCTGTGGTAAAGCGTATTGTATCATGGCAAAGGACAACCAACAGCAGCTGGGGAGGGGGGGCAGCCGAGCTCTCATACACAGCACCTGCGCAAGCCACACTCTCTGCTCTTGAAGCCTGAAATGGTGGTCTTATGATCACGAGAAGACCCAGCAGGGTGGACCAGCGTTGGAAAAGCATTTGCTTAGTGAGGTCCACGGCAGTGCAGCGTTTGCAGCAGACATGCAAATCCTGACAGACACACACCTTCCTTGGGAGAGGAAGGGGATTTCATTTCTGGAGCCACCTCCGTGACCTCTTTAACACTTTTCTCATGAGGAGTCCCTGCCACGGCACTGTCTTCTGGAACTATCTGCACCTCTGCGCTAGATTCCACTCGGCCCTCACTGAGGCCCTGGGGGTTGTCTGAGGATTTAGCAGCCCCACACTCTTTCCCAGGAAGGGCAGCAGGCTTCATTTCCTCAGCCATCGCACCCTCTAGAGTTTCTTCTTCTTGGGAATGAAAAAGATGTTGACATCATGACCACAGAACAACACACGGAAGGACAGAAATATTATTCATGGAACACTTTCAGCTCCATTTGTAGAAACTCTCTGCCGCATCAGGCATATTTTCCTTTCCCATCTCTATGAGCAAATTAATTACAATAATGACAGACACATTATGTACTTTCTGAAAAACTATGATGTATAAAAAGAAAGGCCTTTTAAAAGTCTAATTAAAAGGCTGTACTCCACATTTTAAAACTCGAGAGCTGAAAGGGTTTTGTGGTTTGAGCATCCTTAGTGGGAATGTCAGTACAATGGGCATGGGTTGTGGGGTATTAGAGATGATGGCGTTGCCCCAAGAGATGGTGGTGAGAAGGAAGATGTACTGCTGTGCCAAGAAAAGCCTTCCTATTGGTTAGACAGGGGCTGTTTTCTCCAATGGAGGAAGTCCCTACATAAGAATTCCCGACTGCTTTGTATTAAAAAAAAGGTATTATCTCTCCAGGATAATTTTAGGTATAAAATAGACTTATCCTCAATTGCTCAATTGCTTTAACATCTATCAAAGGGTCCATCAGAGCACTCCGGACATAGTGTTTCTAAGATAGGGCTATAAAAGGCAACCGATGTTGCTTCTGTTGAATTATGTGATACTCAGGAAAATATCCATTGGAACTAAAAATAGCTTTTAACTTCAAAACTTCATCATTAACAAAAAAATTTTTTTCTCTTCATATAAAATTGTTTTCATACTACTCCATAACAGTTTGTGTATAGTTACTAAGAGAAAGTGCTCAGTTAGCAATACAATCTCATACATTTCAAAATAAAACCACTAGAGAAAGATGACCGAGAGGCATCCAGACTGCCAAAAGTATCCCCCTGAAAATCGAAATAACACCCTGAAAAAGTCAGTCTTTAAATGCAAACAGCAAGCTTCTGAAGGCCATGAACTGTTTTATTCATTTCTCTCCCATTTACAATTCATATGTTCTTAAAAATAAGTAAATCCAGTTTACCCTTCAATAAATGAAAGGCAGCTGTTTTCGAAATGTCCGCAGTGGGAAGTTTCTCATGATATTTCCCTAAAACAACTGCTCGTTGTGCAAAAGACCCTGTGGGAAACAGTGCAGACAGAAAGGGAGAGAATTTTCTTTTTTAAAGAAATACTAACATTTTGAAAGATGGGAGAACTGCTTCGTCTAATTTATGGGTTTACCATACCGATATTTATGAATCTGTAATTTAAATTTCTAAGGGACATTTCTAAAAACTCCAATTATTTCTTATTATTTAGGAATTCCTTTATGGTGCACAGATTTTGATTCTAGTTCAAATAACTTTAAGCATGTCTAGCTTCATCAAGACCAGCTGATCAATGAAATATAGCCAAGCTAATTTACAAGTTTTCAAATCCATGTCATATTTTGGCTTCGACATTTTAAATTTTGAATTAGGTTGGTTTGTGTCCCCTTTCCCTATCTCTCGATTAGAAACCTCCCACTTTCCCTTGCAGTTCAGACTGTTGGGCGGACTTGATTTCATTTTCATGCTGGGTGTATTTCTTAGGGTGTCAGAGCCTTGGAGCTCACAGGTTTTCAAGGACTTTGGGAATTGCTCACTGTCATGATGAATGTGGCTGGTGTGCTGCGAGTGGATTCCTTGTGGCCTGTCCCCATCCTGTCACCACATATTGTTCCACATGGGAATGAACTTTTCTGTACCCAGCAAGCCACTGTCCTTACCTGGAAACATTTCTATCTACACAAAAATAGTTCAACTGTCCTTTCATACATATGTGTGTGTGTGTGTGTGTGTGCATGCATATGTGTATGTGTATGTATATGTATGTGTATATGTTCGCTGTTGAAATTAAACAAACAATGGCCCACCATCACTTAATATCGATTTCAGGATAACCAATTATACATATGTAGCACAGCTTTATGGAACAAAGGCTCTGAGTCAAATCCTTCACTCCCTCCCAGCATTTTTCCTGCTTTAAGTTGGTTCTGTATTCTTTATTTATTCATTTTTTAAAGAAAAAGATCAAGTGTATGAATATAGAAGTGATTTCCATTTAAGGCTGGTCCTAGTAATAGTCCACATGGGGGGGTGGACCAAATAATATTAGGGTCATTTTCTTTAGGTAAATAATGTTCTTACCAATTAATGTAATTGAAAGGAACAAAGAGGCACCCTACTTTAACTGATTTATTTATTTCTTGTTCTCTTTTCTTTTTCCTTCCCCCTTTATTGTTGGAGCAATAATGAAAAACAAAAAGAAAAAGGAAGTGCTTGTTTGTTTTGTGTTACAAATGTGTTTTATATAAAATTTGAAGCATTTACTGGTGGATAACTCTTTATATAGGGACTTCACTTTCATGTGGACAAAACAGGCTTATGCCTCCCCCCAACCCCCCACATAAAAGCACATGGAACATGGTGATGATGTGTGTGGACAGAGCTGCAGGCTGGGGAGGAGGAGCAAAAGGGCACCGTGCTCCTGGTCACCTTTCTCCTGGCCTAAGTGGGCCTGCGCGCTCTGCGCTGTGACACTGGGGGGCGCACTAGTCCATCCTGAGCTGAACAAGGGATGTTCATAGTACTCCTCATCGGAATTGTAAGGCTCATCATCAGGCACAGACACAGAGATGGAGGGGGCTAGAAGCCTACGCCTCTCCCCGCTGGTGGCAGGTTCATGGCTGGGGAACCTGTGTAGAGGACCCACTTGATCCTCAGCCCCTTCATCTACAAACAGACACACAGGAAGAAACTGCAGGGAGAACTGGACAAGACAGACATGAGATCAGACAGACAGACACCTACAGGACACAGAGGGTCACGGAAGTAGCACAGCTGGATGTAGGGGCTAAGGCAGATCGAGCTGATGGATAATGGGGGGTAGTGGACTGGACAGTGCATGCTTTGCTGGGTACTTAAACTACCACTTAGGAAATTTTGTCATTCATCTAAGAAAATTAAAAAAAAAAAAAAAAAAAAAAACCAAAAAACACCGAGAGCCCTGCTGAGAAATAGAAATTATGTGCGCATTCCCCCACCAGTAATTCAGAATAATGAAGGAAATATTGGAACAGAACCAAAGTGTCACAAAACAAATGCATTCTTTGGAAGAACCTCCTTCCTGAGGGTTAATTCTAAGTCATGCATCAATACAATAGAAGTTGAGAAAGAGAGACATCATCAGAGTACCATGGTCTGATCAATTATTGGGGGGAAAAAAAGGCTTCTGTTTGAAACTTTGATCATCTAGTCATGTACAAATACTTGGCATTACGATTAATTTAAGTTTTAAAAACTTCAACCAGAAAATAATACATTTCTTTATGGTCACACTGTAGATTAGTCTGCTTAGGAGCATTTGTTCTCTCCTATGAGTCAACGACAGTTAGGAATGTTTTGGATGAACCCCATTTGGTTTTTGATCTAGATGCTGTCTCTCAGACTTATATCCAGGTTACGAGGGTAATCACTAGTCATTATTACTTATATCTAGACCTAAGTTAAAGTTTGTCGCCCTCAACAAATAAAAAAAAAAACCTATATTATCTCTCTGTGCAGCCAACCTTTCAACTTTAAACATGTGGTTTTATGTCACTGTTTTACAAAACTTTGTAAATGCAAAGGAATGTAACTTGGTTCAACAGCCCAGTACTGGCAACTGGAAGTAGGTTTGAAAACATGAGTATATTAATGTAATACTCTATGGACAGATGCTTTTAATCCCTTCAGCATGTCAGTTTTTAATCAGCCAACAAGTTATGGAAGTTGTTACTGGCTGGATGCTCAGAAACTTCTCAGGCGTGGTATTTAGTATACCATGGAGAGAACCGCTAAATGACATTTGCTATTCTTAGTAGTAGTTGAGCAGATACTTCTTTAGGATTTGGTCTGCAACCGAGACTAGATGTCAGTTCTAGGCTTGTGATGTGTCTCTGTCAATCACGTGTTTCCCACTGGACCCGCCCCTCCAGGCTTCTCACACATGAAAATTAGTTTAAAAATGTCTAAGCTGCTTAACCAATGTCATGGGCCATCAAGTAAGTAAAAGTGAGGTATGCATTTCTCTGCTTTTCAAACTCTGCTTTCTGGGAAGCAAGGAAGACTACAACACAGTGTCAACACTGAGAACTGAGAGTTGGCAGTGAAGAGGCGATGGGTACTCAAGGATGTTTCAACTTCGCTGAAGCATTCGGCCTCTGTGGTCATCACTGTCCTGTTTTAAGTGCCAAGACATAAAAACAGCCCAGAAGTCTGTAATAACTCAAAAGAAGTGGCAGTTTTCTCTTAAGAACACTTATTCTAATCCCAGAATGGCAGAAACATCTGTGGGTTTTTATGGAGCTTTAATGGCCCCAGTGGAAAGACCACTCCCACTTGTCCTTAGTCTTCATCTCTTCATTAAGGCAGTCTCAAAAGGAATATTCGGCAAAGTCCAGGCCTCTCCTAGGACTGTGTGCTCTAGGAACTCCAAGTTTCTGCTCAGAAACCATAAGCAAATAGCATCTATGATGCAACTCCAGAGCTAAGCCAGGAAGTAGTGTTCGGGGGTTGGATTGGGGGGTGTGTTGGGGGTAAAAGTATGAACAGTGCAAGAGTCTCCAAGCAGGAAGACATTCGAGTCTCATTTGTTAGAGGGCTGACCTGCATATGGCAGATGTTTTTGGATACCACCAATTAGCGATGGGTAAATAATTAAAAACAAATGAATGAATGCACAAATAAGGAATAGAAGTTTTATAAACACTGACATAAGAAGGTTCTAACAGGACCCCCATCTGAAGGCAATGGACTTTCACAGTCCTATAGCAGCAACCCTAAGGAGGCAGTTTCGGGGAACTAGGTGGAAGATGCAGATTCATAAATAGATCTAAATTCTAGCTAAGTAATTTGTCAAGATGTAAGAAAATGATATCCCTGACAAAGCATGTGAATCTTTGTTATCTCTAGGTTGCTGGAAGAAATAAATAAGAAGGTATTTGTGAAACTGCTAAACATAACTGTGCAACTATATAAAACATTCTATTAAATTTTATTTATTTACGTATTGTGTGTGTGTGTGTGTGTGTGTGTGTGTGTACATTTGTACAGTTGGGGTACACACTACCGTGTGCATGTGGAGGTCAGAGGACAGCTTGATTCTCATCTTCCACAGTGTGGGTCCTAGGGGTTAGACTCAGGTTGCCAGGCTTGGAGCAAGTGCTGTTTACCGGATGAGCAATCATACTGACCCTGCACGTAACTACATACACGTCTGTACTGTGTCTTCCATATACTCAGTTTCAAGTTCTCTCCTTTGCCTTAATTATTTGCTACTTTCATGGCTTAAGGTAACAATCAAGTGAATTTCTCCTTTACTCTAAAAATATGTGCTTTTGGGAGCTCTGTTTTCGTGATAAAATAATCTACTTGTTAACAATGAGACACACAAAAGGACAGGGCGACCTTGTGAATCCTGGCCTTTCCAATACAGCTCGTTGACATAACTACAGACTTCAGAAATGATGTTTAGCTGTGATTCCATTCTAGTTTGCTTTTATTTAAAGGTTTTATTAACACATTTAAAATTTTATATTGTGCAAAAATACGACTTGTCATTCCGAATTCAGCTGTGCTTGGTCAGACCATTTTGGAACAAATTCTTGGTCACATTTATGAGAACTTAGGTTTCATGGGGTATCAAGGACTAACAACTGCTGTAGCCCCACAGTACAAGAAGTGGGCAGCTGACCCCCATGTATAATATTTTCTGCTATCTCTGAACCTATCTCCATTTTCCAAGCTTTGACAAAAGATACATCAGTTTCCTAATGGTAACTTCAACCCTGAGTGACACGGAGAGGACCCTCAGAGAGCAATGATTATATTGTTATATCCATGGAAAATAACTGAAAATAACACCCAGGATGCTGGATCTAACCAAATGAGGCAAAATGACCCCTGGTTCAGAGTGTATTCTTGTATTTGCACAGGCTTCCACATTCTAACATCTTAGGTCACATGGCAAGTATTATGGTTAGATCAAGGAGGGGGAGCAGTTAGCGAGGAGAAGACATTTTAACTAAGAGAGCCCTGCACAGTAGCACCGTGGTTTTCTTCCTAGGTGAGATGTTTGTCAAATTCTTCTTTCAATAAAATCTTTTCTCAATATATCCCCCAATAGGCACACATTCTGGGAATACTAATATTGCATTAATTACAGTAAATGGATGTTTATAAAGTGATGTACATCAAATTGTTTTCAGTGTAAGCTTTTCCTCTGGGAATGTAATTTTTTAAATAAAATCTCTGATATTTAGGAAGAAGAAAATATGTTCTGAGAGCCACCCATTTACTTGAATGTAAGTACTCTTTCTATTTCTGTGCAGGGTCAGAATGTGGCTGACCTTGTGCCCTCAAAGCTGCTGTGACAGTCTGTGTTCAGGAGGGAAAATAATCTCATAGACAGAACATGAAGTCTACCTGCTTCCTCTCCTAGCAGATCTGCTGTGACCAGTACACCAGACTGGGTCTTAAAAACCCATTGAAAGCTTGATTAAGAAATCAAACAGTGCCGTCCTTTCTTGTGGCTTATCATTCGCTTGTTTTTAAACTTTTTTAAAAAAAATATGTTACTTGATGAACATTAGTTTTTGTGGTTTGAGATAAAGGATCAACAAAAATTCACTGTGATCACATCTTTTACACATTAAACACGAGATTATCATATGCCTCTTAATTAATAAGGTAGGGTTTATAAACATACATATATATCTTATTTCTAACTCAAAGGATGATGAGCTATGATTAGATCTTTATGTACTTTAATGTCCCTTTTGAAAAAATAAATGGAAAATATTAAAAAAAAAGGTTGGAAAATAACTCTGAATTGTTTGTGATGAGAAGGGAGTTAGCGTCTTCCCTGATTGTCAAGGGACAATTTGGGGAAGGCAATTCTTGGCATCCTGGAAAGCTGACAACTGAGTAACTCCAGATGAAAGTGAGTCTACATCTTCTTCATTGTGTTTTCTGGAAGGAGTACATTAGGTAGATCCCCAGACAGGTGGAAGAATCTACTTCCTTTTCTGCTACAACTCTCGTTGACTGAGAGGAGACAATAATAATTCTACCTCAAGCAGACTTTTTAGGCTGGTCAGCTCTGTCAACATTATAGTCCTTTCTGGCTTTAGAGGCTTTTTGTCAGCTCTGATGGTTTTAAGTAGGAGCTTAAAAACATTGTCAATGACCTGGAAGAGAAACAATTGTCACATATAGCTCCTTACTGCATCTAGAATGGAATCTAGGCCCTTGGTCCAAACTGGTTATCACCCTTTCTCCACCTACTCAATCCTTTTCCCCTTTCTTCCTACATGTTAGCCACGGTCTCTGTCCTAGGACATGGCATCTTCTCATCCATCAGCATCCACCTGTGCATCCTGTCTCCTCTGCACCTCCTTTCTCATCTGTGATCTATCAATGCTTTCTCTTGTTTTGAAACTAGCCATACACCAAAAGAAGGTTTCCCTTGCTGTTCTGTCTGGAGGCTGCTGTCCTGATTGTTTCTGGAGATAATCCAGTTGAAATATTTGTAAGCCTTTCTACTGCATTCCTGTCCTCTGTGCAGTTATCCCTTTGAAAGCGAGAATTATGTAGGCTTTGGTCTCAAGTATTTGCTCAGAATTTGAAAAGTTTCTGGGACATTTACTGTAGATGTTCAATAAAAATGGCCCAGATGACCAGACAAACAATTCCAAAGAGAATCTCTCAGATGTATAAATAATATTATAAATCACATTTAAGGAGATTAATAACCAATAGGTGTTACACCCTAATTACACTTGATAAATCTTCTCCCCCCCATATAATGATTTTGCTTATTTAATGTAATTTCAATTATCAAGTGAGGCGGAGGGTAGTCTCAACTAAGAAAAGGCTTGTTAAAGAGGAAAGGTGGTGTTTATAAATCTGTGACTAGAAAAAAGAATTATCTCAGAGCTAACAATATGAAGCTAAGAAATTTAGCTTCCTGTATTTAGGGAATACTGAAGTGAATCGGGTTACAAATTATAACATGATAAATACTTAGTGATGAATATTATGCGTCTTTTACATGCTGATGATATGAAGAGACAACAAAAGGAGAGTAGACGAGAGTCTTAGGTAAGGAAAACTGAGAGCCAGCCACCAGCGTCTCTTTTCTGTAGCTCAGCTAGTCTCCGCGTGTACTCCAAGTCTCAGGCAAAGGCTGCATCAGTGTAATCTGGAGCCTTTCATCTCAAGTTCTGAATGAATGCTCTTCAGTGAGAGCTAACGTGCTGATGTGGCGTAAGTACACAGATGTATTCATGGAGGGTAGCAGGTCTCAGTGGGGAAGCTATACTCTCGGCTTCTGGTTTGCTGCCCTCCAGATCTGTTCATTCATAAGCTGTGTGCTGAATTCATTAATATGTGCTGAGAGTTTGCTATTGGCCAGAGCCTGGGGAAGTTCTCAGCCATGTAATAGTGAGTGGAATACATAATTTCTGACATTTCCTAGGAAAGTACCGACTCCCACTGTCACGGGAGTTATATTTGTTATTTCTTCTCAGTCATAAGGGGATTGTATCATGTCTGTCCAACATATTTACAATAAGCTAACTGCTTATAATTATTCTAGCAACTTGAGGCAATGTTTTCTTATTCATAATCTTTTAAAAAATATGTAGGAAAATGATTCTGTTTTCAGTCGCATGCTTATTTCTTCTTGATCATCTGAAGCAGGACCAGCTCAGATCTATATTATCACCTGGCACCAGCATCCCTGGCTGTAGACTGGAATTTATTATTTATGCTTTTTGAAAGACTCAACCCTGCAAGGCCAAACAAGACCTTACCTTCCTCCACTGCAGCTGTTTGTTCTGAGGCTGGAGATGGTGGTGGGGAAGGTGGCAGATTAGCTGTTTCTTCAGCTGCTACAGGTCAGAAATGGAAAAACGAGATAGAACAGTTAATTCTGTCTGTTCAGTGGTCCTCCAATCTATAAATAGCTCCCATAAAACTCTTTTACCATATTTACAGATTAACAACTTTGAAGATAAACATTTTGTATTTTAAAAGCCATTTCTCCATAAAAATGAATTAGACATACATGAAAACAATTTCTGTCACAAGTTGTAGCTGTAAAATTAATAGTGTTTCATTTATCCTCGAGATACCACATGAAAATACATCTAGGTAAGCATATTGATTTAGGTTAGTATCGTCCAATCAACAACAACCGTCTTTGAATGTTTTGCTACATCTAGAAACAGATATTATGTTGATCATTCATAGCATATTATTTGATTAACATCTTCAATAGCATTTTATCCCAAGTTTAAGTTGAAATCTTTTTCTTTTATATTCAGAAATGAAAGTCAAGTTGATATAGATTATGGTGGTCATCAGATAAGCTCTATCCAACTAGTGGGAGTTGCACCACCTTCTGGCTTTGGCGTCCCAGTGAATTAGTATCGTGGAAGAGGATCTGAACCACCTCTGGTGTCCTCCTGGACCACTTACCTTCATCGTGGCCTACCTATGCGGAGAAGGGTAATCACAGGAAAAGAACTGTCAGTTAATGATAGCATCTGAATCTACTTTATAGATTATGTGAATTGAAGTTTTACAATACAGTGGTTAAGTTAGTAGAGGTGGCTTTGTGACCACAGTGTTTAGTTCCTTAACTCTTTGGGATTTGTGCCACATATTATTAAGACTTCAAATTTTAAAACTTGAGTTTTGTTGCATAGTAACAAAGAACAGGAGTGAATGCTAGATTAAAGGTTAATGCTTTAAGTTAGGATTTTTCTTCTCATTTCTACTCACAAGAAAGTTAGTCCTTGATAATCAAGACACACAGACTGTCACATGCTGGCTACATTCTAAGCTCTTAATCGAGAAAAGAATGGTATTCTTATTGTTTATTCTTAGTAGATATTTCAAAACTCTTAATCAGAAAGACAAATATTAAGAATACAATAAACTATAAAATTGGGAAACTTTTTTAAGATTTGACATATTAGGTATATGTATTTATGAAATAAATACACTGAATTCTAAAAAGTCTTTGTCTATATATTTTTATGTAGACATACACATGTATACATATAAACCTCACCTATCTATGATCTATCCATTCTTTATCTATAATTTGTATAGGTATCTATATATTAGTCTATCCAGACATCCATGTATCCATATCCATCATTTACCTATGCATCTATCAATCAATCCATCATCTATGAATCTGGAATTTATCATTGCATCTATGACCTATCTATCATGTATGTATCTATGTATTTATGTATCTACTTAAATGACTATATTTAAGTTCTAGATCAATCCATCTCTCTGTGCATGGCAGCAAACCTTGGCTGAGTGCCCTTCTCAGTGATGTGTTACATACCACCACGGCACTGAAGGGCACTTTTGACCATAGTAAATGGCAAGGCTGTTTGAAGTTCCCTTAGATGAGCTATGTGGTCAATTCTCAAATCACAAGGCCAGTCTCTTCCATGTTATTCAAGTCACTGATGATTCTATCAAAGCTCTAGCTACAGGATTTGTGTTCAAGAACCATGAGGAGAGACTGTATTTGAAACTGAAGCTTCAGTTCACTTTATGTGCATGGAGTCATACAATCTCTATTTAATAAATAAAAGAAGACTCATCATTTCTAACACTATGTGTTTCACCCTAAAACCTGCCAAAACATCCCAATGAAACCCCTGAGGGCTCAACCAGTCCTGCTTCTAGTAGAGGTGACAGGTGAATGCCATATATACAAAGTCTGTACAAAGTAGAATACATCTCTTCAGCATGTATATTTCAAGCTGTGACAAGGGGCAGCAAATGCTCGCCCTGTGTTAGGCTCTTCTCATTTACCTAAAGGCAGAGCTGCAGGCTGGTCCTTGTGTTGGGCCTCCTTCTCTTGTTCACCTTTCAGGACTGCTACAGCTTCCGCTGTGACTACTTGAACTATTCTTGCAGACACCTCCTCTGCAAACAAACAGCAATGAAAGAACATATAATGACCAGGAGTCCAATCAGGTGGCTTCAAGAATTGCTGAACAGTATCAAAAATAATAATTTGAGGATTAGAGAATTCACAGACACATTAACTGCTCCAAACAAGTCTAATATTTAAAACTCATCAGTTGAGAACTTTTCTTCTAGGATCCTAATGTCTTATGGGAAATTGGGAATAAAATGAGAGGTAGAAAAGACACAGCAGGCATTGGGTTGGCATGGAACCCTGTCTTCCTGATTGCAGAGCTTTCTATTAGCACTAATGTGCAACTTAATGTCTTCCTGGGCCACTCAGCACAGCTCACAAGAGACTGTGCTAAAGTATGTCACGTACCTACATGGAAAACACCTACAGTCCTGGGTAATTTCTTTTGCTATGCATACAATTCTTGAAGCCTTGTCACTAAATTATTTGCTAGACTGGATGGATACTTAACACAATAAATTTATTTATTTAGTGAAAGAATAGAAAATGAACATAAAAGTTTTTGTTCATATTATTTACATAAATTAGAGATAATCCATACTGGACACTATAGTTGCCAACTTACAAATGCATAATTACTTCATATACTTTGGAAGAATTTGGCATATTTTTTACAACAGTATCACTTTAATTAGAATCCCAAGTACTTGAGTCTTAATTAACTTTCAAAATCTAAAAGCTTTTAAATACCAATTAAAGTTCTCTTTATTTGGGAAAATAATAAAAAAGCACAAGTATTATTTTATCACAAGCTTATCTGATAAAAATATAACTGAGCAAAGTAACATTAATTCAGTCTTTTGTGTAGAACTGCATGTTGGTATCAACTGAGAATTACTGTAATTGTTTGTAACATAAGGGAACTTGATGCATAAAGAATGTAAAAATAATATTGTGGCCATTTCATTATAAAAGGGTTTTAAGACAGTTGAAGAAGAGATGGTGAGTGACGTGAGAACTCAAGTCATGCCTCTGTCCAGGGTAGTCCCACTCATTCTACACAAAACATACTGTATCCTCAGTGTCATGTTTCATTGCTGAGTAGTAATTTAGTTTCTGCTTATTTTGGAAAAAAAAATTCATGGGAGATTTTAATTTTGTTATTTTTGGTGGAGAGAAAACTAATTTGGAAATGTGTTTAGGTTCACAATTGGGACATACTTAAGGATGAGGTGATTTGATTTTTGTATAGGTTTAATCCTAATTGTCAGAAGGTAATTTTGATGTGACATTAGAAAGCTTAATAAACTTTTACACTTAAAAGACTTTATCAAGATGAAACCTCGCAGGAGACCGTTTGTGCTAGCTTCCTGTCTGCAAGCATAGCAGAGTTCTATGGATAGTGCCTTATGTTGGCTCTTATGTGGGACCCTCTAACAGGTAAAGTGGGGGCTCTCTTAGTCTCTGTTCCCTGCCATTGGATACCCTTCCCATAATGGGACGACCTTGTTGGGCCTCAGTGGGAGAGGATGTTCCTAGTCTTGCTACAACCAGATGTCCCAGGGACAGGTGGTACCCAAGGGAGGCTCCCTCTTCTCTGAGCAGAAAGGAAGGAAAGAGTGAAGGAGGAATTTGTAAGGGTGGACTAGAGGAGAGAGGAAAGGGGGCTGTGATTGGGATGCAAAGGAAATTAAAAATAAATTATTGGAGGAAAATTCAGAAAGAGCACAAAGGACTTAAAAATAAAGAATTTACCAGGAGCTAAAGATATAGTGATATGGCATTTGTTTCACTAGCTTGAGGTCTTGGGTTCAATTCCCGGCACCCACTTTTGAAAGAAAATACATTTTTAAAAGAATAATCTGATAATGTAGGAAGATGAAATTTTCTACTGGTCTAACTGAACAACCAAACAAGGTGTTTGGAATATGAATATTGATAAATTTCAAATAGAAAATAATATACTTTCTATTTAAAACTTTATATTGTATTTGGGAATATATGACCATGAACAGCAACTCTGGGAGTTTCATTTGGTCCAGCAAACTTACAATCTTCCTTCAAGGAAGCAAAGGAGTTCATCAACAAGATAGCAATTGTAGTTTTTCCTAAAGAATGAGAGATGGCTTTTTCCCAGTAGAAATGCAATCAAGCGCTCTCCAGGGCAGACTCTGCATCTCCATTGCCTGGCTCCTGGGACAGGAGCCAATTCACTCAGGGTTTGGGTAAGTTCAGCGGAGATTGAGAGTAAATGGAGCAAAGAAACACAAAAGATGAAGCGTAACAATCATAAAAATCAGAATAAAAACAATAAAATTATAAAGACTATGACTTTCTTATGTTTATTTAATCATGTACGATATTTTTCCTTCATCAAACACATGTATATGTATGTGTATATATATATATATATATATATATATATATATATATATATATATATATATATAGACACACACACATATATATGCTTCTATCCATTTACCCATCCATCCATCCACCTACATATCCACTCACCCAACACCCCATCTCTCATATTTTTACCTATTTATGGGATAACTGTCCTTTAGAGTAACGTATTATGAAGTTACTAGTATTTGACTAGTGTTTCAATGTTGACCTTGTGATAATCTTTATTTTATCATAGTCTTAGTCAGGGTTTCTATTCCTGCACAAAACATCATGATCAAGAAGCAAGTTGTGGAGGACAGGGTTTATTCAGCTTACACTTCCATATCATCGTTCATCACCAGAGGAAGTCAGGACTGGAACTCAAGCAGGTCAGGAAGCAGGAGCTGATGCAGAGGCCATGAAGGGATGCCACTTACTGGCTTGCTTCCCCAGCTTGCTCAGCCTGCTTTCTTATAGAACCTAGGTCTACCAGCCCAGGGATAGATATGTGCTGGGCCCTCCCACCTTGATTACTAGTTGAGAAAATGCCTTTCAGCTGGATCTCATGGAGGCATTTCCTCAACCGAGGCTCCTTTCTCAGTGATAAGTCCAGCTGTGTCAAGTTGACACAAAACCAGCCAGTACTATCATTAATGTCAATATGACGATGAGAGATTTCTATGCATAATCAAAGTAATTTGGCTGTACTGTCAGGACATAGATAAGGAAAGACTGTAAGAAAAATTTGTAAAAAAAGGAAGAAAGAAGGAAAGAATGAGGGAATGAACCTAATGAGTAGATCTGATTATAAGCAAAGCATGAGCTCTCTGATTCTAATTTATCTTATAGCTTTTTATAAAGTTGTTGACTATTGCATAGTCTAATGAACACATCCAATGAAGACATGGTCCAAGGTACATAGAGGTAAGTGATATATTACTACATAGGAAAACATTTAAAATACCTCCTTGCTTGAATGCTAATATATCATTAGGCTTTTGCCACTTATGACATGTATGTAAACTATCCCTGTACCAGTACTCTACTGTACTGATCAGCATTTTCAGTTGTTCTAGCCCTTTGTTTCCCTCCAGCAGATTATTCACACTATATCATTGCTAGGGCTTTTTCCCAGTGTTCATCACAGCTAAAATTTAAAGGCAGGCCCAGGTTCTGTGCTTATTACATCTTTATAAATAGGTTGCCATGATATTAATATATTGAAACCCAGTTAATTAATAAAATTCTCAGCAGCTCTGAAAATTCTAAGCTTTTTAAGTGAGGATGTAACATTGTTGGTTGACCCAATAATTGTTATTGAATGTGTAGCCTGCGGATTTGAATCAGGATCAGCTGAGCCTTCTTGAAACACACAACAATTCACCAGTTAGACTGTGAACACAAAATACAAGCAATTAAGCATATGCCTGGTCACAGATTTTTTGTTGTTGTTGTTGTTGTTGTTGATTTCCTGCAGCTTGTTAAAAGTGAACCAAGATGCATCGACAGTAAAGTCAACCATATGGATATAAAGCCACTAAATGTTTTTGCTTTGAAGCACAGTGGGTACAATAATGGTGTGTTAAAAGAAATGACAAATAAGTCTACTGTACACTTGGTGAACAAGGAAAACAAAACAATTTAAGACAGAATGCTCCAGTCAAGAAGGTTTTTTTCTCAGTTGGGTACTAGATGGTTGCCTAGGAAACCAATGTTAATTGCTGCTGCTGCTGCTGCTGCTGGAATCTAGTCAACAAGGAAAGCACTGTGTAGTTCGAAGTGCTCTGCTAAACAAACAGCCTCGATAAATTCATCAAGAAGAGAGGGAAAGAGAAGGAAAATTCCTTACTTCTTCTTGCTTAAATTTGGAGAGTAAATGGCTCTTCTCAAAGTATTTCCTTGAATTAACTGGTGAGGAAAGCATTTAAGGAGCAAACTGTTGGAGGATTTTGTTTGTTTGGTTCCCTGGGATCTTTGCATGAATTAAGGAGGCTGGCAAAGAAGTATTCGGACTTCTGATGCATTGCATCTAAAGATACGCTGACTGAAGCCAAGCTCCCACCTTATTTAAGGGGCAAATGCATTGTAAGTAAAATCAACTTATAAAGATAGAGACCTTTAAGAAAATAAATCACAGTTGTATGAAGTTCAGGGTTTTTTTTTTTTTTTGTTGTTGTTTGTTTGTTTGTTTTTCTAAGAGAGTTTATGTATACATTATAAGGATGCTTGGCCATTACTGGGAGATACAAAGATATGACATAGCACTCCTGAGCACAAGTGCTTTTTCACTGTTTACACAGAGGGTGATCTTACTGAAGGGCACATTTTGTTTTCCAGATTTCTAATTTTCCCTCATTGGTCACAGGTTTTTGATTAGTTCTTCTGTGGACACTCTTGTTTGTTACACTCTTGTGTGTTATTTATGTCCAAACGAGTAGGAATTATGATTATATCGGGAGTTCCCCTTCTCTTGATAAATAAGATTATGTGCATGAAAAAATGACATGTAGGTGTGCGTTTCTGTGTGTGGGTATGTGCAAATCATAGCGGGTGTCCATGGGAGTCAGAGGCATTGGATCCCCGATCCCCTGTAGCAAGAATTAGAGTCAGCTGTGAGTCATAGGATTAGGTGCTGGGAGCTGAATTCAGGTCCTTTGTAAGAACAGCCCACATTGTACTCTTAACTACTGAACCATTGCTCCAAGTCCCAGACTCTCTCAACCTCAACCGATGTGTTCAAATCCATGATCTTACTTAGATCACACCATCGCATACTCAAGCAAAGTCCTTAGAGATTTGACTGGCTTGGCCTGGCTTTCAAAACTGGTTAAGGAAACAGGTGTAGTAAGCTAAGATAAATACCAGCGACAGGTTATTACATCCAAAGGATGCTAAAGTATCGAGTCAAAAGTAAATTGACAAGCACAGATAGAAACAGCACATACTGGGAAATTTTATTTCTAAGTTTAGCAGCCCAGATGGAAATAGAAGGAATAGCATTTGAGCAAAAGACTCATAATTAAATGAATATGATCCCAGTCTAGTTTTATACTTAAATGTTCTAGCTTATAGTTTGGAGGGCGGATTTATAGTAGTAGCGCACTTATATATACTTGTGTCGCTACTTGTAGCATAAATATTTGAACAATTTGATAATTAAGTCAAGTATAATATTTCACTGATCTAAATTAACTGGCTAAACCTAAAATTAATAAAGAATTGACTTGGGCTGGAGAGATGGCTCAGCGGCTAAGAGCACTGAGTGCTCTTCCAGAGGACCTGAGTTCAAATCCCAGCAACCACATGGTGGCTCACAACCATCTTTAATGGAATCAGATGCCCTCTTCTGGTGTGTCTGAAGACAGTGTCAGTGTACTCCTATAAGTTAAATAAATAAATCTTAAAAAAGAATTGACTTCCTAAAAACTTCAAACAGCTTTAATCCCAACCAATTAAATAGCATCATTTTGTCACTGAGGGATTGATAATGCCAAATAAGGGATTTGTCTATGTTATGTCTTATTAAAACATGTACTACTCCTTGCAGGCTTTTGAAAATTTATAGTGTCTTCTCTGTTAAGAATTACAATATGAGAGAAAAAGTATACATGCAAGCAATCCTTTTATTATTAATAATATAATTAAAAGTTCAGCTATAGCACAACGTAAAGTAGACCTCTCCACCAGAACCTTTCAAACAAGCATAACTAAAGATTTTTAAATGCATTCTGTTACGACTAATGGTTAGCAAAGTGAAATAATTTTTTCCCAAGGGCATGGTTTTAAGTAGGAAAAGAAACATAAAGTATAATATTGCCACTGGAGCCTGATACAACTATGAAAATAAAGCCTTTGATAGATTTCTAAAAGTTCTACGTGTTAAAAATATTCTAAAATAATGACTAAATTTTGTTCTGGGCTGATGAGTATCCCTTTAACTGTAAGACATAAGTGGCTCATTATGTTAGAAATAAACAGTAGTAATCAAATATATTTGTATAAACTTAGAAATGTCACATAAAATATATGCAGGTAAGGTATGAAAATAAAATTTTACAGTGATGACGTTGGTTCAATGTCACTGACTTTTTTTCAGTCTCTATTAATATTTACTTATTTCAATCTCTATTACTATACTTATCCCTTGAATAGGAGGCAGCAGAAAGAGACTAATGATCAGTCTCTTTGATCAGCAGTAGAGTGAAATAGGAGGGATAGGATATCAGGGCAGGCACACTGTAGGAAGGGTGAGTGTACTTGGCAAGGAGGAAGGAGGGGGAAGAGCCTACATGAGTCTATGCCCACTGACACCTTGAAGAAACTAAGGGAACAGAGGTGAGAAAGGTGAGAGAAGGCTTATGTTATTTACTTCTGAATTTTGCTTAGGGTAGCCTTGTAGGAAGATGATACTGTAGCTCATGCTATTGTCTACAGTCACAGACAGACCTTGATTTAGTGTGCAGATCAGAACCCTGTGGAAGAGACTAATGGGGCTCACTGAGGATAGAGAAACTCAGATTTCCTATAAAATTCTATGACTTCCATAGGAAACTATGTCAATGATAATTAACTGCTTCCTGTTTCTAAGAGTTTATCTAAGAATACCTGGTTTCTGACTTGTTTCCATTCCATTCGCATTGATGAACTACTGATCCCCAACATCAATGGGGAACTCCCACCCCTCCCATCCTTCAAGAGTGTGGAAGAAAAGGTAAAAAAACAAAACAAAACAAAACAAAACAAAAAAAAAAAAAAACAAAAAAAAAAAAAAAAAAACTTCCAAGAAGCTCAAGAACCTATATCTGCTTTTCCCCCACTTCGGTTTTGTTATATAATTAGGAAACATAACATAGCAAAGAGGTAAAATTACTTGTCTCAACAAAGTTAATAGAAAGGGAAAGTTTTAATACCAAACTACACTAATTAGTGTCTTATCTAAAAGTCTGTAGACCATAAAGGAAGGGATATCTCAATATTGTAATTAAAACTATCTCAATATTATAGTAAAATATTGCTTACAAAATGTTTTGTCATAACTGGTTTACTTGTTTTCACTTAGATCTGGTGATGAGTGAGGGCTTGTGCTTAGGTAGAATTTCTGTTTCTTCTCTGTCACACAGTAGAGCTGAAGTCATTGCTCCTGAAGGCCCAGAAAGCTCAGAATATGTTCTCTCAGTTAAGACAGGCATAATATTTTCTCATCATACTATTCAATGGAAGATACATTTTCTCACTAAAATATCCTAACCCTAACCCTAACCCTAACCCTAACCCTAACCCTAACCCTAATTTCCCCTTTAGGCCAGGTATAAGGTTCACAGTAGACTGCTTGCTTAGTGTGAACAAATCCTAGGCTCACTGCTCAGCCTGGTCTACAAAAAAAGAAGAAAAATGCTCTCTATACTAGCTCTTCTATTTTAATCTAGGAATACTGTTCACTGTGATCACCATTTGGAAGTCATTTCATAGAGTCAGAGATGAAACAGAAAATGGTTTATTTGGTCAATCATAGTTTGCTCTGGTGACTTTCAAAATTAGGGTAAAACCATTTCAAGCCAGCATTGCTATACTCCTTTAACAGGACAATTAAACCCATGACAGAGAACATACAGTATATGTCAAAGCCCTGGTTGTCCATTTATCGGGATTGACATTTGCTATGTTCCTGACCTAGAATAGAAAATCAATCCTTACCTTACAACCAGAGGATCTGACCAAACCAAACCAAACCAAACCAAACCAAACCAAACAACCCAGCCCAAAACAAAACAAAACAAAACAACAACAACAAAACTACAAACACTGTGTTCCAATCTCAAGCAATTTTGAGGAAAATTTTCTCAATTCAGACCAATGCTACATTGAGTTTTATTTTTGTAAGGATGAAACAGAGAATTAGTCAGCATCTGTAGGATTCTTATCTGTTAGATATATGTATCTGATTAGATGTGTCACATATTTTTTTGTCATTTTCAGTCCTCCAGCCTCATTAGAGAAAGTCAAGTCTGGTAACACTGTCCTCACTGGAATACAATAGAGATCCCTTTCAATTACTTCTACTGCAGCCAGCAGCTTTCTCATTTTTACCATGAACCCAGCTTCCTCTCACAGATTCCCACTTTCTTCTTATATTCCCAGTATATCTTTCCACCTCCATCTTACAAACGCATTACTCACACTGCAATATCGATTTTGTAGCACTAATTTTTCTACATGATTTCCCCCCAACCTTAGTTTCATATATGGATTCTCAACCTCTAATTAAAATATTTAGTAGTAACTACACCAGGAAATAAAGTAATATATCTCAAAAGAAGAGAGAGAGGAAAAAAAATCAAACAACAAATCACAGGTTCTAGGCATTTGCAGTCATGGAATAAAAAACTAGTTAATAAGTAACCTCAGTAGATGGATGCTCTTAGCAACATACAAGCAATAGTCTCTGCAGGTTATCAGAAAGCTTTACCGGAGAATGGGATCACAGAAGCTCCTTGCCCTTGACGGTAGACTTCCAAGACCCTTCTCAGAGGTTTCCCCATTGTGCCTTAAAATGGTGTTGTAGAATAAAAAAGTCATTGTTTGGCTGGATACAATGCAATGGTGATACGAAAACAGCTCTTAGTCCAGTCAGAAGACTCAGGTTGGAGGAATCCATAAAGGAAGGAAGTCCTCATTTGCCAATACAGTCCTGAACTGTACTTTCAATTTAGACCCAGGTCTAATGTTCAGGCTGCTCTACTATAAATGCATTGTCCTGGAATTTTTATTCTTCCTCCTTATCTGAGTATACCGCTTTGTAAAGTCTTCTAGCAAAAAAATCTTAAAATCTGACACTTTACTCTCACATTTGTATTACAGTAAACACCTAGCATTTGCATAGCTGTTAAAAGCTGAAGGAGAACCCAACGCATCAAGGCATGTTTCTTTCTGTCTCTCTGTGTCTCTCTCTGTCTCTGTCTCTGTCTCTGTCTCTGTTTCTCTCTCTCTCTCTCTCTCTCTCTCTCTCTCTCTCTCTCTCTCAGCTTAGAGCTTAGCTAGGTAATAACTGTATTTTTTATGAGCGTAGGGGAACCGTGTGACTCATTTGCTGGGAGTTGCTGCATGGTGAGCTGGTAGCATGTGGTTCAGTCTTTCCCCCCAAGGATTCACAATGCCTGGTCAGACAAGGCTGAAAGCTCCAGGGTTTGTAAAGCAGGACCAGTTAGTCTATTCATCTGTTCTTGATACAAATTTCCATATTCCCCCAAGATCAGGTGCAAATGCTCTATGTAACATGCTAAGGAGCAATGGAGCATGAAGGTACAGGGAGGAAGGCTCTCCACACCAAAGCAGAAAATCAGTGTATCTAAGTAGCTTGTAGAAGAAGGGGGGTTGTTGACTGCCAAGTATTCCCCAGCTACTCAGGAATTGCAACAAAAGCAAACTCAAAGCCCAAGTAGTTGCCATTCAGTGCCAAATACTTTTCTGAGATAAACTAGCAATACTGTCAAATAGTCTATTTATTTATAGATGCATGAATATGTAAACATATTATAATCCAATCAAATGATACTTTACTGCTTGATTGCACACATATTCTCAAGATAACCTGAAAAAATATTGTTAAAATTATAACCACATTTCTTTTCCTCTTCCTACCTATTTCTCCCCCCCCCCTTCTTTTTTGTGTTGTAAGGAAAGAATACAAAGAAATAGAACAGCTAAAGGTCCTTGATAATATTAATCAAATCAAAGGTTTGCCAAAGACTAGAAATGAATCTCAAAACAGTCACTTTCATTGCTGATTATCTTTTCATATTCATTTTAAATAAAAAATTTATAAACTAGTGAGAATTTTTCTCTAAATGGAGATTATTTTTTAAACCTCAGAAATTGGAAAGCAATAAAAGAAATCACAATGAGAAGACAGAACAGCAAATTAGAAATGATAAAAATGTTAAGATTTTATAAAATACAAAGTAGGAGAAAGTCTGAACATCATAAAATATAATTAAATTATACACACATGCTCATCACATTGTCACAAATTGTTTTTAGGACAATAGTCTTGGTAGAAACTCAAATGCAGTAGAGTATTGTTTCATGTGTCACTCAGTCAAAGGAGTGACGAAATACTTTTGAAAATACCATTCCTGATGCGGTCCTTCTTTAATAGAATTCAAGACAAATGAGATGATGGCATTGGATGGGAGGCATCCAAGAACACAACAGGAGTAACTGTGCAGATAAATCAGCATTTTAAAGCATCACATTATATCCCCAGACATAACTTTGCTCATCTCAACTCAAAAGTTTGTAGGCATTAAAAATTCCAAAACAACCCTACAATATGTTGAGTCCTTGGGTTTAATCTGAATAGTCTCCTCGGGGAAGCGAGTTTTCCAATATTTGGATTTGCAATTATTGGTTTAAGACAATGTCACCCCTCTGTGACTTTGACTGAGAAGCAAAAATGATTGCCAGACCATCATATGGCTCCGTATTTAGATGAAGAACTTTATCCAGTGTTCATCTCTTCCTCTCTCGGGGAAAGCACAGGCAGCTCTAGCTGGGGTTACCTGGTATGGAGAAGCCCAATCCTTCCCGGGAGCAAAAGCCATCATTCTGTATGACACTGTCCACGGAAACTGGCCCTGATAGGCTCAGATACAGTAGGCATCAATACAACAGGTCACACAGTAGGACAGAGATACACACCCACACTCGCTTCCTCTGACAGAGACCATGCAGGACAAAGCAGGCACAACAGATACAAACCTTGTGGAGCTGCCTTAATTATAAAAGATCCACATCTCTCTCATCCTCTTTAGCCCAAATACCTAACCTTCATGAGGAAAGGATTGAAAAGATTCCCAGTTTCTGGTCCCATCTACTGGTGCTGCCGGGCCGGACGGTTTGCAGCAAGCCTGTGTGTGTTTTCCTGCAGATCCACCCTTGAATGCTAAGTAACTGCTCTGCACACGCCTCTCTCTCTGCGGAGCTCAGGGAAATGGCAGCCAGAGCAATGAGTGGTTGGCATGGCAACGAGAGGAAGAAAATCTGCAACCTCTTGTATTGTTAGGTCTGCTTGTTTATTTGCCTCAGGGGCCTATGCGGATAGCTTTAGTCATTTTGCTGGAGAAATGGCACTGCGCTATTTTCCTCTGCTTACATTGATGTAGTATATACAGTAGGTTGTATTTTAAAGGGGATCTCAATTTAAAATTGAAGGTAGAATAAGAGGGTAGCAAAAAAGCTGGTTTCAGTTCTCTAAGGTTGAAAAGGGAGAACCGGGGGAAAAAAAAGCTTAGAGCTCTTTGCTGTTTGCGTATGAGTGATGACAACCTTTGCCCCTATTATGTGTTTTCTAGCTTCAATATGTTGTCTCTGCAACAATAAATGTATGCGTCTGGGTCTGTTATGAGGCTGCTTGAATTATGGGGCTGTTAAAATGTAGAGAAGGCTCTATCACCTCCTGGGTAGGGGGTAGACCTGGAAAATACAGCTGGAATATATAGATATGCCAGGGGGCAGGAAAGGGGGGGGACTGTGGAGAATAGTTGGGACTCAGGTAAAGAAATATAATTCCTTTTTATATTTACCCCAAGTGATATGCAAAAAAGAGCCACTTCATCTGGGGACATGTTTTCTCATATTAGTGTTCAAATACCATGCCTGAGGGCAGCTGAAGTCCCCCCAAGTCTGCTCTTAAAAACGTGCATACTCTGATATCTATAAATATCATTTTCTTCTCAGCCTCCCTTCGATATCCACTTAGGAGGAAACTGAGAATCACGCTATGATTTTATGCCATGCTCCGGGAATGTGAAGAGAAATTCTGCAACAGAAATGTGCACTTTGCCTGCCATGGATGGTGGCTGCAGAGAGACACTCTTCTACAAAATAAGAAGCTTGAACCGTGTAGCACATGGTCTCAGGTGATGACTACACCCTAGGAGGATGGATGTGAAAGCTTGTCTTCTCGGTGGACAAAGGCTGATATTTATAAGATCAATTTTTTTCAGTCAACAAACTAACAAACAAAAACAAAGCAATAATAAAGCCTCTAATCTAAAGGCATCTTGAAAGCCTAGTCAGTTGAAAGTAAATAAATGATAAAATGTATACAAAAATTATGCCTCTTTGCAGAGAACAGACAACTCAGAATGAAACCAAGTTGCTCAGGTTCCAGTTGTCCTTCTGTGTCCTTGTGTTTGAGGGTTGGGAGGAGGAGGAATGGCTTTAGGATCCCTGTAATATCAAAATTTGTTGTTCAAGTCCTTATTTAAAATATCATACTCTCTGCATACATAAGGCCTCCACAACCCTCACATATGTTTTAAGTCATCCCTAGACTGCTTACATTATAGATATGGTGTACAAATTCTATGTTAATGATTGATATACTGAATTAAATACAAAACAACGACTAATAGGAAAACACCATTATTCTGTCCAAACACAATTTCTTTTAAATTTGTTTAATTCACAGTTGTCTCTGGCAGTGGATGAGCAGATAAGGAGAATAGACTGCAGGTCTGCATGCATCCCTTGAGGAACAAAGAGGAACCGGAGATGTTTTTTTTTATCTCTAGAGAGATAATGGCGATCAAACTATGTGAGAAATGCAGAATTAATACATATGTTGCAGATCTGGCTTTGACAATTAGCAAACATTATATTAAAGTGATTTCATAATTGTACTCTGCAACAGTAAGATCCAATGCCACGGACATCAGGACATCAGATGGAGTGACAACCAGCAACACTGCCAAGTCCCAAGCACACTGATATGGAAGCCATACCTCCACATCCTTAAAATGTTACTTGAAAGGTGACATTAAACACTTCTGCTTCCTATAATGATTTTCTGATCAAAGTGTTTTCCATATTTAGATACAAAGATTTACTGATTTTTATGGATAATCAAACCTTTTGCCCCCTTTTCTAGTAACCTCATGCTACTTTAACATGAATTCTAATAATGTTGATCCAACTCCTGGATCAGAAACTTATAGATGAGGTGTCTGTCACTCTGATTTGGAATTTTGTGGGAGCCAAAATACATTTCTCTTGCTTTCTTTAAAAAGGTGCAAAAGAAAAGAACAGATTATTACAAGCCATTATTCATCTGGTATGCTTTGAAAAACAATTTTTAAAAAGGAAAAAAAAAAGGCCTAACTGTTGGTTAAGTGGCTTGCTTATGAATAGCTTCACATGTATTTAGTGCCTCCGAGGCATAGCTTTAAAAATGGCACTTTTGTACAAAGAAACAAAACAACAAAATTAGAGTTGAGAAAGTAGCCCCACCCATCTTTTTATGGGCTTGTCTTTACCATGTATGGCTGGAGACAACATCTAACAAACACAAGGGGTAAGATTAAAATATCATTGACTTCTACATATTCCTCAACCCTGGTCTCAGTGTCCAAGAACACAGTTAAGTTGATGGTGGATGTGCACCTTTAAAAAGTCTCAAAGCTCATCAGTGAAAATGGATGTTTAAACGGTGAGAGGGAGAAGGTAGGACATCAGCCTGAAGGACGCCCAGTCTTGGGAAGATAAGATGGCTCCAACCTTGTCCATGTAAACCTGTTTATTGAGATAATCACAAACAAGCTCAGGGAAAAACTTCTGGGAACGCAGTGACAACCAAAGCCAAGAAGAAAGCAGAGGAAATATTCCCAGTCAACTAGGAATTTTGTGGCCAACACAAGCACAGCTGAGGACCTCCTCCCCACTGAGGAGTGCTCTATGTGAACAGTTTTGTTTTTTGAGGATTATTCTTTATGGAAGGAATGTGATATATTGCTTTGGTATATGTAAACAAACAAGCAGACAAAAAAGAATGAGCTCCTTGGTCCTTCTTGAAATATTCATCTCCAAACACAATGCTAGTTCCCATGGGGTCACCACCTTCAAAGCATAGCATTTAAAAAATGCCATATTTGTGATTTAAGAGGTTTTGCTTATACAGGGGATGATTTGCAACATTTATTATCTCTAAATCATCAATGACAACAGTTATCATTTTACTAAACTTGCTTTAAGAGAATCTAATTGCATGTTAACTCATCCTTGGAGCATTCTTTGTTAAATATAAAGAAACCAGTTTTGCATTTTTCTCTTCGTAGGGCTTTCCACACTTGCACATCTTAGGTATTCAATAATTGGCCTGTTATTTTTAGAAGGGAGTTAGTTTAAAAAATCGCAGCATAGTTTGGATTGAAAACATCACTATGGCAACCCACAGATGAGGATGTACCACCTCTGTCACTGTGAGCATACATATGAATGCTTAGAAATCATTTTTGCCAAGCTCACATAAGAAAGACTAATTTAACATATGTTGAGATGCTTCCACATAAAACACTGGATGTTCCTGACACTACCACTCAAAAGAAATACCTGTGAGTTGGATTTAATTTATATTATTTTTCTCAAGGAAGCTGGCGAGGACACATCGACCTGACAAGTAGGTCTTTCTGCTGCTGTTAGATACTCCTTTAAGACCACCAAACAAATAGAATATTAAATGAAACAAGTTGTCCATAACTTGAACAAATATTCTATATACAGCGACTGTTTTCTCCCTGGTAGTCAATAAGGGTCATTCATGTGTTGAGTATCCAAGAGACAAAGCTACCCAGACATGGTGGATCCTACCTGTCATTCCCAGCCCAGGGAAGTTGAGGCTAGAGGATAATCTTGACTTTAAGGAGAGTCTGGACTATACATACAGTGGGCTAAAGGCCAGCCTGGGCTACAAAGTGATACCCTCCTCACAAACAAAAACAAACTAACAGCAACACCAACTACCAAGGCCTCCAAAATCAAGACATAAAAGTAGAGTTTTCAAATTGATTTGAAAAAGACTGTCATTAATTTGCCTGCTCATTCAATCACTGTTATTGAATACTGTAGCTGTAAACCCAGGGTCTGCAGGATGCTAAGGATTCTTGGTCTGTGCCATTAACTGTTTCCTTCCTCATAACCATGATACGGTAGCTTGTCCTCATCTCTTTTGACTCAAATATATCAAAGACCCTTTGGTGCAAATTCCTGCCCTCAGCAAGTTACATTATATTCAGCTAGAGATAAAATGGTCCATGTTCAATAGCGTTGCCACCACTGCACCTACAACGGTGGTAAACTAACAGGTTCTATGTTTTCCAGCACCGCCTTTATATATTTTGTTGTATTTGTGTAACCCTCACTGGAACCATGATAGGTCAACATATTTTTATTTCAAATTCATTCATATTTTCTTATAAGATGTATATCCTCTTGGAGCATTACATTTTCTTAATTTCCTGGGTCTGTCAAGGTACTGCCAACCTCTTTTCTGATTCTCAGAGAATTCTGCAGGGCCCTGGCTCTGCATCACAGCAACTGCAGAAGACTCAGCATAGTGGAAAGAAACAGTCTTTAAGAGAGATACAGAGTGTGTTAATGCTGAAACACACAGAACTACCACAAGCCGATGGTTTATGCAGTGTTTGACGGAGGCTGAGTTACCCTGTCCTTCACTGAACATATATACTCTTGCTATATTCCTGTGAATTTCTTTGGCACTCCAGGACACTTTTGGGAAGATCTGTATTATATAAAACATGCCCTTTTCAGCTCTGCCTTTCCAAACTCATTTTGCACTTGACACCCTGTGAATTGTATCCAAATTAATTTCCATAGAGAACGTATGTCAGGTTGCAGGCGCCAGATTTTGTATGGAAGATAATGTGACACTTAGTATGTAGAAAAATACTAGTAAAATACCATCTACTAAATGTGGTGTTAAAGTTTATACTATATATTAAAATTTATACTATATGTTTTGTACTTGCATTTAATATATCTCTACTACTTCCTTATTTACATATATATCTACACACACTTATAATTTGTAAAAAAGAACCTTATGCACGTTAAGTATGGATAACATTGACCATAGTCCCATTCCTTACACATAAGGTGTTTTGACCAGAGTGTATAGCAAAAAAGAACACCACAGTCTAATTGTTGGGGTAATGAAACTAACTTTCAAATAAGTAAGGGATGACACTTTGAAGGGGACAGTGCGTTATTTTACTACTTGCAGTATGTCCAGTCTTTTGAAGCAATTAGCCATCATCTTTACGTTCAAATACATAAAATTCTGAACTACAGAAAAAAGGGAAGTGATGGGAAGAATGCTGTATTGTAAAATAATCCTTTTCTATGTCATTAATACTCTATACATATGGGGTCATTTAGGATGGCATCAATGTTAATACTTTTAAAACAAGCACTTGATAGTTAGTGATGCTGGGGCCTAAGAGATTGCTCAGTAGTTTAGAGCACTGGTTGCTCTTCCAGAAAACCCAGATTTTTTACCCAGAACCACATGGTGGCTCACAACCATGTACAACTCTCATCTCAAGGAATCTAATGTTCTCTTTTGGCTACTGCAGGTGCTGCCTACATGGAGTTTACGGACATATATGCAGGCAGAATATCCATACATATAAAGTAAATAGAATTATCTGGATTATATTTTTCTTTTGGCCTCTATGTACTGTGCTTTGGAAAGCTGAGGCTTGTGAAAGTGTCCCCATATTTGAACATGGATGTTCATCTTCCCTATCTTCTCTTTCCTTCTCTCCCGTTTCCTTCTCTCTACCTTAAAAAGAAATTTGCTTCTAATCAATCTGTTGAACTTAGTTCCAATGTCACTCATAAGAAGAAAACACTGAGTTTTTTTTTTTCCTCTAGTAGGTTAAAATACTGACAGTTTATAGCAAAATATACATACACTGAGTTGCCTATAAAGATTATGGTGGTAAAAATTGAAGTGGGGGTTGGGGGAGATGAAGAATACAACCAAGTTGGGGGAAGTCAAACTAACTGTCACACCATTTGGTGCTTGCCTTACTAGGGTGCCTATTTCTCCTGACTGGACTCCAGTTCTTGCAGACTGAAAGGACCCGCTGCTGTAGGTTAATTCACTGTCAGAGAAACCAGACTACAGACTACAAAGATGTCCTTGTGGCCCCCAGTTACCTGCAGTTTCTCTGTCAGCTGAGGTCAGCTCTCCGTTGATCCCGTTCTCTTTGGTATCTGAATAGGTGCCCTGTGACCCGTGCTCCCCAAAGGTGTTTTCCTCCTCCTCTCTGTATGGAAATCCATTGGCACTTCGGCTCAGCCCTTCCCCTGCCCCACCCTGGTCCTTCATCTCTGGAGAGTGAGGGTGTGCAGCTGCCTCAGTGAGTGAGGCGGATGTCCAGTGTGGTGCCTTTCCTTCATCTTTCCTCTCGTCAGCCATTCTTCAGATCTTTGTACTGTCTCCTGCAGATAGAATGTATACATGTTAGTTATCACTTTGGGGAAGTCTGACAGCATTAGTAGCAAGGTAGGGACAATTTGAGGGCAAACCAGTGGCTTGCTGTATTGATAACCATTCTAAAACACACACACACACACACACACACACACACACACACACACACACACACACACACAAAACAACAACAGAAAACCTAACAGATGTTGTTGAGACAACAGTTTTTATATTTACATTGGTTTCCTTTGTTTGTTTGTTTTGAGAGCATTTCAGGAAGGTTCCATAAAATTACATATTTTCATTAAAAACAATCATAGTTCAGAACAAATCTTTGACATATAGCTTGAATATTCAGTGGTAGCTAATGAATGGTTTGCTATGGGAATCATCAGTGTGAGAAAACCCAGTTAGAAGACAGTAAGAAGAGGAAGAACTGGAGGAAATGCCATATTCTCAGACATCACTCAACTACCCTTTCAAAACAACTTCAAGGGAGCCCAGAGGAGAACATGCTCAGCATTTTCATTTCAACAGCATGCAAGTCCAGCAAATTCGATGCTGTTTTATGAGTGTTTTCATGCAACAGATGATAGGTATTGACTAAATTATCCAACAAACATTTTTAATCCTACCTATATTTTAAGGGGCCTGACACCCCTCTATCAACACAAATTATGCAGGGAAAAAATAAAAATATGGTGTTAAAACTGTACTCTGCTTAATGGTATCATCATACTATTAAGGTAGAAGTTGAAGAAGCTCTGTCATTGACATGAGCGAGGGTACAGTGAATTCTACCACTTTCATTGTAGAGGAGGCATTTTCTTTTTCCAATAAAATTTATTTATTTATTTTTATACATTGAACAACTTTAAAAAAACAGAGATAAATGTACAGATTTTAAGCATTTTTGCATAAAAGTATATGAATACATTTTTGTCAGTACTTGATTTTTTTTAAAGGTTTGATAGTGTACATTAAAATCTTACTAGTTACAATGAGCGTAAAGTACATGTAAAACAATATGTAATCTGGAAATAGTCAAAGTTTTCTTGGTGTGTAAAGATTAAGCATAATGGTTTTTCATTTTCTTTCTTTTTTTTTTTTTTTTTGACCTTTGTTTTTTCTTGAACTTCATATAGTCTGTGAGTTGTTTCTGGGGTGTCCAGAGCTTTCTGGGGCTAGTATCCAATTATCAATGACTGCATATTATGTCTGTTCTTTTGTGACTGGGTTATCTCACTCAGGATGATATTCTCTAGATGTATCCATTTTCTTAAGAATTTCATACAGTCATTGTTTCAAATAGCTGAGTAGTACTCCATTGTGTAAATGAACCACAATTTTTGTATCCATTCATCTACTGAAGGACATCTGGGTTCTTTCCAGCTCCTGAATATTATAAATAGGGCTGCTATGAACATTGTGGTGTATGTGTCTTTGTTGTATGTTGGAGCTTCTTTGGGGTATATGCCCAGAAGTGGAATAACTGGGTCTTCAGATAGGACTATGTCCAATTTTCTGAGGAATCGCCGGTCTGATTTCCAGAGTGGTTGTACCAGTTTACAATCTCACCAACAGTGAAGAAGTATTCCTCTTTCTCTGCATCCTCATCAGCATCTGCTGTCATCTGAGTTTTTGATTTTAGCCATTCTGACTGGTGTGAGTTGGAATCTCAGGGTTGTTTTGATTTGCATTTCCCTGATGGCTAATGATGTCAAGCACTTCCTTAGATGCTTCTCAGCCATTCGATATTTAGGAGGCATTTTCTTAACCTTATGTGAATGACAGATACTGTGTGACCTTCTCTTACATGGGGATGCTACTAAATTTAGAGAGGCAACCGGCAGGATGATTCACCCCTCACTTTGGAAAATCATTGCCAGTGGTGTAGTTTTATTGATGGCTTATTGTCCCCAAAGAACGGATGACGACATAGGTAATGACTGTGTCTAATGGAATCCGAAATCACTTGCAAAGACTTGCAAAGCAAACCAAAGCAAGATTAGGGAGAATCTATATCTTTCTGCCAGGTGTTTAGAGATCCTACATATATGATATTGTGTTATGGAAGCAAGTTCTCCCACCAGGTTTACAGGAAGCACTTGTTTGTTTCTGAAGTGATATTCATATGTATTCGCATGCATTTGTCAGGTTGTTTATGTGGACGTCAGAGGACAACTGGTTTGAGGGTTCTTCGAACTGAACTCACATTGTTAAGCTGGCATCATTGGATACCAAGCTGCTTCATTTGCAGAGTTATCTCACAGGCCTTGCTTCTGAATTCCAATGCCTTTCTTTGCTTCCTATATTCCCCCCCCCCCGCCCCTCAAAAAGAATGAGACAAGCCCATTCTTCTTAACCAATTACAACATCAAAGTGCCTCCAAATTTGTTTCCAAAACACTCTGTTCATCTGCCACAAAATCATACTTAACATACAAAGAGCTTAGCCGTGAGAACATTGAGAGATTTATAAATAAACCATGAGTATATCTCTACATCACCTACCATTGCAAAGAACTTCATGTACTTCCTCCAACAGTTTCTAGTTTGACTGATTACAGACTCAAAGCAAATAATAGAAAGGAAACAGTACTTACGCTTGTTGTGGTTATGATAATGTCGGCACTGACAGTACCATCAGTAATTACATGTAACCATATAAGCTAGTTTTTCTACAATTTCTGGTGCAGTGACAGGGGCTCGACTACTTGGGCAAGTACTCGAGTGAGATACTTGCGAATCTGTCCTGGGCTATTACAAAGGACTGAAGAATGGAATCTGATGGCAAGGACCGACTCTCAGCTCTAAATGCCCCTGTCCCATGTACATATGATAAACTAAGTACGTGCACTTTATAAATGTGATCCAGCAATGGTCACTCTCCATCCATTCTGCACCTTGCATCAGATCCTTTGGAGTGGAATTAGAGGTAGTTGTAGTAAAGGTAGGTAGTATAGCTACGTAGATCTCAGTAGTGTGCTCAGGTCAAAACTTGGGTCTTTTGTAGAAGCAGTACACACTTTTGAACTCACTCTCCCACATACATCCCAAAACAAAGAAACAAACAAAAACCACTCATTGATAGCTCCAGTACCTCTGAGAGTCCTTGAAGGTCATAGGAAATACAACAGCATGAAAATTCACAACTAACAGATAAATTTGACTCAGCCTTGCCCCTCATTCCCAGGACTCCAGAACAAATTTCTCAGTGAACAATTCTCCCCTGTCGATCTTTAACTAAGAAACCAATAACTGAACCAACAGTGTGCTTCTTAGTGATCCTCTGCCTCAAAGATTGATATAATCTCTTCTTCAGGGGTTAAGTATTCACAAAATAAATTCCTGAGAGTTTAATCATTTAAATTTTGGATTAAGAAATGAATGAAAACTAATTTTGGAGGGAGAGCTACCTAAGCACACTGATTTCTCTTCATCCAACAGTCACAAGTAAATTAAAGACCTTGCCTATGAAGCATTACTTGACTACAAGACAAACTTCAGGTTCCTCTGAGGTGTATGTAGTCTAACCTATTAAGTGTGCTGATACTTCTGTAGCAGGAAGTATGAATGGAAGTGGGTGTTGCTGCTGTGAGAGAAAAGCTTCTTACATCAAAGGAAACACTATTGGACCATGCTCACTTATATCCACAACTGGTTATTAAAATGCCACTCATAGGATGAATCACTTTAAGTAAATTTCTAATGAAAGTTTTGGGATCACATTTTCATTTTTGTGGTACATTGACAAGGGTAGTCTCCCAACGGCAAATCTTGACTGTCAACTTGACGAACTTGGAAAGATGGGACTTTAGTTGAGAAATTGCCCTTGTAAAGCTGACCTGTGGGTCTGTCTGTGGAACAACTTCTTGACTCGTAAATGATGGAGGCGTGCCAAGATCATGGTAAACAGTCCTACCCTTGCGGTAGGTAGAGCTGTGCTGTGTAAGAAAGGAAGCAGAGCAACAAAGGTGGATCAAACTAGTAGGCAGCATCCCCCCATGATTTCTACTTCCATCTGACTCAGCCTTTAAGTCCTGCTTTCACTTTCCTTGATGATAGACTGACTATAAGGTGAAGCAACACCTTTCCACCACAAGTTGCTTTTGTTCAGTGCTTTATCACAGCAAGAGAATCCAAATTAGGGTATCAAGGAAGTAACTCAATGACAATCATAAAAACTATAGGCAAAAGTAAGTCACAACTTCAGGGCATCCGTATCCCAATTTTCAGTTACTTAGAGTTTTTAAAAATCTGACACATTAATTTTGTAGCTTATGGTTAGTTACGTTTGTTCATTATCAGTGCTTCCACTTAACAGATGTTTTACCATATTATTTTTTTTTTTACCAGATTATCCTCATCTTATATTTAAACACATCTTCAAAAAAAAAAGCACATCTTCCAATTTTTATATATGTTTTTATAGTCTGTTTCAAAACTTGAGCAGTTGGCTTGGGTATCAGCCTAGATGTGTAAAAGAATTCATGTTTTTGTGTTTGTGAGGAAAAACTATTAGAGCTGACCACAGGCAATCCAAAAGCCTGTCTCCAAAGGTAAGAAACTACTGTTTAAATATTGTGTTTTCATATACCACTGAAGCAGGTAGTAAGAATCTCCACAATGAGATAACTTGTATTGAAGTTTAGAAATGAAATATCCTACATTTTGCTTATTTCTGATAGTTTGTAGTCTACCAGGAAATCTGCACCTTTCCAATATTCCCCTCGTCAGGAGCTCACTCTGCAGTTCTAAGTGGTTGCTATTCATTCCTTATTATGACTGATTGGTAATATTTATCAAACCTTCTCTGACGTCAAGTACAAGTTATATCAGAAGGACATAATTATTGTCACATTACCATCTAATATTTTGTTTCAAGGTGTAATTTTTTTGAGATAGTTGCTTGTTAAGCTTCTATTCATATATACAAAGTGTATTAGGAACCAAATCTTCTTTTAACTGGTAACTGTGATAAAAGTTGAAGACTGGTGTTTTCAGACAAGACGGTTACTTCGGGAAAGAGCAGCAAGGGGCAAGAAATACAGACCAGAAACATCACTTCAGAGTGACTTAAGTAAAGGCTGAAGCCACATATATTGGGAGTTCACATGACTATTCTTACAAAGAAATCTTGTGTCGTTTATGTCCTTTTTCCAGGACTCTTTTGATAAGTTGACAGAGTCTAATCATGACAGAAAACACTTTTATTCTACTTTACAAGGAACAAGGTCACTTTCCCCCTTGTATTTAATTCTACTTGAAAGAGGCAGAAATGTCTTGAAGGAATGTTCTTTTTAAAATTGTCCCTTTCTTATGACAAGACAACAATTTCATGTTACAAAATGATGATCAGACTATGAACATTTTCAAACTGCTCTTAAGAGTGTTTACCTTTGCCTAATTCCTAGCATCTGCTAATGGTTTATTAAAGTATAGTTGCTTAGTTTTCTTTACCGATCAGTGGCTTTGGAGACAAATGTGAGGTGGTTCTAGATGTAAATGTGTGGAGGATAATGGTGAACTTATCTAGACAATTCAGATGCACATGCTCAAAGTGTTGAAGTGAAGCGGAACTTTTCTCTTAGGAATACCACACAATCACAAACTTCGCTGCTTGTCCTTGGATTTAATTTGTCTTTGGAAAGATCGCAAAACATTTAATCACCAATTGTAGTTATTAGAAGGCATCATTCAGTACTGTCAAAAACTGGCAAAAGGAAAAGCTTGGCAAGTCTAAAGGAAAATGTTATTGTGTGTCAGACAGACAGGTCTCAATTTCTATCGTGTCCTTGGCACAGGTAGTTCTAGGGTGTTTTCTTTGAGACCTTCTACCCTATCATCATATAAAGCATGAAGTTCAATTAAAACAGAGAGTATATAATTGTGTGATGCTACTTATCTAGAGGTGAACAATAGAACCAAACAACCAGTTTCATAACATAATTAAGCAAATGAATATTGTTTCTCCTTTTATGGAGGCTCAACTATGTTTTGGACTCTTATCTCCTCTCTCAGAACCACACGACAGATGCTTGGTTAAATCACTAAGAGTATCCTGTATCTTTGTGTATGCTGAGGGTGTTTCTAAGCTTAAGTATTTGGTAAAAAGTGACTTAAAACTCCAAACTGCTACCCTCTGTCCTCCATGTAAAATCAAAGGTAATTTTCATAATGACATGAGAAAAGCGAAGCTGGAAAAACCTGTGTTTGCTTCAGGTTGGTCCTGATTTTCTCAGGCTGAGTGTAGAGTACGTACAATCTTCCCAGGTGACTGACTCACTCTTCCCCACACACCGTGCTAATTAGAAATTAGTATAAAGAAAGTTAGTGGGCACAGAAGACATTAACTCTGATGATGACAGACACAGAATACAAAACTTCCTAGTGTGAAGTTATTGTTAAACCTGAACGATACAAGTGAGTCATAATCCCAAGCAGGCTGGAAATGCTCACTAAATGCTGCCTCACCATGCAGTGTAGCCCATCCCTCCAAACTGAAACAGGACTGTTCTACTGTGACTTTGGTATGCAACACGTATTTCACAACTGTGTAATATATCTAGGTCCTTTTACATATCATATACACAGAAGATCAAGTACCTATTAGAAATATGTACTTATTAAATGATATATTCTAGTACCCCAGCTCTCCTAATGGTATCTAAGGATTTGTACTTAGATGCTAGAGAAGGAGTTAAGTAATAGATCTTCAACTGAAAACTGAGATTGAATCATGGTCCTACTACTTGCTAAATATGTCAGTTTACACATGGCATCCAACCTGAAGGTTAGTTTCATAACTGATGATCTTCTGAAGCAATGAACAGATAAAATTTAACCTCTATGCTATTACTGATAAGGGAGAAGTTCAATCATCAGAGCCTAGTTAATGTTTTTAAATGAGCATAACTCTAAGGATCAGGAAACAAAGCTTGAGAAGTAAATTGTAAATTGGATTTTGAAAATAGATTCTTCTGTTTTAAAGATACCTAGCCTCGGTTGTGATCTAAGGACTTTCAGATTTTGTTGAGTATCATCTAACAAAATACTGTGAAATCAAATCTCCTCTGGGTACATATCTGATGAAAATTGTGTAGAATTACAGATACTCCAAAGAACATTTAAAGGCCATAAGTGTTACATCACCATGGGATGAGGACCCTTTGGCTCTCGAAATCTGAGCTCCACACCAGGGGAAGGCACTGGTCATCTCCTAATGTTGCTACCATCCAATGCAAACATGTTGAGGTGCAAATCCTATTTCATGTCTAGTAGATATGACCAGAGGCAGACCACCATCCGTCACAGCACATGTTGTGTGCATGGTTTAAAATTCATATAGTCTTTGAAAGTGCATGTGATTAAGCAAATGTGGAATGCCATTCTGTCCTCAACATTACAAAAACAATTATTGTACAGTATTTGGGAGGGTAGACTGCAAAATGCTAAGGTATCTAACTAAAATCACAACTCTAATTCATCAAACAATTAGTTTACTCTTTAAAACATTAAAGGAAAAGGCTTAGTGTATCTGGGACTTGCAAACATACTTGACAAGATCCTGCTATAGGAGGTTGCAGAAAAACCAACAAGAATATACAACTTGGTATATGCTGTCAGGGAGGTTGGGTGTAGGGGATTAGTGGTTCATAGATGACTTTTTTGACAGCACTTCTCATGAGAGGCAGCATATGAATGTAGAGCATGAATAGGACTTAGCAGAAGAAAGCTCATGAACGTTAAAGGAAGAAATATAATTTCCAAACCCCCACCCCCACACACTGAGCTTTGCTTTTAAAAACTTAAGACATAATCAATTATTGTAAAGACACTCCAATGGTCACTTTCCCCAATACTCTCATTATACTAGTTCTTCACTGGCCTATCTGTCTCCCCCACAAGGCTGTGAGCTGCAGAAAGGAAGGCTGTGTTTAAGTCATCTCTGCACACATAGCACCTGGTCTGTGCATCTTTGCACACACAGCACAAAGGAGGCTCAAGCAGAGCCGTCTACTGATGAATAAATACGGGACAAATGTAAAGCACGGAATGTTCCCTACAGTCCTGAAGGCCTTCAGCCTCTGTGAGAAATGAAGAAGTAGGGTGTAGATTATTCAGCTTTATTATTTAGAATGATTGGTCTGATAATGACCCAATGAAATGTAAACCAGAAGAAGACATACCTAAGCCTGAAGATGCTCTTAGGATAGTTGCTGTGGGAAAAGGGCATGTGGACCTGAATTATCACCATCTGCTTGGGATTGAAATGGGCTGGATTCTTCATGAGGAAATAAACTAATGGTGTTTATTAATTAGAAAAGCCTCTCTTATGATAATCTATTATATAGATCTTTTACAAAATTTTCTTATAACTAATGTCTTAATTTTTATTTGTTTATTATCTAACTACATAAATTATTGAGATGCTTTCATGAGAAGAGAGTAAAACACCATCTTTCACAATGTACTGAAAGGTATTTCTTTTACTATTATAAGCCACATACAATGTTGCAATGATCTCTGCTTCACTGAGATATGCTATAGAAAATCTTCTTTTTAAATGAGCAATGGAATGTTAAAATTTGTTGTTCCATGTAAGTCTGATGAGGTTATTTTGAACATCACTTATTTTCAGATGTGAGAGGAGAATAGACCTTCATGGTGACAGACGTGCTGAAAACTGAATTTAAATAGTAAGGCCTTGGAACAAGGAAATAGAGGTTGTCAGCAAACTAGGAGACAACTCAGTGGCCATGGAGATGCATCTTTCTTTGAAAGACACTGATTGACAAATTCTTGAACATTGGTGGGATGAGAGGCCCTTGGTCCTGTAAAGGCTCAATGGCCCACAGTCCAGAATGCCAGGGTGAGGAGGCAGGAGCCGGTGGGTGGCTGGGTAGGGGGAGGGATGTGGAATAGGAGGTTTTTCAGAGGGGAAACCAGGAAGGAGATAACATTTGAAATGTAAATAAATAAAATAACCAATAAAAAAAGAGATATAGAGTCTCTCCACAAACAGCTCACAGTCAATTGAGGAAGACAGCAAGTCTGAAGAGTTCAACCACAATAAATACAGTAGTGGAGAAAAAACAGTGGCCAAAGAAATATCAGTCTTCCAAGTCACTTTACCAAACAAATAACTGTAGAATACACTATTTATATTATATACATTTTAATAGATACAAAACCATGGCACTGATGACGAGTTAAACCCAGCTGCTTATATCAGATACTGTCTTCGAAAAAGGTAACGTACAAATCATGTAAAAGTAAAGTTTGAGCTGTATAAAACACCAAGTTCTTTTCTTTCTCACTGGATTTGGATTTGGGGCAGACGATGTGCTGTGGTGTGCTTGCTGTTGCCTGTAACGGGGACTCCAAGGGATTGGGAGCTAAGTTGAAATTTGCCCTGTTTACTACATCAGTGAGTCTGGCCTGAAAGGAGGCTTATAAAATCCCAATCATTTGGAATTCCCTCACAACTCAGGTTAGATCCAAATGGGTCAGCCTTCACATACAGCTTGAATTCCCTCTTTGAACAGACATGTCTTTGTGTCCTGGAGTGAGTTCTAGAAACAAGGTCAATTTTTATGGCTGGCTACTTGCATTCTGCCAACCTTCTGAAGCGACAGAATGTGACCAAAAATTCTTGAACCCACAAAGGCCTGAAATGTATATAATTAGTCCAGGGTTATGAGATGAAATATTTTCAAGTAAAAAAAAAAAAAAAAAAACAACAGTGCAATTAGTTTCTTTGCAGACAATTCCCACCTTATACGGAACATCCAATTTAATTGTAGGCATAGATGTGACAATATTTAATAAAATCACATCTGATGGGTTTAGGATATTGTCCTATGGTAGAGTAATTTCCTACTCAAGCTTAGTGCCCTGGAATTAGAACCTAACACTACAATAAACACCCCCAAACAGAATAAGGACATATAAAATGAAAATAATGTATACTTCTAGAAAGTAACAAATACTTCCTAGAGTTCTAGAAAGGAACAACATAAAAAAGAAATACGTTATTTTTTTTTTAACAGACTCAAAATGTCCAATTTACTTTTTATTAACCTCAATCAATGTCAACATTTCATCAGTTGCCTACCTGTGAGGAAGCAGAGGAATGTTGGGTTTTTAATGACAAGATGAAGTGGGGAGAGAAAGTTGACAGGTGAGGTTGGTTAAGTGATATGATTTGTGACAGAAACCTTTGACAAAAAAAAGGCCTGCTTTTTCCTGGGTGTTGTGCAACTGAACTCAAGTCCTCATGCTTGGGTTACAACACTTCTCTCCTGCTGCCTAAATCTTCTTTTGCAAGGAACCAAGAGTTCATTTGGGGGACCCTTGAGGTTAGTGATCCCATGATACGTGATGGGAATTCTGATGACAGACTGCTAAGGAGGCATCAGAGAAAGTGGAGGATGCTCAAGCCAGGCTCATTAGCTGAAGAATAGACTTCCCATAATCTAAAGTTAGTGTGGAGAGAATAGGGGCAAACATGTTTTTTTTTTTCTATCCATAAACATTTCAGCTAATGTTTTTATTTTGCTTTTGTTTGCAGGACTGGGAATTGAATCTTGTGACTATGTTAATGCTTTATCCCCAGCTGTTCACAAATATTCTATATTATGAACGGTCCATTCTACCATGACTATTAATTATTTTCATAAATGCATGCGAGTTTGCTGTTTTTTTTAAACTGTGCCTGTCCTTATGCTTTGCTCTAAGAGCAATATTTTCATACACAAACAATCCATTTTGTATGTGTACACAACATTTGTATGTACATGTGTATATGACACTGTAACTTGAAAATTCCTCTTGGTTTGTCAACAAAGATTCCTTGAAATTTCTTATTTCCAAAATAAGTCTCACCGCAATTGTAAATGTATGTCCCCAAGGAGTAACCCATCAAGATGTAACCAAACACTGCTCTCTCTATCAAGGAGTCAGATGTGCGGCACCATGTCACTGAAAAGCTCATTTGTATTGTTTTGCCCTTTGCTCTTCATTCAGGATGGATTACTACTGGGTCTCGCCTCATGCTCTGCTCACGGTACATTGAAATGACTCAGGCTCTGGCACCCGCTCACTGAAGTATTCGCTTTAGTGAGTTCTCAGTTTCTCTTACAGAGGTGACAACTGCCTCTGAATCAAACTGCCTTCTGGGGTAATTACTGAGCACAACTGGAATCTTTGCTATTCATTAAACACCAGTGCAGGTGGGAGCAAAGGGACTAGAAAAGATTAAAGGAAATTATCTCGGCTAGATACATCATTTCGCTTCTCAGAAGATTTGACAGACACACCCAGAAAGCATCTGCCTCCACCTTCCAGTCCTGTGGTTTTTACTCATTGCTTCTCAAACTTCTCACAGTTTGAAGCACCGGTTTGTCTTCCCTCATCTACTTAGCAACTCACTAGCTCTCTTGGGGTTTATTTGAAATGCTCTCTGGTGCCATGGTGTATGTGGTTAAAGTGCCCTCAACTCTCGAAGGGGGAAAATGAGCTGTCAAGAAATAACCAGTGATCACACCCTGAGTGTGAAGCAGTAGCAGTTAATCATAAGCCCACCCCCCCAGCAGTCTACAGTCACAGGAAAGTAACATGCTGTGAAAGAATTAATTAGCAAATAAGCTGCTTTTATACAACACTGAAATAATTCTGTGCTGGATAGTTTTATGTCAACTTGACACAAGATAGTTATCTGAAAAGAGGGAAAGAACTGCAATTGAGAAAATGTCTCTGTAAGATCCAGCTGTAGGGAATTTTTCTTAATCAGTGACTGACTGGGGAGGGCCTAATCCACTGTGGGTGGGGCCAACTAATTGTCTTGGGTTTTATAAAAAAGCATGCTGAGCAAGCCATGAGGAGCAAACCAGCAAGCAGCACTCCTCCATGGCTTCTGAATCACCACCTGCTTCCAGGTTCGGGCTGTTTGAGTTCCTCTCATGACATCTTCTTCTGATGAAGAGCAATATAGATTTTGAAAATACTACTTATATAAAGAACATGTTTTTAAAAGAAACATATCTGTGCAGTGGCGTAAGAATTAACTTTGATAGATGGATTGACCTACTACATTTACTATTTTCACATAATATAGGAATTATGATCCATAATTTCTATGGTATGACAGACATCTGGTTTTGGCACAATTTAAGCTATTTGACCTATGTATACAAAGATAATGATTTCACAAATTTCTACTAGAACCTCAGATAGTTTACTAGCAGTTCACAGAACCATTTTCTTCTTTATCCTGAGCATTAGGCAGAATGCCACCCCCCCCTTTTTTTTTGCCAAGATGACTGAGGAATGTGGTCCACTGGCCTTGTGCTTCTCCTTGGTCTCTGCCTTCTCAGTAGTTAATTATAGATGACGATGAAGCAAAACCACTAATGGCAGGAGTCTGGGTCCTGGTAGACTATAACTGTACAATATTTTTTCCTTTCTAGTGAAAAATAGACTGATTGAAAATGTTTGTGCATTTCAGTGAAAACATGTGCCCTGCACAGGAGTTACCCTAAAGTCAGACAATATGGACTGAAAAATTGCTCCAGTGAGCAATGAGAAGGGGGATGCTTTGTTTTGATTTTGACACAAGACTGCCAGGTTGGCATTGAGCAACTGACAATCCTCATAACTCCTCCCAAGCACTGGGGCCACAGGCACTATGTCCCACATTGTTCTCCATGGTTTTGTGCCCAGCAATAGACGCCTGGGGTGCAAAAAGGGTACAAACCCACCACAGCGACAGAGGACAGCAATGTAGAGTCTGAGGACATAACTGGAACTCTGGAGCAATAGCTGAAGGGTGGGCTACAAAGTTCCTCAGAAGACACTGTCCTGGATTGTAATTAGTTTGAATCACCACAGAACTTTGAGTTGAGTATTCCCTAATCTCAGCGACATGAGTACTAAGTTTTCTAGCAATGTGGCTTTTTTTTTGCAACGATATTTATTGAAATAGATCAGCCTGTGAACATACACACACCTATAATAAACATGTGCATACCTCCCGCCCTTCTGCTAAGTCTATCCAGCCCATCCTTCATTCCGAGGGCCAAGTGAGGATATCTTCAGGGACTTTTATTTTTGCAGGAATGAGTAGAGTTGAAGATGAAATACTAAGTGCTTGGGAGACACTCCCTTGAGGTACTTGCCTATTTTCCAATATCCCCAAGTTTTTCATCTCTCTCTTCATCTGGTTTCTTGGTGTGCGTACTCCCTTTAATCTCAAAAAGTTCTACCTTCTCTTCCAAGTAGCAAGAAGAGGGCAGACAAAACTATCTCAGAATCCTGCAAGTCCTCACACAGCTTTGGAATATCTATTGGATATGGGACACTCAATACAGTAATGTATATGCTAGTTATAAATGTAAAAATGGGGAGACATCATAGGAAATAAGGGGAAGAGAGCCAATGGATTTCATCCAGGTATTTTAGTTGGTTTGGAGGTGTTAGTGTATCGTCATGTCTTTCTGCAGTGAGTTCTCTTCTTTTGTCCACCCACAGGTGTAGGATCTTGACAACTATGTACATATCTAATCTATTTTAGTGGTCATGGCTTATTCGGTTAAAGTTGAGGTGTTTAAAAATTGACAAGGAAACACTGCATAAACCTGGCACTGGAGGAGAAGCAAGCTGCTGACCCATGCCTGGGTGAAAAGCAGTAAGAGAAACTTGTCTTTATGTAAAAGAAGAGTTATTGACAATCATGTGGAATCAAAGCTTGTAGAGAGAGATGAAGTGGAAGGGCGCCAGGGTCTCAGCTCATATTCATCGGCGACTGCCTTAAACTCACATGATGGCCATTTCCTTACCTGCTGCCCTTGGATTGTGAAGTATGCCATAGGTTAGTTATAGATTGCATTTCTTAGGAGTTCATATATTGAGATTTTTATCCCATTGCAAGGTTTTAAGAGAAGAAACTAACAAAAACAAAGCAAAACAAAACAAAACAAAAAAAAAAAACAAACCTCCAAAGATTTAGTAGAGGATATAGTTAGAATTAGATAAGGTTTTATAGAGGTAGAGGCCATGTAACAGAATTACTAGTTGTTTAGTGAGAGGTGGAAGAGAGACCAGTTGATACATATGTTGACTCTTCCATGTAATGGCAGGACTGTCATGTGACCCTGTGAGGTAGGGGCCTACACCTGAGACCGGAAGGATGAGTCAAAATAAACTTTGTGCACCTTTTTGGTAACAAAAGCATTCTAATAAAAGTCTGCTGAGAAGCCTGTAACAATCATTTTGTTTAAGCGAAAGTGCATTCTTACTCATTGCAACCCAGGATTTACATTGGTTGAGACAAGGTTACCACTATTGGACAACAAATGTCTTCTGAATACAGATTTCCAGCAGGACCAAATTGTTAAAGGTTCTATAACTAGCTTCCCTCTTTAAATGACTTATCCTTAAAGCCAATTAGCTGGATACTGAGCATGACTAGGTTACCATTGATTAACTTATTGTTTGTTTGTTCATTCATTTATTTGTGTGTTCGTGTATACTCGTGTGTGTGTGTGTGTGTGTGTGTGTGTGTGTGTATGTACACTCAGGTTCCTCACCGTGTGAGTGAAAGTCAGTAGACAACTTGAAAGAGTTGGTTTTCTGCTTCTGTCCTGGAAATGGAACTCAAGTTGTTAAGTATGATGCTAAGCATTTATACTCAACTGAATCTTCTCAGCTATCTTGGACCACTATTCTTGTATTCAAACATTAGAATAGGTGCTTGTCAGTACCAAATGTTTTCTTTTCCTGTTTCTATTTGGCCAAACTGTTAAAAGACAATCCTTAATCACAGCAGTCTTTTATAGCAGGTGGTTCCCACCTCTGCCTCCAGAACTCCAGCCCAAACAATCTGCTGAGGAAGCAGAAGAATGTTCTAGTGACTCAGCCTGTTAAGTAGGAGGACTGTCATAGTTATTTTAACTCCTGCCAGAGGATGTGGGCAACTCTCCTTTTCCCTGTCCCCAGATAACTAAGTACTGGTCCTTCTTTAAAAAGCTCACCAAGGCTTAGCTCTTGATCAATAAGAGCCAGAAGACCTGGGCATCAGGTTGATCAAGAGCTCCTGGCACAGAGTAGAATAGGCTTTTGCCAAAGCACCATCTGACATCCTAAAGCTACCAATCAAATTTATTTTTAGAATGCATAATGCATCTCATAAATTGTCTCTATATAATGCATAGACAATCTTCGGGAGGCAGTGATCAGTGCACGCCAAGGCATTAATTTTCAGAGAAGACGGAAGGAATACCAGGTTGCCATCCTCTTTTTGTTAGAGGCTGGTTGGCACATTGTGGTCATTCTGTTTATCTTTCTGTTGCCAAGTGTTCCCAACAGTATAAATAGTCATCAAGTACAGCTCCTCTGGATAGTGTTAAACTAAAAATCCTCATCCACTTACACAAAATAATTCTCAAAAGATAAACTCCCTCCAGCTATAAATAAACAAATGATATAAGTGTTTTGATGAATGTACAATCTAAGTTATGTTGAATTGTGGTAGATTACAATATTTTTAGACTTCAAATATTCTCTTTATGTTCATATGGGTAGTTTATTCCTAACTTGTCTATGTTGTTTTGGAAGTTTTTGTATCATACATTAAGATCTGAGATGACAAAAAAAGCAACCAAGTTTTTTTTTTTTTTTCCAAAATACTATAAAATCAGAAAAATTATGAATGGAAACCAGGAAAGTTCCTAAGCACCGAGAAAGCAATAGTTTCTGTGAAGACAAATAAATGAATCCTTTAAGAGGTGCCAACCATTGCTGATGTGCATAGTGGGTATTCTGTGGGCAAAGCATCTACCTGCAATGTTCTCTAGGAACCCTTGTATACCTAGTCTATCCTCTAGCAAAGGAGAGCTTACCTGAGCAGTGGTGGCCTAGGTGCTGGTGACAAAGGACAGAACAAGATATAGTTTCTGCCATCAGAGGGAGGACACAATGTTGAGATGATCTCGTATGGTGCAAACGACGACAATGACAGTCACCTAATATTTGATCAATTGTACGCACTGTAATGCTTCTCTGCGCGGCTTAGAGATGTCGAGCCATATGCCTGTAACAGGTGGTTGACGGCTAGAGCAAAGCTGATTTTCAGCGTGATTAACAGTGTACTGTGATATCCAGTGAGCTTTGTGTGAAAAGAGTTGCTGACTTCACAGGAATCACAGAATGAACTTCAGAGACAAAGAGCTACCTTTACATTTGAGATTACATGTGTTAGATTGGAAATATTTAATTTCAAAGTTTACACAATATGGTACTCGGCACCATTAGTGAATAATTTCAAAGAATGATAATTATGAAACATTTTCACTGTGGTTACTCCAGTCTGTATAATCCTTCGCTTGGAGAAGTTAATGATGTAAAAGGTGATCATGTGGTACTGAGTAACATATCTAAATAAAATGTCCACATAAATGGTTACTTTTGTAGATGCCCTGGATGAATCTTCATATTTTCCAAGATATCATTTTTGATAAATAATATTTCTTCTTGTTTTTTTAAAACAAAAGCCTCCAATATACACAAAAAATCTAAAAATACAGTGGGATAAACTACACATAAGCAAATTTTAGAATTAACTGTAGTGTCAGAAAATAATTAAAAAGAATTTTTACTAAAACTCCTCATGTAATTAATTTTTAAGGAAATGTAATCAAATAACACAGATCTCCCAAAATGCATTTTTCTTTAGTATTTCAAATTTTATTTGTAGCATTTATATAATGTTTGGGAATAGTCAGAATTTCACCTATGGAGAAATAAAACCTGTGTTGATTATATTATTATGGTGAAACTGTGAAAATCATGGGTTCCAATAGAGTAGCAAAATCATTATATACCAATTAAAAGATGTATTTCTAGCTGGAAAAATGAGGCACAAAGCGGCTTGACATGGTCTCACATACAGAGAGCATCAGCTCCCTTATACACAAATGGCAAATACGTTTTATAAGACATGCTAAAGCTCTGCTAGCACTGAATCTTCAAAGTGCTGTAAGATATTCAGATGTAATAATAAGCACCAGAGAGTAATATGTAACGCAGTAACCATGGTAACAGCGGGAATGTGAGCCAAATGGACCTCCATGTGCCAAAATGCCTGCATCTGAATACAACCAAGTGAAGGTGACTTATAAATGCCACATCTGTAGAGTGACACTTGGAATATCGATGCAACTGTGCTGTGTTTGTGTGACACGTGGTGAAACACACAGAGGACAGTGTGGACTTTACAAATCAGATCCTCACTAGGAAGAAAGCAGGGACGTGAGAAGAAAGTAGAGTGCTTTTCCTCCTGTCATGGTTTATTAAAAAAACAAAAAAAAAAAAAAAAAAAAAAAAAAAAAAACAACCTTCAGATAGTGAGTAGCTGTTTAGTCTATGTGCAGGGCTTCAGTATTTGCGACTTGTTAGCCTTTTGCAATGAAAACATTATCAAATTTTCACTCCAAACTAAACTCTCGAATTAATGAAAGCAATGATGTAAACATTGATGTGGCCAGTTATAAGTGGTACAACACCTTTAATAAAAAACAAGTCAAACTTAAACTCAAAATGCGTTTTCTGGAATGAGCCATCACTCCCTTGCAATCTCTGCATAATTTTATTCTGCCTTTATTTGAAAGTTTCTCTGTGGGAAAAGTGTGCACTGACCCACAGTGCTCACGGCTTTGTCCCTGCACTTACTGGATATGTGACAGGTGAACATATTCAAGAAAACTGTACCTGCTTTGCATTTCCTGCATTTTTGTCAAATGTTCTCTTCTGATGTAAATTTACGTAAAACATGGGGGGGGGGAATCTGCTTCCTAGGCATTTCCTCCTTAGGTAACTATCCCTGTATCACCACTGAGGCTGGGCACTTTCTTTCTCCTATGTGCACAGTTTTAGGCTTCTTTCTCCCATGTGCAGAGTTTTGGCCGCCTCTTGTCCCTTTGTCTCAGGCCCCTATGTAAAATCATCTATTACCTGCCACACAGAGCTGATGTAGGAAGTAAATTCATTAATTTACATAAAGTCATGCAGGCACATGCCCAGGACATGACAGGATCAGAGGAAATATTGTTATGGTTAGCCATAGCAGAAGAGAGGGGTTTGGTTCAATCCTCATTTCAAAGCAATATATTTTCATTTAGCCAGTTTACCAACTCTGAAGAAGGTTTTTTTTTTTTTAATTCCCAGTCTATTAGCTGTGAAAATCAAAATGGCATTTCTTCCTTAAAAAATAAGTTTGCATTTAATTTAAAATTAAAGGAAAAACAAATAAAACTATGGTCAGCAAAGAAGTGAAGTGTTTTTCATAGGGTGGGTCATTTTTTATGGTAGAGAGAATTAGGCCTTTTACCTACTCAAGGAAGTTCTAAAGTAGCGACGTTTGTTACGGTGTATTCTCAAAGGGCTGGTGGAATGTTCTGGCTTCTTTCTGTTAAAATAAAAAGAAATTTCATGAGCAAATTTCTGACCCACACATGCTAATTATATCAATGTGAAACCACTTATAGGTTTTCTCTTTTGAATTTGGGAAATCATGAGACTCCAAGATCGGTTTCCTAATATTTATCTGTGACCTGCTAGGCACTGTCTCAAGCATGAGCAGCGAGTGTACAAACTACTGAATGCCTTTCATATCCTTTTAGTGCACATTAAAAATGATTCTTAAGGGTAACATCCAAGGAAGAGTAAAATTATAACTTGTTCTCAGCTAATAAATAGTAGAAGATTGTGTGATTTCCCCAAAGAATATATTCATAATTGTTAATTATATGCAGCAAGCTTTAAAGAAGACTGGGCCTCCAGCCCAGTCTGCATTGACTTTATGAAGCACAGGATGGAGAGGGATTTTGTTAAATAACTAATTAAATCTTTTCCATAGAGTCCTATATTTATTTTGACATTCCAAAACCTAAAAGTCACTCTGAATTCTGCTGAAAAAAAAAAATGCCACCAAGGGTCATATGGAACATTCCCACTACAGTGGTTCCAGGAGATGAACAGCATCACAGAAAAGCTTTAGGCTTACTTTATACCTTACAACTGTCCTGGTGCTACCACCTTCATCATGGGTGACACCACAAAAAATGTACAGTGTGCAAACCCCTGTCGATTCCAGCTCTTCCACATTGGGTTTGTAAAGCTGTGTGTATTTATGAATTTTTCCCAGGACTGATATATGTTCATTTCAGTAGAATACACCCCATGCCATATCCAAGGAAGACATGCTATCATATAAAACTATGAGATCCCAATAGATACTCTCAACACAGCTTTAGAATCCAGAAGGAAATTCAAGAAGAAGAAATGCATGAACTGGTTCTTCTTTTGTCTGTTCTGGAATGTTTTGTTTTGATTATGGTACCAGAGATCAAATGTAGGGCCTTAGGCTTACTAGACAAATGTTCCACCACTGAAATATCAACCCTGTCCCTTTCTGGATCTTTAAACAGTTAATTCACATAAAGACAAGAGGTGACAAGAGTGATCTGAAGCAACAAATGTTGATTGTATTGAGTGTTTTGTTTTTTTTTTATTATTATTAGCTCTTTTGATTTATGAACACTAACAAGGTATAAAAGCAAGTATATCTTTTGGTGGGTAATTAAACATATCATCTATACAGTGATAAAGCAAGTCCTAGTACCGATAAAAACATGGTAGAATCCCCCCCCCCCCCTTATAGCAGTTCAGTAATTATTTTAGCAAGAATGACTACTAAAATCTTGGCACACTGCTTTTTGTTTCTTTTAAGAAATATCTGGATTACCTTGAAGACAAAAAGTTGTGTGCAAAAGTTTTAGTAAACATTTTTACACATCCATCAACTATCTATTATCTAACATCCATCTATCTATCTATCTATCTATCTATCTATCTATCTATCTATCTATCTATCTATCTACCTACCTACCTACCTACCTACCTATCTATCTATCATCTATCTATCTATCTATCTATCTATCTATCTATCTATCATCTATCTATCTATCATGTAGAGTAGTATATGTAATAATTTTAGACTACTTAAATGATTACAAATAAATGATTAGATAGACCCTTTTAGTTTTCGTTTTTCTTGTTTGTTTGTTTGTTTGTTTGTTTGAGATAGAGTCTCTCTGTATAACCCTGGCTTTCTGGTTTTCCCTTTTAGTTTTTGTTTTTCTTGTTTATCTTGTTTGTTTGTTTGTTTGAGATAGGGTCTCTCTGTATAACCCTGGCTTTCTGGCTTTCCCAGAACCCACTATGTGGGGACAGGCTTGGAACTCACAGAAATCTGACTGTCTCTGCCTCAAGAGTTCAGGGATAGCAAGCATACCACCATTCCCAGCTTCTAGGCTGGTTTGGAAACAAAAATAAAAATCAAAGGAATACGTGTGTGTGTGTGTGTGTGTGTGTGTGTGTGTGTGTGTGTGTCTTTTACTCTTGTAACAAGGACATGAAAAGAACTCTCTAGAGCAAAATCTAGCAGTTGCAGTTCACAGGACAGCTGCACCCTACTGTCATCTCTGTCCAAGTGCAGTGTTGTTAGCACTGAGGCATTTCCATTCATTCAGGGGAAGAGAAGGGCTGCTTTGATGCTGCAGTGACAGAACTCAGCAGGTGTGTGTTTGCCCTTTGAGCAAAGGTGTTGCAACAGACAATAGGAAAGTGCACGTTCACAATGTGAGCAATATTGACATTGTTAAAGACTATTCTCTTAATCCTTCCAAAACTGAACTTGGTAGCTACATATGAAAGTAGGATTTCAATTCATAATTTCTTAACTCATAAAGAGCCAACACCATCCCAAAGGAAATGGGGAATTACTGACCAAAGGGTTAAGTGATTATTAAGAAACTCACTGGCCCCAGTATACTCTGTATACCTGTAATTTCTACTTTTGTTGGGGTTTTGTTATACAAAAGAAAATGTGTGAATACACATAGAAAGTGGCTAAACCTCTATCTGTGAACCAGCTCTTGGATCCCAGTGGGTTTGGATCTAGGTCTCTGCTGAAGGACCATCATAAGCACAAAGGCTTGTGGCTCTTCCCAGAAGTCTAACTCCACCCATGACAGATTTCAATTTGCTAGAAACACCAAGCACACTTATCAATCAGGATATTCAGTTTCTCGAACAAACTGACATCCACTCGGCTGCAGCTCTGCCTCTTGTTTGCCCCATTACTTCTGTTGGGTTTGCTTCTGCCAGGAGCTGTGAGGGATGGATGGGGATACTGTTGAGGATCATGGCTGACCTGAGAAAGTCAACAGGCTAACAATGAACGTGTAAGAGCTAGTCTGCACAAGGTGGTGAAGAGGGTGCATGCTTTACTTGGCATCAAACGGCAAAGTATATTCTAAATTTCTGAAGGAGTCTAAGATAAGTAAAGACCTGCTCAGTGTTAGCATAAGTGTGTTTCTTGTGAGTGCATTCATGTCTAGGAGGGCGCTTATGTGTCTCCCCACATACACAAGTGCATGGTGGCTAGTGGTCCAAATGTCTTTCTAAATTTCTCTGAAGAGTATCTTTTGAGACAGGGTCTCTCATTGAGCCTGGTGCTCACTAATTCAGCGGGACTCACTGCCATGAAAGCCCCAAGGATCCTCTTGTGATCACACTGACACTTGGGTTTAGTGGTGTGGTTTGAGTGAGATATACTCCACATACATTTAAGCATGTAGTTTCCAGATGATTAGGATGTTTGGGGATGTTATACATCTTTTAGGAGGTAAAGGCTTGGTGAAGAAAGTCTCTGGGGATAGGCAATGGGAGTATAATAGTCTAAACAATCTCTCTGTCTCTCTGTCTCTCTGTCTCTCTCTGTCTCTCTGTCTCTCTCTCTGTCTCTCTCTTTCGGTCTCTCTCTCTCTCTCCTTCCTGTATATGGATGAAAATGTGGTCCTTCAGCTTCAGGCTCCTGATACTGAGCCTGGTGCTGATTGACTCAGCTAGGCTTTTTCCTCTTTCTTCAGTGATGCCTTCTTTGCCTGTTGCTATGCCTTCTCTGCAATAATGGCACAATGGGTTCAAATCTTCTATAAGACAAAATAAACCCCTTTCTCCTTTAAGTTGTTTATTTTATCACATTAAAAGAAAAGTGACTAATACATCTTTTTTTTTTTTTTAAAAAAACATGGTTGCTTGGAATTAAACTCAGGTCCTCAAGCTTGTGGAAAAAACAAGTGCCAGGTTAGCCATTTCTTCAGTTCCCTAAATTAATTCATAGGCTTATGTTTGAGTTATATGCCACACATAACATTGAAGTAAAATGAGAAATTAGAATATCATGGGGAAAAAAAAGCCAAGGTAAGCTGTTTCTCGAGGATGTATCTTTTGATAAAACCTTCCATCTTAAATTAAGTTTTACTCCTCATTTGCCCTTGAAATAGCTTCCACAGCAAGTATCACTAAGTCAATTCATTTTCTGTTATGATAGATTTTTTCAGACTACCAAAACAGAGATGGTTGAAGTTCCTGGGGTACTGAGTGGGGCTGCTGAAAATTCATGGCAATCACAACAACTAGCATTAGGTGCTCTGTCAGCTTCTAAATGAACAACAGAACCATTTCCCACCCATCAGTCTGCTGGATGTGGTTTTGTGTAGGTTTATGTTAAAGCGATACATGATTGGACATTGGAAAGGTAAGCAGAGAAAGAGGTTGGAGGAACAGAAGAGGGGGGAGGAGAAGATCCCGAAGGCAACAAGGAAGCCGATGTGTATGTTTCTCTTGGTGCATCTCTAGCTTGATGAGATTGTCATGATTATTTCCAAGGGTTTCTATGGGTCTAATTTATCTCATATAGATGGGCAATTTGTGTCTTTGTCCATTAGTTGTAAGCTTATTGTGTAGAAGGTTTTGTGGATTGAGAATTTGTTATATAAACCTCTTTGATGAGTTAATGGATGTGAATCATATCTCTACTGGGCAGTGAAGGAGGAACACACAGGGTTAGTCATATTCACTCAGGACAGAAGCAGCAGGGGTGGTGGAGTGAACTCCGCCCGAGTTCTTAGAGGTGGCATAGAGCGCCAAGTTAGAACTCCCTGTAATGCCAGATGGCTCCTCAGGAGCCGGCAAAGCGCAGGATAAAAGGTTAAGCCACTTTTTAATATTTACCGCAACAGTTCTGAACAGTTCCTATAACTCAGTGCACTAGTGAAAAGTGTAAGAATTTCAGCTAATGGACGACTGGACCGCTGACCTACTAGAGAAAACCTCTCCTACATCAAGAAGTTTTTAAACAGATAAGCAGCAGTCAACATTGTCGCGTAGTCTAAAGAGCTACTAAACCATTTCTATTTCCTAATATGTTTAAAATCACTTATTATCTAGACATCTGTAAGTACAAGGAAGTATGCTGGGTCAAAAAGTTGTCAACGATTGAGAAACATCTCTTTTGGTGCTTTTGTGAAGGCTGTTTTTCAAACACCTTTGGAAGGAATGTAAGTTATGTCATATATATACTTGAAAAACATAAAAACTATTAACAAAATCCTTGTTCACAAACACATGGTCTTCCTCTGAGTACAGCCTTTGGATACAATGGCTAATAGGCATGGTGTGGTCTAATTCTCAAACTGTGCATTCCTGGCTACTGCTAAAAGCTGGGTTAAGCTGCCTTAGGGGAAACGATTTATGTTTGTCCAAAGTATCTCAATATAATAATGTACAAGGTGAAGTATCAAGGATTGAATATAATAATGTACAAGGTGAAGTATCAAGGATTGGATTAGTGAGACAAGCCCATCTTTATACAGTCTGAGAATTAAGGTTAGTTTTCAGTTTGCACACACTTTGATGGATAGAGGACTCTTCCAGACCCTTCTCTTTAATGTACAAACGATGCTCTCTGGATAACATTTTCTTGTGACATACAGGCTTTTGGAAGTACACAGAATGGGCAAGGGGGTATTTGGGGAGTGGAACACTGATTCTATAGTGTTTCAGTGAGCAAAAGACATAAAGTACATCTCATATGTAAGCGGGAAGCATGGGGCTTTGCTCATATGTTGGCAGTTGAGGATACATGGCTGTTCTGTGAATAGAACACACCTCAATTCCCAGGACAAATAATGCATCGTGATGATCCAGCAGTTACTTTCTGGGTCATTTCTTCTTGTAAAGGCTTGATATGCAATGGAAACATTCCATAAAGTAAACTTAAAACTTCCATGTTTCCTAAATTGCTAACATATTTGGACCCTTACTGTGGGTGTGTGTATAATAAAACATGAACTGATACCGTGATTTTCAGTACCTTGAGCAGAAATGAGGCACACATGTCAGCATTCTACTCTATTTATATAACTCATTGCAATTTTCTGCCCAGGATAAGAATTTGTCTGAAGAAATGCAATGCTTTCTTACTTGAGAGAACGCCATCTGTTCATTTGTTTCTAATTTCCATACGGGTATAAGATATTTTATTCTATTTGTCTATTTTAAATATAAAATTATGTGTAGTTATTATATAAAATAAATGATTGGAATATGTGCTGTTATATAAATTAGGTGACTAAACTAATCATACATTCACGTACATGTTTATACATTACTCACACTGCCATTTTTGTGGTGAGAACATTAATTTACTCACTTAATAAAAAATTATTAAGTTTTTGTGGGGAGCATACAATACATTATTGTTAACTAATGTTACTATGTTTCTTAATAAATCCTCAAATTTTTCTCTCCTACAAAACATTATGTGGTCTGTTTTTTTTTAATGTCTCAGTAACTCCCTGTCATTCCCCAGCCCCTTGAAAACACAGATTACTATAATACTTTCATGAGATCAACAGTTTTAGATTCTACATGAGTAAGATCATTGTGTATCTATCCATATGTGCCTGACTTATTTCATTTAACATAACGTTGCTTTGGTTTATCCATATCATCACAAATAATGGAATTTCCTTTTTATCTATACATGGAGATAATTTCATTGTAAATATGTATTTCAGCTAATTTATTCATCAGATGATGAGTATAGGTGGAGTCCATAGTTTGGCTAGTGTGGATAGTCCTATAATATACATATCAGTGAGAAAAGCTCTTTGACAGATATCTGGTAGTGTTAGAGTGGGATCACAGGACAGTTCTATTTTTTAGGATCCTCTATACTGCTTCCCATAATGGCTGCACTAATTTATATTCATACCAATGCCAAAGATTTTCCCCCCACATCCTCAATATTTGCCACCTTTATCCTGTTGGCAATAGACAATACTCTAACTTTTTATAAAATATACAATTAATGGAAATTGACAGCATGTTGTGGTATTAGAATAAACTGGGAAGAGGTTTAATGTATTGGAGGAGATTCACACATAAACCATAAAACTTACCTGGTCAGGATCCTGTCTAATGATTTCACTGTCTTCATTATAGCCCCTCTTTCAAAAGGACAAAACCCAGGTCTTTAGGTTGAGTTTCTTAGGTTTCTATGTGGAAATTACATCCTGTTTTTTTCAACCTTATTTCAAATATCTACTGTTAAGCTCAACACCTCTTAGACTAGTTCTTTTGTAGATCTACCAATTGCCCCTTCAATAATTATGGACAATAATGCTAACATCCCACCAGTTTGCCTCTGACAATGCATTACTTTATATCTTGGGCTGAATCAGTTCCCCAGCTCAGTATTTGAATACTGGAATGCTAACCTCCAATGCAAACTGGAGACAAAGGTCATGGGGGAGGGTAATTAAAGCTATTTGAGGTCATAGGGTGGAATTTTCATCCAGACAACTGAGATCGGGGCTTCGGGGCTCATTCTTTTCATCCATGAGAACACAGAGTGCTGCTATATTGACTAAACTCGAGAGTTTCAATAAACCCTTGATGTTAGCTCTGCCCTAATAAAACCAGTAGAAATCACTTTAGAGGGAATCTACCACTTCTAAATACCTGATAACCCCGCATGCTGCATTAAGCTCCTTGTGTCCCACATTTGATGTTTACTTAATAAAATGAAGAAAATTTAGGGAGAATCTCTACTCTTGGTGGATTCTCTGAGAGACTTGAGTTACTTCCAAGTTGTTGTCTGTAATTCTGCATGTATTCCCGGATTTATTTTGTGAGAATTATATTATTTTTGTACTGATATACATGAGGGAAATTGCTCTGTATTTCTTGATCTTTGTTGGGCCTTTTTATGGTTTAGGTATCAGTGTAGCTCTATTACCATAGAAAGAATTGGGCAATGTTCCTTCTGTTTCTATTTTATGGAATACTTTGAGACAAAAAGAAGCAAGTACACCTGAGAGTAATAGGCTATAGAAAATAATGAAATTCAGGGGTTAAATCAACTACGTAGAAACAAAGAGAACTATATAAAGAATCAACAAAACTAGGAGCTGGTTCTTTGAAAATGTCAATAAGATATAGAAAGCCTTAGCCAAACTAACCAGAGGGCACAGAGATAGTATCCAAATTAACAAAATCAGGAAGGAAAGGGGAGATATAACAGAAAATGAGGAAATTCAAAAAAATAATCAGTCCTACTACAAAAGTCTATACTTAACAAATCTAGAAAACCTGGATGAAATGGATAGTTTTCTAGACAGATACCAGGTACCAAAGTTAAACCAGGATCAAATTAATCATGAAAAAAAACCCCATAACCTCCAAGAAATAGAAGCACTCATTAGAAGTTTCCCAACACACGTGCACACACACACACACACACACACACACACACACACACACACACACACACACATGCCCAAAGAAAAAGAGAAAAACCCAGGGCCAGATGGTTTCAGTGCAGACCTTCAAAAAAGATCTAATTCCAATATTTTCCAAACTATTCCATAAAATGTTCAGGCTTTTCTAAGAGACTCCCAAAACATTAAAGGCTACTGCTAAATGCCCTCACTTGGTTCAGGAAGTAGAAGGTAAGTCCCTATTGTTGAAGATACCATTTATTTCAGACGCCAGGCCAGATATCCCTGAGTTGAAACTTACCTGAATGCCTTCTCCCTGAAGACTGGCTTTCATGGAACCAGTAGTGTCATGGAAGCTTACAAAGGAGCAAAGCAACCAACAGCCCTATCTAGCTATTACCTGTAAACCACAATAATGAACAACATGGCATAATAAGCTAAGAATGCAGTAGTGGCATGCATAACCTGGCAGTAACCAAAAGCTCTCAAACTGGACTCAAATGCCCACTCAATAAGAAGAAAATCATGCCTGGTACTAGAAATTTAGCCAACTAGATTACTAGCAAAGCCATGAAACTTGGAGAAGGACTTCCAACCATTACCGTCCTTTAAGAGAACAGCAGATAATAATTGGCTATGTAGTTTAGGGCAGAGGTTCCAAGAATGAATCTTTTCTTTTTTCCTTGACTGAAAGTTTTATACATTATTGGTTCCTTTCAGTGGGCTTATTCTTGCCATTGTCACCAAGTGCCAGAAGTATTTATGGCAAAATATGTTTGATTGTGCCCTGGCTAGAGGCCTGGGATGCCAGAAAGAGCTTCTCCTTACCCCTGATCTCTTTACCCCTAAGTGAGCACCATTTTCCTGGGAACCATACTTGGGGAGGTGAATGAAACTGAGAAGCATCTGGATTCCCTATGAAATGAACTGAACAGTTCACCAGAGCTGCTTCCAACCCTGTTAAATTTTATTAAATCTAAAGCATTGACCCTCGATGATATGCCATTTCCAGAGAGTCTAATCTCTGCTATATAAGAACTTTGCCCTTTCTTGCTTACTTAAAAGTAGTATTATAAAATATCTATTTCTGAAATTCATCTTTTGTAGCCCATAAATTTCATTCTTTGAATTGCTAAGACAAATATGTGAGTAGCACTAGCCCCGGGGAAGTTATACATCTTAACTGGTGAATTAAGCTAACTAAGAAAGGACCTACTACTCTCAATGATACACTAGTCTGAGCTCAGGTCTACTGGGACCTGTGTCCAGAGTCCATGGTATCTTCAGGAATAGGGACTTACCTTTACCCTCTGAAGCCAATAGAAGCAGCCAATAATATTTTGGGAGTTTCTTAAGGAACTCTACCAACAACTCAAATGAATGCTTTTCAGGCTTGGTGTTGGGGATTTTGTTAGATAGTCTATGGCTCTTAAGGGGAGCACCATGCACTATCAGCTCAGATGGGAAACTTCATTAAACCATGTATATTCATAAACCAACTTGCATATGATATAGATATTTTTAGGTAGTTAGTAGTATGAGTCCTGATGATTTTTTTCTTTTTTTAAAGATTTATATTTTTACTTAAAATGCATGATAGCTCTAAGTGCACATACATCTGCCTGCTAGAAGAGGATATTAAATTCCATTACAGATGGTTGTGAGCCACCATGTGGTTGCTGGGGACTGAACTCAAGACCTCTAGAAGAACAGGCAGTGCTCTTAACCTCTGAGCCATCTCTCTAGCAGTCCTTATGACTTTTTTTCATAAACCTTTACTGTTACTTCATCATCCTCCCTTTTTGCATATTTATCTTCTTCTGAGATTGCCCTAGATAAAGAGCTACAGGCACTGAAGGAATAATGAGATTGAAAAAAAAATTAAGTCTTCTCCAGGGAAGAACACAACCATTGCACATCCATATGTAATGCTCAGTTCTCAAAACATATATGCAAGTAACAAACAGAAGGGACAAATTGCTTTCTATATTTAAGAATATGGAACATACACACATATATGTAAAATCAAAGAGAAAGAGATTGGGATTTGAAGGAAAACAAGGTAGAGTGCACAGGAGGATTAGCAGAGGGGAAAGGAAAGGTGGAAATAAGGTAATTATATTATAAACTCAAAAAATAAAACAAAATATGAGCCCCAGAAATTTTCCAGTGTTTGTTCCTCTATAGCAATCAGTGTGAAGGTGGCCACCTGCATACTTGTAGGATAGTCTTCAGAAAAACTTAGCCCCAATTCTAAAGTTCAGAACCATGATAGAAAACCTTTCTACAGGGTCAGTTACCTAGTCTGTGACCATCTCTCATGAGAACCTGAAATGTATAATGTGGAATGTGCTTGGCGCTAGTTAACATTGAGTAAATGCAATATAAGCAACAGGGCATTCTGGCTTAATTCTCTTATTTGTAAGCACGTGAATAAAGATCAAGTGAATGTGAATGACAGCGGTTTAGTTTTCTTGATGTGTCTGAGTAGAAATTAACTATGTTTAGTGTTTGAAATGAAAAGACTTCAAACTGTGTTGAAACTTCAACTGATCATTTCGTGGCTGTGCATCCTGATTCAGGGTAGGCCTTCTTTTAGCATTTCATCTAAGCTCTGTCCCACAAAAGGGACAGAGCTTATAGTGAGTCAGGCAACAGCCAGGTATGCCTGACTCACTATAAAGGGGGCTGTTTGCCCCCTCGTCACTCTCTTCCTCTTGCTTTCTTGTTCCCACTTTCTTCCCATTTCTTTCCTCTCTCTCCATTCCTTTCCCCTTCTCTCCAGGTGCTCATAGCCTATTTTTACTTCTCTCCTCTCTCTCTCTCTCTCTCTCTCTCTCTCTCTCTCTCTCTCTCTCTGTCTCTGTCTCTCTCTGTCTCTGTCTCTCTGTAACCCTCCCCCCAGTTCTGCCTTTCTCTGCTTCTATTACCCTCTCCCCTCCCCTCTCCATGTCCTGAATAAACTCTATTCTCTACTATACCATTGTGTGGTTGGACCCTCAGGTCCACGGGCCCACTGAGGCACCCCTTCCTTCATACCTCACCACACATCCACCAAAACATATCCCCCTTCTCTTTATCTTTTGATAAACACAACACCTTCTAAACGTGTGATTCTCCAATGTTGCCATAGTTAATTATGAGACTTTTTTTATTGAGTTCTTGCAAAAGTGAAACAAACAGATGTAGTCAGAGAAGATCTTGAAAACTGTTGAACATTGTGAAATGTCAGCATCACTCTTCAAGTGTGATATTATCACCATGTAACACTTCTCTGCTCTCTGTTACAGAGACAGGAACTACCTAGAGCAGAACTCCTCCCTTCAGGTCTGTCTGTGTGGTCTAAGCTTCAGCAAAGCTCTAGTCTTCCTTATCATCCCAATATCTTCGGTAGATCTTTAGGAGACAGAATGTCTTTGAGAAGGGTTTTGCCAAAGGAAGGAATCATTTCAGTCGCTGATAGCCCAGAGTCCACCTGCTGGTTGCCATCTGTCAATCTTTAGCAGCATAAGGGGATTTGATAGAGCAGGCATTTGCCTAGGCCAGGGAGACAAGAGCATCAGACTATTTTGACATCAATACTAACAATTAAGTTCCAGCTGCTGTATAAGGAAAGTAGAATTCAGCTAACCAGCTGCTTCATGGTGCTCTCTTTCTGAATACCACATCTTTGACTGCATATCATTAAAGAAGGGTAAGGGCAGACTGTGTCTCACACCAAAGGGATTATGCTATCTAACCAGAAAACTGGAATTCTGATGAAATCCATTTTAGTCCCAAAGAAGTCATAACTCTATGAGCAGAGGGTACCACCAAGTCACTGCACTCTGTAGGAAGAGTTTACAATTTAGGGTGAGCTCAGATTGCTTCTGGTTCAAGAGGCAGTGCATGATAATTCTAATTCCCATTAGAACAATGGGAATGAAGTTGGCACCTCTTCCTCCTGTAACTCTAATTTGAAATATTTTCTTGCCTTCCCAAGTTATTTTAACAGTGGCTGCCAACATTTTTATTACTACAGAAATGGCCTGTGATACTCATTAGGAAAAATGCGGGCCTCTTGAGTGGAAATATTACTTACTGACTAAGACAATCAATCAACATAAAGCCTAGTCATGGGACACCTTGCACTCCCAAGTGTTCTGGGAATTCTACAAAAATATTCTGGTATGTATCATACAATAATGCTCACAGCGGTAACCTTAGAAATATTAAGATGCACACGGAGGGATGTATCAAGATTCCTCCCCTGGAAAAGGTTGGGATAGCGATGAGGGGTGGAGACTTGGCATAGAGATGTTAGAGCCAAATAAAAAGAAAGACTTAGCCTCCCCATAAATAGAAAGCAAAGTAGGAGGTAGATTGTTGGCTGGGGAGCTCTTTCAAACTGTTTCTCACTCTCTCTTTATTCTGTTCCTAGCTTTACAGTTCTCCTCCTTTGTGCTCTTTTTACAGGGGTGTTCTATTATTGTGCTTCGTTTAATTGGCTTAGATTTAAGTAAATGGATGTCACAGAGATGAAGGGCAGTGGGAATGCGGCAAGGAGGGGCATAGAAATGAACACAGGCAGCGAGGAGGCAAGGGAGACAGGGGACCACAGGGAGTGCGAGCAACCCTGGAGTCCCAGGCAGCTCCTGTTCACAAGGCTTTAATCTAAAGCTCCTAGTGGCCACTTGATGTCTATAATCGAGCCCCATGCGTTGACAAAAATATATGAAAATAAGATTAACGACTCAACTAAAAAGTAACAGCTAGTGAACCAATGGGACTATAGATTCCAGCTGCTCTAAAAACTGTTGTTCCCAAGCTGCGCAGCTAGTGCTGATGACTCCTTGCTTGGGTACCTCTGGGACCATACCTACTACCTTTAGTATTTGTAAGCATATGTCTATAGTTAGCAGAAGGGTTTTAACCTCACCCTATTAGAGTGGTATTTTAAGCCTCTAAAAAGACAGTGGTCAGGCAAAACCAAACAAACTTTAAAAATCATGGCCCTGAATAGCTTACATTTTAGTTTGCAAAGCCCCATGTTGAGTCTGAGTGGCCTGTATGGTCTCCAACAACCATTCTTAACCTCTTTTAGAGGCCTTGGGAGTCAGAAGTCTTCTTCACTCAATGGGGGCCCGATGCAATTCATAACTTGGACCATTCCACCTTCAGTAGGGTAGTCTGCCTTAAGGGAGAATGTAGTAGAACTTCTGAAGGTTATAGTTTAAGTTTACTGATGACTTTGCTTTTGTCATTTCATGTACATTTTATATTTTGGCTATATGTCTTAACTGAAAGTCATCCAGTAGTAAGGCAAACACATGGAACTGAAGACAGGGTAAAGAGAGGACAGAAGTCATTGTGCCAAGGCATTGGTCTTCCCTGTGGGGGCTATGTTCAATTATCTTGAACTGAATGCTTGCCCTGAGCTTTTACAGCACTCTTACAGTACTCTCCTTGTTTCTTTGGAGATCTAGGGTAACCACAATTGATGCAAAACACTCCTGGGATAGAAGAATCCCAAGCAAAGGAATGTGCTACCCACATGTAGCAGGGCTGTTGCCACTTCTGTTAACCTAATCTAGATAAGCCATCAGATAAGTCCAGAGGCTTGTTCCTTGAGTGATCTTGTCATACTGCAGATCAATATTAATCACACAGACAGATAGACAGACAGACAGACACACACACATATACAAACAAACAAACACACATACACCCCATATGCATCAAATCCTCTATTTAATCTGCCTCAATTCTCCTTCTTCTCCCTACCTCTTTTATTTTAACTTGTTTTGATTTTTCCTGCTGGTGGCAACAGGTTAGCTCTGTGTTTCACTCAAATTTGTAATCCCAAATGAGGAAACTCGCTAGCTTTACTTGGTAACACGGGACTCTCTGAGTTCACTAAAAATAGATGGCAAGAACCATTAGATCCTATTGTAACTTCAAGGCAAAAACTAAACCCGGGACACAGTTGTCTACTAATATATATATTTGGTAGAAAACCATACATAATATTATAGGTCACCTAAAGGATGCCAGTCTTTATCTCTCATATCTGTTATAAATATAATTTCTTTTAAAACTTGTTTGACATTTTTACGCTTCAAAAGGTCCAGGTCTAAAAAATACATGCATACGTTTATCATTCATGTCCCATTATATTCTGGATATAACATCATATAAAGATTTCTAAAAATTTAGTGTTAAAGGACTCTTTCATTTCATGTATCAAATTACTTGCAATAGCTGTCTGTTGAGTAGCACAGTATTTACCAATTGGGAATTGTATTTATGCAATTCTATGGCAATTGGTAAACTACATCTCATTAGACCAGTATTTGGGGTTCTTAATTTCATAGAAAAATGTGCAAATGGAAAGTTATTTCTCTTATGTAATTCGAATTGAAAGTCTTTCCTCTCAAAGAAATAATAAAGATTATTTTAAAGTGTATTTTGTTATAAGATACCTTAAAATCATTAAGGATTTTGGTCTTTCTGACAAATTCAAACCTATTTTGAAATAGCAGCTAGAGCAAAAATTACAATTTTATTTTTCTGTGATACTCTCAAAATTGGTAAGACTTGATCATGAGGTCATGGGACAAGAGAGAATAGTGAGGGATGAATAACATCAAAACACATGACACACATGTATGAGAATGCCACAGCAAATCTATCTTATTAAATAATAATTAACCTAGGTTAATAAAATGACTTTTTATTAGCATGGAGTCTTCAATGAAATGAAACTCAATCCCTGAATCACAGAGATGCTACTATTCAGCAATCAGCATGCAAAAGCTCAACGTGTAAAGCAACTCAACATCTACCTTCCAATTCCTTAATCAAGTCACGAGAATATCCATTGTTGTTGTTGCTTTGTTTGCTTTCTCTCATGATGTGAGTTGGTAGGCTCCGACGTTACCTCACATACTGTAATACTTGGTTTTGGTTACAGTTTATCCTTAAAATATAGAATCTTGGAGATTTTTTTCTCATATTCACACCATTCTTGCCAATCGCATGTCACCTCTGGAAGCTTCTTTTAGAAGTGTCAGACGGTGATGCTTCATGAGAGATTCAGAATCTGCTTTCCTCAGATTAGGACTATAACTTTGCTGGTGACCATGGCTTTCAGTGGTGCTTAAGGTACCTGTTCCAGGCTCAGATAAAACTCCATCCTTTCTGATACTTCCTGCTGTGAGGAACTAGCATAGCATTTGCAAGAGTTCCTATAGCACAGTGCACACCAAGATTTGCAGCCTTCTAGACCTCTACATAACTTCCTTGTCTTATTATTTCTGTACCAATAAATGGTGACTATTTTAATAATTATCCTCTTGTAAAGTAACTTAAAAGACCACACAGAGCTTCGGTAAAATATTTGGTACAAGGCTTGGGTATCTTTCTACCTATCAGTTCCCTCTCATCTATCTATCCATATAGTCAATGATCATCACAAGAGACAAGTAAACGTATACCACCCAATGAGTTGTGTAAAGTCTGTTCGATCAAATACTGAACCAACAGTTCAGGATTTGCTATTCTTGTATAAAACCTTCATATGTGGTAGGCATAATAGATTCATTGTTTAAAAAACAGGCTAATTGAAGGAGAGTGAATGAGTCCAGAAATCCAAATCTTTCCTAAGTGTTCAGTATTATCTGAAACATATTTATAATCCATGGAATATACTTTGAAAAAATAACTCTATAAAGCATTTGACTAATTATATTAGTATAATCTTATTCATTTTGACTGCCACTAAGTCCTTTTCAAAAAAAGATATTGTCATCAAGACGGTAGTGTATTAATAGTTGTTACTTACAGGTTTAATTTAAGAAAACTCTAGTGTTAGTTTAAAGGTTTACATTTTTAAAAATTCTATATACCTGAAGATCAATAAATGTTTTTGGTAAGGAACAAATTTTGTCTGCCTAGCAACACAGGAAGTTTTTTTCTTTTCTAAAAATGCCATTTAAAATTTTTATGTTGGTGATGGATTTTGACTAATTTAATAAAAGCTTCAAATTCATGTCCATGAAGGTATGTATGGCTTTTATTTGTTTAAAAGCTTTCTGGCTCCCATTTATGCACTGCCTGGGAGCAATGGACTTCAAAATAAAAGCACTTGAGCTAAAAATTTGGGTATTAACCATTTGCAATTTAGAAAAAAAATGTGCCCATACCATTTAGATATCAAAAACACGGCCATTGTACAATGGAAAATGTAACCTTCATAGGTCTCTTTATTACTTTTCAAGCAGCTTTGATTGCTTTTTCTGTGGGGGGAGGGGTGGGAAGAGTGGTTCTACTCAAAACTGAACTGGAAAATTATAATATGAATGGGTTTTATTGTGTCAAAATTACAAAAGTGTGTATTTTAGATAACAAGAACTCCAATAAACAGATACAACAAAATGTGTGTGTATGTGTGTGTGTGTGTGTGTGTGTGTGTGTCAGAGGACAATTTGTGAGAACTAAGTTCTTTCACTATGTATATCCCAGGGATCAAATTCAGGTGGTCAAAAGTGGCTGTAAGCATGCGACACACCTCTCTCCATCCTCTAAATAAGAATGTGAGAAGCGGTAAATTCTACTATGAGGTTGAGTAGAACAGCAACTACTATTGAGCAAGTGTGGAAGGGGATATGCCCTTTCATTTTGCTTTTAGTACCTGATATTCTTAGGGGAAAGACTAATACTAGTTTCTTGTATATCTCCCCTAATCTAGCTTTGCTATCTCTCTAAGCCCATCACACGCTGTGTCCCTTTTACCTCCTGCTCTCCCTTTACTCTTCTGTCAGTCATCCTAATAGGCTCTGTTCTTATAGCCAAAGGGCCATGGCATGCTCAGCTCCTTGGTGTTGTATATGTTTTCTACTCTTGCTGCCTACTTAATTATGACTTCTCCATTCTGACAAGGTAAGTTTCTGAATCTCTGCTTTATCATCCTTGTCATGATTCAAAGCTTGTGGTGATTTATGTGATTGCTCCATGAAGACAGGGATCATAATTACCTCTGTTCAACTAGTTTACTAGGACTTGGAGCTCCATTTAGTATTTATAAACTAACATAAGAATGAATAGAAGAGTATAAGTATGTAAGCATCACGTGGCATCTTCCTAAAATCTAAGAGTCCCAACAACCAAATAAGCAAAACTCTAAACATACTTCTTTGAGCCTTAGTCTCACAAGCATAAAAGGGAGGCTGTTAGACTCATTAAGCATGGAGAATTTCAGTACTTGTAAAATTTTTTAAATGACTCATCAGCCCCCAAATCTAACTGGTGTGTGGATTAATTGTATGTGATATATCCATTCAGTGAACTATCATTTAGTCTTTATAAAAAACAAAGTACCAATAGCCATGACATGAATGAACCCTAGAAACACCGAACTGACTTGAGTTTTTCCCCCAAAAGACCACACATGGTTAGTGTTTATAAATGCCTGAAAGAAGAAAATGATTCACAGGGACAGACCCTTGGGCATTTTCTAGGAGAGTAGTAAGAAAGAAATTGAATTACTGTTAGTGGTTATGAGTTTCTTTGGGGGCTGAAAACGTGTTGCAAAATTAGAAAGGGAAGACAGCTGCACAACTGAATATACTGAAAAGCCAATGAACTGTATAGTTACAAGAAGTGAATTTTTATATGCGAATTAAATTTCAATACAGTAGGGTTAGAGAAATGGCTTAGGAGTAATATGCACTGTCACCTTTCCAGGATGACCTCAGCCTAATTCCCAGAACCCATTTAGTAGGTCACAACCATGTGTAACTCCATGTGTAACTTCTGGCACCACACGAAAACATTTATGGTACAGAGACAAACATTCAGGTAAAATACTAATAGCACAAAATAAAAAGCTAAAAAGATCAATAATTGTTTCTAAAGAACAAAACAGCATTTCAGTAAACAGTATTAATTTACGAACTTAATATCTACTTGAAACTTAAATGAATAGATGACAAATTGCTTTTCAACATGGGAGCTATTTAGAGAACAACTATATCTGAACAATAGGGAAATATTCTGATAATGGAACAAGATTTTCAGAATACAAATTTAAAATGTCTTCATGGGTTACTACATATCAAACACTGAATAGATCCTGCCACATACATATCATATCTGTACTGATTTCAAGAATCTTATATAATCATATCTGAAGTAGCAATTATCTATAGCACAAAGCACAGGGTAAGAGTACATAAGAAAAAATAGAGATTAACATTTTGCTTAATCAAAGGGGAATTTTATGCCAAATGTCAATTTTTATGAAGAATATAGCATTTAAGGTAAGCTGTGAAAAACTAAATGCAATTTGGATAATGAGGCATTAGCAATAGAAAAGAAAACACTGGTAAACAGTGAAAGGGAAATAGTATAATAGTATAATGAATAAAGAAACCTTCAAAGACTAGCTTTGAATTGAAATAGATGATCACCACATCACATATATGTGGAACAAGAATCATGGTATATATGGTAATATGTATGGCATAATATTTTAGAACAAATCGAGTATAAGTGCTGAGTCTCATAAAAACAAGAGCGAAGAATTCAGTCCATCTTCATAGACTTTAATCAACAAGACAATGCTGGGGAAAACAAGTGGCTTGTAGTATCTGTAGTATCCTCTAACGTGCCTGCTTGGTCATTAATCTTCATATTTGTCATTTGAGGCTTCTTTATTTACCCAGGAGCTCAAAGTCATGGATGGATGATAGCATTAGGAATGAAGCTCTGCCATGGTGAAGGTGAAGACAGATTAAGAACAGGGCTAGCCATCCTAGGAATGCCTTTAAGATGCTACTGAGACCTTGGCTCCCATGATGGCCTCTTCCATGGTACTAACATGCTGTGTCCTACCATAGGTACCCCAAGTTGAACCAACAGATATGAGCAGGAACCTTTCATAAAATAAGCCCAAATACACTTCTATTTTAAGAATTTGTTTATCTCAAGTATTTGTCACAGTGGTGGAGAGATGGCTAACATAGATGGGAAAGGAAACATCTATTGTGTAAAGAGTTTGACAGGTGAAAAATTGAAGTATATATGCTGGTACAGGGTGATAAGAATGAGAAGACAGCAGCTGGGAAAGGGAAGGAGTAGGTCTAGGCAGTCACCTGTTCGTGTGGTGCCTTAAATGGGGAGATGCAGATATCTATAAAGATGAATTGAGTTCCTTGTTATTGTTTTAATGTCCTGTGCACACAGGCAGGCCTAACATTCTGCACACAGCCTCCTGTCTGTGGAAAGTCCACAGGGTACCAGACTCAGGATCTAGCAACAAGCAGAGATAGCTATGTGCTGCTAAGTGAAAGACTCTGGGAGGGACAGGTTCACACACACACACACACACACACACACACACACACACACACACACTTTTTTCAAAATCTGTTATACACATATTGGCAAATCCCCCCTGTGTGTATGTGTGTGTCTATCTGTAGGTCTGTCTATCTGTCTGTATGTGTCTGTCTGTCTGCATCCCCCTTCTGTGTATGCGTGTGTTTGTGTCTGTGTGTTTTAAAACAGATGAAGTCCAGGACCTTGTGCATGCTAGATAAGCACTTTACTAGAGACAAACATGTCTTGCCATTGGCACTTCTTGAGTCATGGTCACATTATACATCTCTGGTTGTCCTTTAATTGACTACGTAGTCTAGTCTTGCCTCAAACATGATAATCCCATCTCATTTTCCAAGTGCTGGTTCATAGGTTTCATAATGCCTGGTGAAATAGTTTGCTTTTAATTTAAAAATATTATCTCTTTGGTCATCTTGGTCTGTGTTCCATGAAACAGTTAGTTCTCTTTGCATTTAATTATATATCTTAAGCTACTATGAATAAAAATTTAAATATTCAGAATATTTAAACTTTGAAAATAATAAATGATTATATGATTCCTCAACTTTCCTTCCTCCCTCCTTCCTCCCCTTTTCCAACCATATAACTGCCACATGAACTAAATAAAGTGGGAATTTTTCAACTAGACTTGACAATTTTATCCCCTGACTATACCATAACCATCAAGTCTTTCAACAGCTCCTGGATTTTGTAGCATTTGGATAGAAAGGCAGTTAGCCATGGGAGATTATTCCAGTCTGCAGAAGCATTCTCTTCTGGAGTTTGCCAACACTAATACTTTGTCTTTCCTGTCTGTTTCTACAACATGCCTGGAAAACTATAATTACCAGTATTTCTCTTATAGCAAGATAATTATTTGTTATTTTAGCACAAGAAATAAAAGAACCTCACAGTGGACTCTCTGCAGGCAGGAGACTGTGTACAGAATGTTAGGTCTGCCTGTGTGCAGAGGACGGACAATTTCTCACAGCTCTCCATCATACAGACCGCTACAATGGATGAAATCTTTTTATGAAACCTTCCATAAGGCTCCAAGATCATCACATGTGAAAGCATCTCCCTTTTCAAGTTCTAGCTCTATCTTACCTACTGGCATTCATACTTCATAACAGATGGCAATCATTTTCTGAAGAGCAGGACCATTCTATTTCTGTAACTTATGACTGTGTAGACAGTTCACAGATTTCCTATAGCATTGTCATTAGTTAACTCACGAGCCAAACTACTAAATCAGCTTATTGGGATTAATGCAGATTAAGATAAGGATTTACACAGTATTTTTGTTTCAAGGGTACAGAATGGGTGAATATGGCAGTCTCTTCTTGGAACACCGAGTGTGATTTTTAAAAATAAACACTTAATTAGATCTGAGGATGTGGAGCCTGTCCCCACACTCACGTGGACACCAGAAGACAACAAGCAGACTCTCCCCTTCGGTCACGTTGGTTCAGGGGCTCAAATTCAGGTATCAGGATTGGCAACAGGCACCTTTACCTGATGAGCCATCTCACCAGCCTAAGTATGATTTCTAAAAGGGCAAATGCCTGCTCCTCATTTTGACCTCCCTGCGATCTATAGTTCTCTCATTGATACTTCTCCATCCTGCTGGGCAGACTCTAGTTTGTTGGTAATGGCATCAAAGGAGGCAAAACAAAACACCAAACAAAACACCCAGAAAACCATGAGAACCTGTGGTTCCATAAGGCAGAATGCTTATCTAATAGCAATTTATTATACCCTGTTACTAAAATTGTATAATCGTCTCTCCACCCAGAACAGGCCATCTGTGGCTTTATCTTGGCATTATGTGAACTTTTCCTAATCTCTTCCTTTCTGTTTGCACATATGGCCGTTAGATCTCAGATAAACTCTGAGACTACTAAGAACAGTTGTGCTTTTTCTTACAAACACTGAGAGAGTCGTAAGAGTCTTGTTACATCATGTCCAAACATGGAGACTCTACTAAGCACATGCAAAACCATGAATTCTCTCCTATGGTTGAAAAAAACAAACTCAGAAGATACAGATATGAGATGAGGTTACATGCAGGAATGAGAGATTCGACGAAACTCCTTTTAGAATGTCACCATTTGCTTTGAGGGTGGGGCTAGAGAGAAGGCTCAGCGGTTTAGAGTACTGATTGTTCTTGTAGAGCCTGACTATCCTAACTCAAATCCCAGGGAGTTGATGCTCTTCTGACCTCCAGAGCAGCAGGCACACACACAGTGCACAGACACACATGCAGACGAAACACTCATAAAAGTAAGTAAAAAGGGTTGCTTAGCCATGCAGTAAGATTTGAAAATGCCCATTTCTGTGTTTACTTGATGCTTGTTTCCCCTCCCTTCTTAAAAAAAAAAAAAGCCAAGAAGAACATTGTTTTGTGCATATGTATATTCTACTGATTTTTTTTGCTACAAGTTCCAGTTTCCTCAGGTAGCCACGCCAGAAAATACGCTATGTGAAGGCATATTGAGTGTTGGAAAGCTCTGGTAATGATCACTGCCCTTGACCTACTGGCATTTACTCAGTTTAGAATCTACGTTCTACGTTTTCAATAGGTCAAACTCTGGCTCCGTGCCTTGTTTGCACAGTCAATCAGACTGAGCCAGCCTGTTTTCTCTCCATGGGTACAGGCCCACCCCCTGTAACTGACAACTTCAGAATGGAGGTTTGTGGTTTGTAGGAATTCTTCTCATCATTAGGACTTATTTTTAATAATCCTCTTTTCACAATTCCGTGTACCAAATGCACAAATAACAGCCATCTTAAATACATCTCTTAAAAGAGGATGGACCATGCTCTACCTTCCATTTTTGGAGGACCAAACAAGGCTGAACTACTGACTTATTATTTTTTTAAGCAACTCTCAATTAAAAATTGAGGAGTGGAGTCCATAAAGAGCAGTTGAGGCTAAAGCTATCATAGCTTTTAAGAACATATCTGAAGAATTTTACCACACATCTACTCTCCAACCACACTCTATGTGTGTGGGATACAGAGTTTTCCATGTCAATTGTGACATCACACACCTGTTGACAAAATACTGCATCTGACTTCAGGAGCTTCCCTTGAGGCAAGCTTTGAGCTGCCTTGTTCCCTTGGCTATCTCATGGAAACTTACAGGCTCAGAATCCCATCACTTGAAAGAGCCAGCATAAACAATATGGATACAGAGATAAATATGCAACTTGTTACTAACATTGGTGACAAATACTTCTTCTAACAAAGGAACAAATGCATTCAGCCTCCAGATCTCTTAAGGAGCTCAGAGAAGAACATAAGTCAGCTCGCTTAAAACCCAAAAGGGGTCAAAGAGATCCAGAGGCCTCCACAGACTTAGAATAGTCTGACTATGGCAAAACTGAACTAACTTCCAATGTGGTTTGCACAGTGTGAAGTGCTGTTTGTTTGGGTCAACATGGGTAATTTCATGAATTTAATGAGTCTTGAGATGAATTCCTAACTTGCCCCGTTATACTGAAATGAGTGCTAGGTTCACAAGTGATTCCTGGTGACAGCAAGTCTCTGACAATCCTGCTAAGGAGGCTGATGACTTGCAGACAGATGTCTCGAGCTTGTCAAATACTACTTGATATGAAGCCATTTACAGTAAAAACCATGACCCATAAATATCAAAGAGGATCTCACTGTGCATAACAGTCTTTCATGAGGCTCCAATTTGGCCTGTATAAAATTCATAGGCTCAGAGCATAAAATGTATTTGGAGAGTTCTTTCCCCTGTAAGATACAGAAAACAATGAAACATTTCACAAAAATGTTCAAAGATGTGAAACCTGCATTTTTGTGATGGAAAAGGAGGATTGGAAAATTAATGAACCACCTATAACTATGGCAAGTGTTGGCTAGAAAATAAGAATGATTATGAAAAAGTATAATTACATTTACTGCTTATGTTTATGAGTCTGACAACATTCATAAGCTTTTATATCTCATGAATCTATGAGGTAACTATTATTGAGGTTTTCTGTGGAGAGCATACAACCTTCATCAGCAGAATACTGAACCAAGCTGAACTATTGCCTTCTTAACAAATCGTGCTTAGTTCTACATTTGCCTACGCATATATGTGATAGTGATACATGCATGTAATTCAATATACCTATATACCTAACACAACATAAGAATCTATACTTGTGAAGAAAGGGCAACTGTAATCAACAGAGAAGGCTACAGAACCACAAGCCCGATTTCAATGATGAGATGATATCTGTGGTTGTTTGAATATGGTTGGCCCAGGAAATGGCACTATTAGGAGGTGTGGCCTTATTGGAGTAGGTGTGGACTTGCTGGAGGAAGTGTGTCACTGTGATGGTGGGCTTTAAGACCCTCCTCCTAGATACCCGAGAGTCAGTCTTCTCCTGTTTGCCTTCAGAACAAGATGCCGAGCTCTCAGCTTTTCCAGTGTGGTGCCTGCCTGGATGATGACATGCTTTCTGCCTTGATGATAATGGACTAAACCTCTAAACCTGAAAGTTAGCCTCAATTAAATGTCCTTTATAAGACTTGCTTTGGTCATGGTGTTTCTCACAGCAATGAGATCATAACTACAACAACATCATATTGAAATTGTGGAGTAAGTATATCATATGAAACAAGCAGTCTGGCTGCTGCATCCCTGGTCATTCACTGAGTCTTGACTCCTAGCCCTGTGCTTACTCTGGGTGTCCTGGCATCACAAGGAAACCTGTCACTTTTTATTCTATAACATGGACTGACAGAGAATTTATGAAACAAGAGACAAAGATCAGGAAAAAAAAACTGTCCTCAGTCATTTACCTTTATGTGAGGCAGTGGATAAGGTAGAGCATTGGGAATGACTGATTCTAGCAGGAGGCAAAGTGACCGGAACACATTATAGCAGAAGATGGTTGGAAGCAACTATAGCGAAGACAGCTCCTGTGAAGCCCTCGGGGAGAGAAACTGGTCATCTGGAGTATGAGAAAGCAGAGGAGGCTCAGCAGAATCTTGCCCACAGATAAGCTTCATGGGGACAGCTGAGCTCTGAAGACACTGTTCAGACACATCTGTGACACTCTAATGGCCTCAGAGGGTGTAATTTAGCATGATTGCAATTTCCAGGCCTTGCTAATGACCTTGGGCCATATATAACCCCATCTTTCCTCTTGGTGCTTCCCATCTGTCTCCTTTTTTTTTTTTTTTCTTCTTGAATTGAGGGGTAGAGTGGGCAGAAAGGAGAACAGCTAGTCAAAAATTCTCAGTGCTTCAAGCCCCCTAACACAGGTCTGACCTTTGTTCAGTGAAATGTTGAAACTTTATCATTCATCTTATACACAGCATAAATAACAACAACAACAACATGCCTTGCCTTATTTGCTGAAGAGGGGGTGGTAAAATACAAAGTTGTCATATAATAATTATAGTTGTGATTATTACCTGTATGTACTCTCTCAATATTTTAATATGGTTGACAGCACTATTCCTGTTTCCCACAGTGGAGGCTTGATAAGGTCCCAGCCTCTCCCAGCTAATAAGGCATTTACTCGGGATCTGAATGCAAAGATACTTCACTGCACAGTACTTCATACTAACACTTGTTAAAGCCTATTTGTTAGCTGGTATTCTGCTAATGAAAAAAAAAAGTGTAGTTCACTTACTACAGCTTCCAAAGATACCCGTTTTGGCAAGATGAAGATATTATTGTAAACACATTTTTTAAAAGTATAGATTTATTACAACAAAACTCTTTTCTAAGAGTTTGTACTTTCTAGGACTTAGACTTTTCCCTAATGATTTAGGATACTGACAACATGTAAGCAAGGCTCTTAGTGGATCACAAGAAGTGTCTAATTAGAAGGCAAGGGCACATGCAGGGACCTGACAGAATGAAAGAATGGTTGGATTTTGAGAAGTAGAACTTTGGCTGAGATGTTAAAGGTGCTTTTGAGGAGAAGAAAGAAGATATTGGGTAAGACTTTCTGAGCCGCACTCTGGAATCTAGTTGCGGAATATAGTGAGGAGAAAGTTGAGCCATCATAGAGATCCTGTGATCATGGAGAAGACATATGTTCATGTGATAACTAGAGAGATGTTCAGCCATGAGAGTGCTCCGAGGTGAAAACATAATGGTGAAGCAGATTTGAAAAACTAAGTCACAAAATCAGAGATCTGGCCAGTGAGCAGGGCTAGAGTTATATGAAGAAGGCTTGGAATAGGGAAGGCGTGTGAGGAAAGAACACCCAGGATTGAGAAAAAAGGTGTATCACCACCAGGGTTACAAACTCAGATGGATGTGTCATCAGCAGAGGCCTGGGGCTATGAGCAGACGTTTGATCTTAGAGTGAGTATGGGGGACTTATACAAAGGTTTCCAGCCCTGTCCTTGTGGGAAGAAAGATGAATTTAAAGTATACTTGAAATTTAGAAATGATAGGACATAGTAAATCTTTGAGTTTGTATGGTTTAGAAATCAGACTTAATTTTTGCTTAGTTTGATATATTTTGTTTTGGGATGGTCTCTCTTGATACAGTTCTGTCAGACCTGGTGCTTAACAGCCTCCTGCTTCTGCCTTACAAAGGATGGGATTTTAGGGAAATGCTTATCATGTTGAGCTAATAATAATACTTTCAAGATGAAAGCTATTTAAGTAAGTAGTAATAATTCTTGAAAGTCTTCAAAAACAAATAGAAGGTTTAAAGCTATTAAATAAATATGAATAAATTGGGCTGTAAGTAATGGGAAAACTTTAATCAACAGTAACTAAAACTGACTTTGTTTACAATATTATCCCTAATTGAAATGGGGAATAAAGCTCCAGCTACTAAATCTGTATTCCCACTAGCAGACATGTCGAAGAAAGAAGAATGTCACAAGCCACTGTTTAAGTAACTAGTATAAGTTCCACACCTAACTTTAGAAATTAGTCATGGCCACACTTTCTATCCAAGAAGTCTGGAACTTCTATTTTCAATGGTCATGTGTTATGGAAACCTACCAAAGAGTGGATCTCTTATTACAGTAAAGGAAAAAGAATGTATCCTGAGTGACAATAATGGGAACCATGTTGACCATAGGCTAAGAACTAAATAAAGTATACCAGCCTCTTAAAATATCAGCAAATTCAAAGTCTCTAGATACATTTTTAAAATGCTGGATGCACCAGGTCAGTTAAACAAGGGGCTTATCAGCAGTCAAGTTGATACTTGATGGAGTGGCACTTACTCAATGTTTTGAGCATACATGTTTATGGTTTCATTCCCTTCTCTTTGAGTAGTGGCTAGAAGCTACTGGAAAGAAATGGTGCAATAGTTTAGAGCCCTTGCTGCCCTTCGACAGGACTCAAAATCAGTTCCCATAACCCAAGTTATGTTCCTTTGCATAAGTCCAAAAGGTGAATTATGTTATGTCACTAGATCCACTGGAAATTGAGAATAAACAGGAGTCACTTACAGTATCATAAACATAGATACTTACTAGAGTCCTATTGATGTTAAACTGTTGTGATGTTTTCTTAGCTGTCAACAAATTTATTTATTGGTTAGTTTTACAGATATCATGATTTAATAATTTAGGAAAAACATCTATTTTCTCATCCATAAATACCTTCCAGTATGTTGTCTTAAAGGATGCTATGACTTACAATTTCCTTTCTGCATTTATTTTTTACTCAATAGTTCTTCAACTTCTATACTTCCAACATACTATTCTTATTTTCATTGTTTAAATTTGCTTGTAATGTTGCTTCCTGAAATTAAGTGATACTAGTTCATCTTAAGATCTTATTAACTTCGACAGATGTAAGTACCATAATAAATGCCTCAACTAGGGAAAATTGTCACCTGTGTGTTCTCCATGAGCACACTGAGGTTTGTGACGTTAAACAACATTCATAAAGATTGTTAGTGAATGACAGGATTAATGGGGATTCAGGCCAGGTCTCTCTGATGCCACAGTTTGTATTCCAAAACAACCTTTGTTTTCTGTTTTAAAAATTATTATACAGGGCAACATATGTATGATTCCCCATATCCAAATACATTTCTCTTTTGCCCTCTCAGCCCCAACTGGTCTCTTCTGTTGTCTGTTAAAGTTTCAGATTGAACATCTACTTTTATATCATCTGGATCTGTGAACTTTTACTAAAACAGGGACATTTGGGATGAGATGGTAATCCACTTAGTTTAGATAACTTTTATTTTCTTTTGCAATCAAGTCAATATATTAACACACACACACACACACACACACAAAGAGAGAGAGACAAAGAGAGAGAGAGAGAGACAGAGACAGACAGGGAGACAGAGAGAGAGACAGAGAGAGAGACAGAGAGATAAAGTCCACATCTCTCACTTCACAGATTGCTGTGAGCCATGGTATACTGCATGTCAGAAAACATTGTGTACTACTTAAAATATGGTTCAAAGGGTTATTTTTCCCCCTTGATATCCAAATACTTTACTCCAACAATGTATAAACTGATGTTTCATGAGCATACCTTAGAAAGCAGAATTGAACATGCATGCACACACACATACATTATATATGTATAAGTATATGTATATGTATATATGCATGCATTGGCCACATGTGGCACTTATTGTTCTTCTCTTGTCTTTTGGACCATCAACTCTCCTATCAATGAAAAGTACAACACTCTGAACAGTTCAATGACTTACGTGGGATCATGAGTTCTTCCTGCATGCTTTTTTTTCTTCACCTTTTTAGTATTACTTCCCATATTTCCTGATTACCAACATTATATTGTCAATTATTTGAGAGATTTCTACACCCACTCTTTGAGACTAGGGGCCTACTTAAGCTTTTATATTTAAGACTCTGGAATATCTCAAATTCACCTCTAAGTACACCAAAGTGTATGCTAACCTGAATCATTTAGACACAGTGTGGGAAGAAGCATTAATGTCTACAGATTGTATCTTTTTTTCTTGTGTTGAGTCATAAGTGCTTCTGATTTGCAAGAGATTTCTAAAACTTGCATAATATATATGGCCATTGTTGATCTTGGATACAGAACAAGATCTTTCCAAAATGAACTCCAAACCACTATTTCTTCAGCTCCTACATGTTATAAAAAATTTTGGCTGTAATGTGTTAAGTGGACCAGCTTTGTTTTAACTAATGCCAGATGGAGATCAATGTATATCCGGCTTCTTTAATGGTCATAATCCAGAATCATTAACACTGAGAGGGAATTTTAAGAAAGGTTAATTCAACCCATATGAATCACTCAAGCAAAATCCATGAGAAAAGGCAACTGATTCATACTTGAGGGAATACCTGTGAGTGTAAGCACATGTGTGTGTGCGTGTGTGTGTGTGTGTGTGTGTGTGTGTGTGTGTGTGTGTGAGAGAGAGAGAGAGAGAGAGAGAGAGAGAGAGAGAGAGAGAGAGAGAGAGAGAGAGAGAGAGGGAGATCAGAGGTGATACTCTGACACTTTGAAATATTCAATCATTGAAGGAATAGGAAGAAATGCCAAACTGACAATGGCCTTGCATTTTAATTCTGAAAAACAATTCCAGTTTTAGACTAATTATTCAAAGATCACCACCACTCTCCCTATAGAAAGACACACACACAGACAGACAGACAGACAGACAGACAGACAGACACACACACACACACACACACACAGAGAGAGAGAGACCTCATTCTCTTGGCTTCCCCTGAGCAAAAGGTCAAGAACATTTTGCGTAGCTAGAATAGATACAAAGGTACCTGGAGCTCCATCCCTTTTCAAGTTTCTTTCCCGAGCACTTTTGGGGGGAAAAAGTGATCAATTTGTTGACTTCTCTTTATTTGAATTTAACTTGCTATTTCTTGGTAATTTTAAACTCAGGTTTCTAGGGTATTATTTATTCCAATCAGGATGCCTAAGTATTTACCAAAGTGCAAAGTAAAAGTGCTAAGTCTAAAAACCTGGCCATGGTATGATTAGAAATAAAATTAGGTCTGCGAAAAAAACGTCACTTACTAATAAGAAAAAGTACTACTGATGTTCAACAGACACATTTAAGCCATTCTTCCTTTTTATGTGAGCAAGCTTTATTTTTCAGATGGCTTGTTTTGTTTAGATATTTTAAAGTCCTTGTATATTGTGTGAAAGGATTTACTGAAATCACTGTTCCTGGATTTCTGATGGTAAAAGGGAAAACTGCATTATAACCCAGCAATGGTGGTGGGAAGCTAAGAGTTCTTCTGCCAGTGTATCACAGTTTCTTTAAAAATATTTGTTTAGGTTGATGTCAAGGTGAGACATGATTGGACAGTAAAGAGTGGGTGGGAACAAAGTTTTCGTAAAGCAGACCAGGAGGAGAAAGCAGGAGATTGGAGAGGAGGCAACATGGAAGTAGGCTCAGATGTTTCTCTCAGTGCATCTCTAAATGGATAAGGTTGTTATATTTTATAAGGGATGGAATTATTTAAGATCATTTGACTTTTCTAAGTGGGCAAATCATACCAATTGGATCAGAGTATTTTGGTGTGTACTTTGATGTGGTGACTTGATTGAGTTCAAAGTTTGCCATGGAGTTGGGATGTGTGTGTACAAGGCTTGACAATAACACACCAAGGAAAAGTGAATAGAAACAGCACACTGGGGTGGCCATGGGCCACCCAGGACAGAGGTGCCAGGGCAGGTGGAGTGGGCCACGCCTGGGTCAAAAGAAGCTGGCATCTGTGAGTGCACAGAGGCGGTGTGGAGCCTCTAAGGTAAAGATACCCACAGTTCCATGTGGCCCTATGAGAGCTGGCACTAGTTGGGGATCAAAGGTTATCTTCTTTTTATTTTTACCACAACATTTTTGCATAGTTTATATGTATGTATCTTGCCTGAATAAGTTTTCATGCATTGTGTATGCAGGACCTTAGAGAGTCCAAAGGAAGGAACCGGAGTTCCAGGTGACTGTGAGTTACTATGTGGGGTTGGGTCATCTTCAAGAGCATGAGGTGCTTTGAACTACTAAGCCATCATGTCTCCAGTCCCATGAACCAAGGTTTCTTATGAATACTTAGCCATCTTTCCACAACAACCTGAAGAACTCTTCAAAGACTATGATTCAGCCAACAAAATGCTCCACCATTGAGAAATTATTTTTATAGAGTATGGACGGGGGACTCTTTCCTTAAGTCAGAAACTAATCTCAAAAGTTATATGTGGCCCTTAGACCCACCCAATATTTAGCACATGTGCAGCTCAGTCTTCTTGTGTTCCCCCACCACCTGGAAGAGGGGCTCTCCCTAAAGCTGTTGCTTCTCTGTGGAATATGTTCCCCTGGCAGGGCTGCCTTGTCTGGCCTCAGTGTGAGAGGATGTGTGAGAGGATGTGCCTAACCCTGCAGAGACTTGATGTGGCCTATCAGGGGTGGGTGGGGAGGGTGCTCCACCCTCTCAGAGGAGAAGGAAAATGTATAGAGGGAGGGATTTTGGGGGTACAAGGAGGGGACAGTAACCTGAATGTAGACTGAATAAATAAGTAAATAAACAAAGTGATGTGGTGGGAAAAGGTAGGCTGCAGACTCTAGGAGTTTTGCATGAGGAGATGGTAATACCACTGGCTAAGTGGACACTAGGCTGACCCTCTAGGCCAGTGGTTCTCAACCTTCCTGATCCTGTGACCCTTTAATACAGTTCCCTGTGTTGTGGTGACCCATAAACTATAAAATTATTTTGTTGCTATTTCATAACTGCACTTTTGATACTGTTATAAATCATAATGTAAATTAAATATTATATGCAGGATATCTGATATGCAACCCCTGTGACAGAGTCTTTTAATCCCCAAAGGGGTCATGTCCCACAGCTTGAGAACCACTGTACTGAGCAGAGAAGAGAATTAGATAAATTAGGAAAGCAGGAATAGAGAGCCGGAACTCAGAAACTGGCCCAGGGTTATGTAGAATGACATTCCCAAACTTGAACCACAAGAATTTATTATGTTGTAATGAGCAGAGGTTATGGGCAGGAAGAATAAAATGCCTCCAGCTCATTATGGCTGGCTTAAAGGATCATTTACAAAACAATGGGCCATAATGACAAAAGCTGAAGAGCAAAGGCAGGCGATTCCCCTTACCTCAGAGAGGCTGTCAAGCACTGCACAAAAGCAAGGGCTTACATTAGACTTGCTTGTGACAATGACTCTGATAATTTCTGTTGTTGAGGGGATGAATATTTTTGCCTTCTAACCTCTCACAAATAAAAGTATAATTACGGCAACACTGTAACCTGATTCTTGTCCAAATACAGAACCCAGACCCCCTTCTGTCCTTAGCATTCAGAATTGGAAATTTAACAGGATCCCTGCCCCTCACTTCTGTGTTCCTGTCTCAGGGGCTGTTCTCTTCTCCTCTTCCCCCTCATAGAACCCCTGCTTTCCAAAGTAGCCAAGGAAGCAACGTGCAAGCTTTACTTGTTAGCCCGCTGGTTATTTCTTCCTCTGGAAGGAAACTGCATTAGTCAAGGAAGAAAACATGGAGTCTTGAGTGCAAAACGCATTAATTGGCCGAGGGAGTAAATTTGCCTTCCAGGTTAGAAGAAAGTCTAGACATTATTTTTAAGTCTTTTCATTTCTAAGTCTATCATTTCTTTACCACAAGGAACTCTCCACCTTTTTCTTTTGCTCTAATGTATAATGTTTTCCTACCCAACCCTAAATTCTAGTCTCTATTCATGATTAATTAACTCTTTATTAAGATCTTGTTCTACATTTTTTTACTAATACATGCAGCCTTTCTTCTCTATCCACCTAGTCCTTTCCTTGAATATTCTCATGTTAACAAGTACCAAAGGCCACTGAGTTCTAACACCTCTTCCTTGCCTTCCTCTGCTTTTATCTCCCTTGTCTCCAAGCCCTTAGCTCGTTAAACATATTTTCATATTGTTTGCTTTATTAGTTCTTGTGTCTATCACATAATTTGACTGGCTTGCGACATGGCTTAGATTCAAAACTAAAATAATGTACATATGTATAGAAAACGAAGGGTTTCTATCCCTTCACTCACAAATTGAGTCCAACTGATCAGCAGCAGTGGACAATGAAAGTGTCTACGACAAACTACCTGGAACTAATAAAGGTTCAGAGACTGTTTCATGGGACAAACCAGAGGCACACTTTGAAACCATCATATACTATCTGGCCAAGGATTTAGCAGTATAGACTGTGACTTGGTTTTTGGTAACATCCATTGTTTAATAAAGGTAATCAATGTCTGTGTGTCAGAAAATTATTCAAGTGAGAAAATGTAAGGTTCTTAAGTTCATGGTGAATTATGCATCCCCTGGGTCCAATCAGTTACATTTAAATGCAATAAAATGAAAGAAAAGGAAGATAAAATGTTTGTCAGGAATTGACCACAACCTATATACTGTAAGACTATGGGAGAGCATCATTCCTTTTCTTACATAAAATGTAGCTTTATAAAGTTCTACAAGATGTAGATTGAAATTTTTTTATCCCTGAATTCTTCTAAAGAATGCAAGTATTAGTTTTGTTTTCTAACACATTCGCTCGACACTTCCTTGTTACTTGTGTTTGTCTTCTAATAATTCCTTCTCCATTGCCAATTCCCATCTTATTTTGCATCTGCAGTGAGGGTGCTGCTCTTCCCTTTGTTTCTACTCTCAGTGCTTTCTTGGTAACATCATCCCCCGGACCTTTCTCCCTCCATCTTGCAATCTCCTACTCCAGAGCACTCACAGGTCAACCCTTCAGGCCCCACCCATTTATCTTCATCTTTTAACACACTCTCCTCCACTCACCATTTATTGGCTGTCTATATGTCCTCTGTAAGTACCAGGGTCAATAAAAAGAGAACTCCTTGCTGCAAGTGGCTCTCAGACACATTTCTCTAAGTCAGTTCTCTTTGAAGTCATCTTTGAGTCATTTATCTGCCTTTTATTTCTCCAAGCTGATGTATCTGAATGTAATCTGGGACCCAGAAGCATCTCCCACCTTTATAACCTTCCTCCATAGTTATAACCCATGCTCTTGGGGCTCCCCCCTCCCCTGTATGGCAGCACCTAAAATGATGTTTTATATAACATTCTTACTGCAAGTCTTACACAGAGCTGTAAGATAAAGAACATGAAAATTATTTGGGCATAGTTATCTTCTATGTAAATAAATATCATCCAGATGAATAAGAATGAAACCACACAAAGACAAAGCAAAAAGTAAAAACTCAACATGCTCTTTAAAAGCATTGTCCACTGTGTTAAGACTATCTAAATGATATTTTTATTTTGCAGTTGAAAAGAGGGAATAGTAATTTCATATGGCACAGTACCATAATAGCCACATACTCTTCCTCTCTTTGTTTCCAAGTCTCCTTGATCTGACCTACATTCTAGAACTTCTGAGACCCTTCTCTGCTTTCCAGGCTTAGACAATCCCTTCACTGGTTATTTTAATGTTTGCTTTCTTGAGGTTCCTCCAGTGCAGCATCCCCTTGACTATTTCTATCTTTCTTGGATTTCACCCCTAATACCTCATCCTACATATACTCCATACAATGAAGTCCCCGAGGAAATAACACATTTGGAATGGTATAAGGGATAAAGTTCTTCTCTCGCCTACTCCACTGCACTGGCTGACCTCAGAAACTGTTCTATTGAAGCAACTTTTTCACAAGAAGGGGGTCTCAATAAATACTGTGTATGTTAGTTCTTCAGTGATTTTTAGAGGTCACTTGTCCTTCCGCTTGGAAAAATTCCCAATATTCATCACACAACATTACACATTATTTATTTCAGACACTGAGACTTTTGTGATGACTTCAAACATCAAAGTCTTTACAAAATATGATACGACTTGTAGTGTTTTACTGTTGAGTGCTTGATTATTCACACACAGATCATACAACCAATTATAAAACTCCATGATTAAGATAAGAAAAATGCTTAAAATCCTCCAAGTTGGTCTGCCAACTTTCCTTGAAGTAATTACTCCTAATTAAATATCTTATGTAAAACACAGGAAAACATGAGTATTATATATATAAGATCTTGAAGGATGAAATTATTGGGACACATACTTCTATTACATGTAAATGAGATCTGCAAAGTATACTGTTTTGATAATACTGTTCCCTTGTATTATACATATAAATAAAGTGTTAAGAAAATAATTGAAAAAAAAAGAAAATAATTGCGTACAAAAAAAAATCTTGTAGAAATGTTTAATCTTTACGAATGTCTATGAGGGCTTCGGGCCAGAATTAGAAATTATACTGCTGGAGCCTCAGTTTAGTGATCTACAAAATGGAGATTATATTTATGTCTGAGGGTTGCAGCAAGAGTTAAACGAGATATCAAATGCTAAGAGCTTAAGAAAATGTCAGGCAGACAGTTCACAGTAACAGGTTAGAGTCTTACTTAGCAAAAGCAAGTGACAATGATAAATTTCTTCCTCCACAATCATTATGACTTTAAAAGTTTCTTTACAGGGGCTTTAGCTATAAAGAATCAAAATCCCTGTACCCTTTTCATTTTTTTGTTTGTTTTTCACATCAGGTTCTATTGTCCTAGACACCCTGTGGCCTTAGCCACCTGAATCTTGGGGTTACAGGGGAGTCACCACTCCTCCTTATACAAGCTAATCTTCACTGTTCTCTTGCTCATAAGGTATCATTTCTAGTATGGCATTTACAGCAAAATCAGGAGATCAGGTCCTCTGGCCCTCTGCTACTGCAGAAGCTTGGCAGGAGACCTGAGGTGTAGTCAGCAGAGTGGAGCCTGGAATACTGTGTGGGCGGTGCCCATAAGCAAAGCCGGGGCTGCAGTTTGCCTTTTTTTTTTTTTTTCTCCTTCTGGTGCAACTGGAAAAAAAAATCTTCCTTTTAAACTAATATGCAGAAAAATAATTTTCCATAAAATCTTAAGAAAACTCCACGCATAGCTCTGCTTTTCTACCAAAATAATTTATTGAGTAATTCTAGCTAGGGACTAGAGATGCAGCTCAAAAAAGTTCTTAGCTCAAACACCAGCACTAAAACCAATAGTTATTAACAGGATACATACATCCAAATTCTATTCATTTAAAAATTAAGTAATTATATAGATATTAATTGAAACATGTTGTAGTTCAGCCACTATTTTGTATGTTAAACTATGACTGAAAGAAATATTCAGTAAGAGAGTTAACTGTTCAGACAATATTGATTAGTCACGCCGAGGCACTGGACTGGCATTACATCTCTAGTAGTCAAGCCTGTTTGGATTTGACTCACTAACTATTTAAAGAAAAAAAAAATTTGTTCTACAGAAAGTCCAGCGGCATACAGCATAGATGTTTTCAAAATGGCCATGGGAAAGGACGCAACAGAGGCCTCTTGGTGGTGGAATGCAACCTCTACAAAGCCTAGACAACTGCAGTGGAGCTGAGCAGGTCATGATGGCAGTGTCCTGCAGACTTCTTGTTGAATGGGACAATAATTTCATCTTTTTAAATTGGCACAGATACCCCAGAGCTTGAAACAAATATGAGAATTTCTGAGTATATCTGAAAGATAGGAATCAGACCATGTGGTGTGTGTGTGTGTGTGTGTGTGTGTGTGTGTGTGTTCTACAGGGATTTGGTCAGAAAATAAAATAAGAAATACAGAGTTTTCAGCAAACGTAACAAAGTATTTTCATTTACTCTAAGTGGAGCCTCAAAAACGAATGATCTGTAGAGTTTTACAACATTTGGGGGTGTAGGGGTAGGGACGAGTCTTGTTTGAGGCATATAGATTCTCCTGAAAAAATTCTGAGACAAGAAAAATGCATAATCATTTGTCTTTAAGATTTAGTCCTCTAGAACATATGCAATGTCTGAAATAACATGGCCTCGCTTTGGAGAACACACAAATTTATAAAAAAATTCCTTCTCCTGTTCAAAGTCATGTATGGTTCAGCTGTGGCTCTGGAAACCTGTGGACAGTTCCATGCGTGTCTTCCTCTCTTGGACTGGAACTAGCCACAGAAGCCAGGCTCCTCATGAATGCTTGTGCAATGAATAAATTAAGTCACTCGTGGTTACACATTGCAGAGAAAATAATCCGAGGACAGTGCACTAGTCTCCCTTCACTGCTGTAAATACTCACACAGTTCGGATGTTTCATTCTTATGGTGGCTGTCTCGGCCATTTTTTTAAAAGTGTAGCTTTTTAGAAAGCTAAACCTTCGGTATGAAGGAGAATTCTATAGAGATGCCAAGGAAAAGGTTTAAAGGGTGGCATTTGTCTCATCTCAGGAAGGCAGAAAATGTCTTCCTTTTTTTTTTCTTTCTTTTTTTTTGTAAATGACGGCTGTATAGGATTTGTGGACAAGAACAAATGCTAAATTAAGATATAATGTTAAAGAATTAAAGAGCAGGCAGTAATCACAAGTGCCCTTTCAAATCAATGTACATCGTGATGCTGTTTTAAAATTATTATTTTTCATGTAAGGCATGGGGCCCAGATCAATGGATTCAACTGCTTTCATAGCAAAAGAGAGAATATTTTTTATGCTATTAATTCTGAATAAAGCATATGATACTAGGCTCTTTTAAGAATTAACCATCTCTGACTTTAAATATATGTCCTGTTGTATACTAAAGATATTGTAAAAAAATGACAATATTTTAGTCACCAAATTTGACAGCACTGAGTCATCCCTGGGTTTCAGTCTCCAAAGCTCTTCCCATCTACAAAGGGTGAGCCATCTTTTTAAAAAGAATATTAAACAGAAAAGCATGGACCCATAGGAGACCTTCAGACAAAATAATTTTTAATGTATTCTCTTAAATTCAAATAAATAGATATTTTTGTGATACACATAAATATATACTCAGACATTTTGTTAACTGTCACAATGACAAAAACCCAAACATTATAGATAAGCTAGGTATCCTGATATTTCTTAATAATTTGCAACATACACAAGAGGCATATTTTTTTTTTGATAATTTCTATGAAAAGTAGCCTTGGCTGATGGTGAAATCTGCACAAGAAATCCTACATCTTATAGACAAAGATCGGACTATCCACTGTGGGATAAAAGACCAACCATGTGGGCTAAACAGAAATAAAAGCACTCCAGCTCTTTCTCAATTTTCTTTCATTTAAACATCCAAATAAATCATGCAGTACCTTTTAATTTTCTGACTGAGTGCTTCCCAATCAGCACTTCCTCTGTTAAAGACAAGCTGAAGAATCTAGAGAAACAAAAGAAAACATGTATATATATAGAGGTTTGTCAGATAAATATCAAAAATCATAACTCACCAGTAAGTCCATTCATGCTTTCTATCCAGATAATAAATTTACGCCTTGGAGTCTCTGGCACAAAAATTGCAGCACTTGGATTTTAAGCTTAACAACGTATTTAAAGCAGTCATCCAAGGCCACATAAAGCAGATCCTTTGAAAAGAAAAGTGGATTCAAAATAAAATAAAGGGTAAAAGCCTTAAAGCATTACCGGTAGAAATGCAGCAATGCCCCTCGAACCGAGTCTGTAAGAGCTGCTGCAGAACCCTCCTTCAAGAACACTCCCTCTGCTCTGTGTCTCTAGCTCCAGACAGACGCAGTCTGAAAGCCACCAGCTCCTGTCTGTGTGTGCCGGGAAAGAGAAGCTGCAAATTAGAAAAAGTCCCCGCAGTGGCAGTGGCGGAAAGGAAAATAAGGCAAGAAGGAGCGGGAGAGAGAGCTCACTAGGCTTAGAATTTTCCAGAATGATGACGAGCCACTCCGCTCCGCCATCATTCACTGACAAAAGGATGCTGCCTCTGGCTTAGAATTTAGCGGTTTGCCACGGGGACTTCTGGTACCAAATGCCTGACAGGCATTTTAATTGCCTCCATCCAAATGTGTCCCCAGGACTCGAGTCTATAAGCCTATAAATGTCATCATCCGGTCTCCTTTGTGTTACACACACACACACACACACACACACACAGACACACACAGACACACACACACACACACACACGGGGGGGGGGGCGGGGAGTCAGGCTTAGAGAGACCCATTTCAGGAATATAGGATTACAGGCAAATTAGACTACACAAACTGGGTAAGTAAACGATCATTAATTGGAATTTTCATTATCTATCTGAAGGAGACTAAAGATTCGTTGAGGTTTTGTCATTGACAGATGAATACAATATTTTAAAACTGTTCTATGTTGTTATTTATGACACAAAGAAGGTATTTATTAAAGAGATGAGTGTACTAGTATATATTTTTCTACAGAAAATTCAAAGGCTTTGTAGATATGATAATTACACTGATAATTACACGTTTGGCAATGTTTGGCTTCAAGGCTACCCATGTGATATCTGTGAGCAATCATTTGATGCTGGTTCCAACAAAAGGAGGTGGCAACCAGTTTGAGGGCTGGGACTCTGCAGTCCCTGAGGTGAAGGCCATTACAGGAAATGCAGTGTTTGGCATAATCAGTCCCCCCTTTATGTTAGCAACTGAAATTAACAATTGAATATCTTTGTCATTCAGTGTGCTTCACATAGGGGACTTTACTGGAGAATAATTCTTCACCTGTATTATCCTGGAGGAAATGGTAACAAATGAATTGGTAAAGCATTGTTAGAACCCTGAACCAGTAAATGGAGTAAATTCTCTGTGTTTCAAAAGGGCCAGCTGCAAAGAAGGTTGCTGAGAGGAAGTATCACCATGGTTACCGGAAACAAAAAGTAAGGGGGTGGGGACTGGAAAGAGGGAGGGATGCGATGCTGGGAAGAGAGAACAAGAGTACCATGGAGAAAATCTGGAGACAAAAGAATACAGTTACTTCTCCTTCTAGAAAGCTCTGCCTCTGACAGATTTATGTTGTGTTTTTAATTCAATTAAGATGGATTTTCATCTCCGTCTGCCATGTTCTTCCCCATTTCTGATCATGAGCTAATTTTGCTTTTATAAATATTTAAATTTTTTTGCATTTCTACAGGATTGATCAGATCCATATCTGCATCTTCAGAAATCACCCAGCCTCACCCGGCACACCCTTTGTGTCATTTATGAGAAGGCTGAGGCCTGAGGCCTGCATCCAAATTCCCACACAGAGGCAGCAGCCTAGCTTCCTGAGTAGCCCACTGGTCCATTCTCACCAAATGAGTTTCTTTCTCCTCTTTTCTCTTAAGGTGTTTGCAGGCAAAACCGAATCCAGTGAGAGCCTGTGTCTTTGATATTCTAAAGCAACGTTCTTCCATGTTAGGACGCAGTGCAATAATTCTGAGAAACAGCTTTGCCTAATGTCTGTGCTGGACTGCGTATAAGGCCACGAGATCTTGAGTGATCATATCAACAGCATTCCGTCCTTTCATAGTCTGGCAATAAGATGGATCAACTGCCTTTTTCAGATCTATCTTGTTCAACCAGCTTAACCATCAGGGCCTGGGACTTCCCACATTATTGGCATTGGTTTTACGGGCATGAAAATGGAATATCAAACTGAGCCAGAGTCCCAGGTTTCTCATAGATATGGCAATATAAATCTTCCTGGGGCTATCTAAAACAATGAAGCTGGGAAACTGAGAGTCCAGGTGTATTGTGTGTATGTGTATGGACATTGTGCATGCCAGTGTGTGTGTGTGTGTGTATGTGTGTGTGTGTGTGTATGTGTGGTGTAATTGTCAGCTTGTAGAGGTGTCAGTCAAAATCTTTTTCACTAGAGATTTTAGAGGTAATTTTAGGGGGTGATTTTTCACAGCCTATGAATCACAAAAATGACTGGTCTGGCAAAATATCCCCAATGGTGCAATATTTTGGGGATAACCAACAGCTGTCTAATTAGACTTAAGGACTGCTTAATAGGAAGGAATTTGTGCCTGGTACTTGTGTAACTCAAGCCAACCATCCATGGCACAGACCCTTGAGGAGAATCTATTCCTGCTATTTTCCTAAATGAATCTAATTTCTAACTGCATTATAAATACAGATTAGTGTAGTTTTCAGGAATTCCCTACGGATTTTCTTGCCCCGTTGGAATGCAGCACCATAGAGATCCAGGACTGATCAAAACAGAGAATAAATGACTATGGGGTGTCCAGTCATGATTGGTAATTTACATTGTGATGCTATACCCAAGGCTCAGGGAACATTCAAGAGGACGATGGGAAGATTGTCATTGCCAGAGGACTTGCTGACTTACAGTATCATTTGTTCTCCCTCTGGACAGGACAAAGAAGCTAAATGCACGAGATCTTAAAGTATGGTTTTCTAAACAAAACGTGTTTAACAGTGGCACCAGTTGGCATGTCAGTGTGGCCGGGGTAAATTCCATGAGGCCCTTGATAAATGGCTACAGACAATTAAGGATGGTTGAGAGAGGGAGCATCATTTTTCTCCAAGGACGATCCCCTGGTTAGTCACCCAATCCCAAGTAGTTAGTCCTAAACACAAGTACATATCAACAACACTGGATACATTCATGACTTCTCCCCACTCCCTGCTTCCCTGTTTTCTTCCCTCCCTCTCTCCCTCCCTTCCTCCCTCTCTCCTTCCCTCCTAATACAATAACAATTAAAGAAGAGAAGGAATTTGAGTGGGAATAGTAAAAAAGTGGGAGGGTCAGAAGCAGAGCAGGGAGATTGTAATGAGAATGATGTCTACACAACTCTTTAATAGGTCAATGTGAACATTATATTAATGGATAAATTAGTTCAAAGACAACAAAAGCCATCTTTGTGGTCCATATTGCTTACCTTATTGTTTATATTAAAAATTCTATGTGAATATCATATTTTACTTATGTTCCCATAAAAATCAGTATTTTGATTTCTACTATATAATTTCCACTTATATAAAATATGGATTTCTTTCCTACTCCCTTTGAATTCTGCAGAGTACCTAGCAAGAGGCTACAAGTTCTGAAATGACAAGAAAGCGCAGGATTGTCTTCTGTTGGTATTAAAATATACTACATTTAAATTTTTAATTAAAAATTACCATAATAACTAATAAAGTCTATCTTAGGGCTAAAGTATTTTTAAAATCTTTTAAAACTTGACCATAGCTAAGTATAATAGTGTATGCTTGTGTCCTTTCAATTAAGAAATAAAAGAAAGGCAGAAAAACATGTTCAAGGCCAGACTGGATCACATAGTGAGACTTTGTCTTAAGATGATTAAGATAATAAATAGTATGGTGGTTACTTTAAAAATTAACAATATACTCTCACCTAGATCTCTTGATTTTGTTATTCTAGATAACTGGCAGATTTATAAGCATTTACCAAGTATTATGATACCAAAGTCTGTTAAATATCACCTTTGTTTTCCTTTAGCTAAGCTGGTCCACAGAAACCAATAAATGTTATAGTTAAGCACACAAGACAAAGATAACAGAAGAAAAGATGGAGAGACGGAAGAAAAGGAGAGGGCAAGATAGACAGAATAGTGTTAAAAACCATCACAGTATGAATTATACAGACAGAAAAGAAATGTCCAACCCCAGGAGAAACTCCAAAAGTATACAGAACTCACTAGAAAAGGTTCTCATCCTTACTGCAACAGTGTCCAAGATACAGGAACAACACAGGTGTCCAATGAGAATAGACAAAATGTGTGTGTGCTGCAAATGCTTCTGAACAGAACTAGATATTATTACTCCCCAAACAAAATCAACACAAGGCCTTATTATTTGTTACTAGCTTGAGCCTGGAACTGAAAGGCAATGATCCAGACTCAGTAAAAACAAAAACAACAACAAAAAAGTGGTTATGATCTCATTTTTAACTGGATTTCAAAATATCAAACATAAAACAATGAAGGGAAAGATCAGTAGGTGCCAAAGGCATGAACCAATATGAGGGTCAGAAGTCAATGAAGAGAAATAGCAGTTATGTAATCCTAAGTATGACAGCTCATGGGCAGTATAAAGATTATAGGTAATGAAATGGTGCCGAGTATAAATAAGCAATTGGTAGTATTTAGCAAAAATGTGCTGAAGGTCTGATATATTTTATATAACATGAGCCTTGAGCTTACTATAAGGAAGATGGACAACCAAAAGACTACTCACTGTACTGGTTATTGAACTGACTCTCACACATCTAATTCACTAGGAGCCATCTGAATGCAGAAGGTTGAGTATTTATCTCTACTGAACTCTCATGAAGCATGAATGAGAACAGAGTTCGCTTACAAAGGAGCAAAGACCCAACTGGAGCTGTGGTTGCCTTAGGGCCATCATGGAACTTCATTGAGGTATTGTTCAGACTTGGTCTGCAATGGGGATGTCAATGGATTATTCTAAGCAAACAATGTTAAGAGGGGTGCAGGATATCTTGTACATTTTTTACATGTTCCACCACTTTGGCTTCAAAGTTTTCTGTTTGTCTGTCTATCTATCTACCTACCTATCTATCTATCTATCTATCTATCTATCTATCTATCTATCTACCTACCTACCTACCTACCTACCTACCTACCTACCTATCATCTATTGATGTTTCTTTAAAACTGACCTACATTCTTATCCAATGTCTGTATAAAATACATTTCAAGTTATTTCTGGAGTATGTACTATTTTGAACTCAGAAAAGTTTCCTTTCCACTGAAAAACTATTCAGATAGTTTTTAAATTATTAGTTATTTTCTTTACTGCAATGGGTTTTTTTTTAATCTTAGTTGTCAAGATGATGTAAACAAGATGATGTAAACAAGATGATGTAAACAGGATGATGTGAACAGGATGATGTGAACAGAATGATGGTGTAACCAGGATGGTGTAACCAGGATGGTGTGAACAGGATGGTGTGAACAGAATGATGTGAACAGGATGATGTGAACAGGATGGTGTGAACAGGATGGCGTGAACAGGATGATATGAACAGGATGATGTGAACAGGATGGTGTGAACAGGATGATGTGAACAGGATGGTGTGAACAGGATGGCGTGAACAGGATGATGTAAACAGGATGATGTGAACAGGATGGTGTGAACAGGATGATGTAAACAGGATGATGTGAACAGGATGATGTAAACAGGATGATGTAAACTGAAGGAGAAGAAAAGAGGAAAGAGGGGGGAAGAAAGAAAGAAATCGTTCTTATTTTTTTTAACATAAAGATTGAACATAATTAGTGAAATAGCTAGATTAACAACCAAAATTCTTTTGGTTCATAATTCTCAAGATTTGACAAGTGTATATGTCATGTAATGAAAAACCAGATGCAAAATGTTTTGATTATTGGAAAGGTCCCATGTGTCAGCACTTTAGGTCCTGCTTTGTGTGGTTTATCTGCCTTGCCCCTGGTGATTTTCATAGGCCACTACCGTCCAAGCAGATAAAATGTCTGTAGTGCAGTTTTTCTTTCTGTTCTTTTTACATATTCTGACTAAAGCAGGCTGAACCACACTTGTTTTGAAACACCTTTAAAAGACAATTTCATATGAACTACAATACTTAAAAAAAAAAAAACCCGTTTAATCCAATTCATCAATGTGTAACCTTGTATCTCTGAAAAGACTGAACTGAAAATAAAATGATCCTCTGAGTATGAAAAGCAAAGAATAATAAAATAATGGAAATCCACACACACAGCCAGACAGCCACTGAGAGTTCGAACAAGCAAGGCCACTCTGGAGAGCTGCCTAACAATATCGACAAATGCAACTCACCTTCTAGACAGACACCCAACATGAATGAGCCCAAACCACACCTAATGCACATCCTTAGCAACGTTTATAACAATGTAAACCTAAAAATTACTCAAGTCTTTGAGAATAGAATAGACAATACATCTAAACAACACACTACTATTTTACACAAAAAGCAAAAAAAAAAAAAAATTTCTGATGTAATCACAAATGAAAGAGGCCAACTCAATGGTCACATCCCATGCCATTACATTTAGCTGAAATTCAAGAACAGTTAAAAGTAATACTCTAACATTCAGGCAGTGTTTCCCTCTATGGGGACAAATGGCACTGACTTGAAAAAAATCTAATGTCCCCTGGATCCAACCATAGTGATGCAGGAAGTGAGAGAAAGAATTGGCATGTTTATTACATGCATTACACCTTAATAATGACAATAATGAGCAGTATGATGTCATTGTTTTAGACATCATGCAGATCTGTGAGAATTGTGCAAAGGGGGGGGGGCTTGGTATGGGAAGATAATTGCAAATATGTCCTGTAAACATTACCACATAAATGAGGGCCATATAATGACGTGTATGTTGAATAAACAAGGGAACATGTTTTCTGGTAGAAAGAGGACATTGTACTTTGGCTTTTTACAAATAAATAGCAACTCACGTGGATAAGGAAAAAAGCAAAACACCTATTTTATGAGCATTATATTAGCAAATGAATTTTTTTCCTATAGAAAACCTTATAGAAGTACATTATCACTACACAAGAGAGTCATCAGAGAAGACACTTTAAATAGTTCTTTCCATAGGCAGCCTCTACCCACAGACACCACTGATCTGCATACTTTATTTTTTGGCATGATTTTTTTTCCTTTTAAATCCAAAATTTATACTTCCTCTGTGGTCCATTTTAAGTTTTTCCTCTCTAGTAATGACTTCCAAAATTTCTATAACATATAATGCTATGAAGATCTTTTGTTTCTTAGAATCCTCATGGTACAAAATAAAAGAAAATTCATAACCATTTGGTTACTATAACACATGACTATTGTTTTTTATTTTTTCCCCTTGTTGATTCAGATATTGTCTAATTAAAAGCATGAGAGATGAATCTGATTATGACTTTTCTCTTTGGGTACATTATTTTATTAGGCTGTTTTAGAGTTGCTTACTTCTAGTTTACTGTTACTGAAACAGGTCCTGTTAAGTTTAGCAAAATTTCCAAGGACACACAGCTGTTGAGGCATAAATTCAGGACCTGGACTTTTTAGCTAATTAGTTAGTAATTCAGGCTAACACCCGAAATATATCATAACAGATTAAAAACATTAGACTTAAGAATTTTCCATTTACACTTACAAGGCATCAGAAGAGGATGAAAGAAATTAAACATAGAATTAAGAAATTTCCACTTTAAGACAGACTGCATATTATATAAGTAGGCTGTGCATAAAAGGGAAGACTGCACATATACATGTTTACTTCCAGCATGCCAGACACCTTCACCTTATATTTACAAATAATACCTAAATAAATAGTACATGACATTAGACCTAAACTCTTGATTCCTTTTTGAAAACCACCGGAGGACTTGTGTTGTTTACTGCTTTCTAAGCCTTGAAGAATGTTCTTTCATCTTCTGAGTCCTTACCATACCTTCTCACTGCACATACAGCTGAAGAGAGCGCATTCCTTGTGAGGTCACCCAGCACCATTCCATCTGAGTGAGGCAATCTTTGACTTCAAAATGAACAGGCTAATCTGAAAAGGCTTAAATATGCAGGTTTTTAAAAAATTAATTGATAGATGTCTGGATTCCAAATGTAGTTTATTGATCATGAGGTTGTCTCTCATTGGTGTAACCCAAGCCCTAGCATCCCCCAAAAGAAAACAATTCTGCACATATTATACGTTATTTCTTCAGAAGTTAATGAGTGCCATGAACATATAGCATGGTTTCTAATAACATTTATTTAATGAATGATTATTAAATGCATAATATGGTTTTCTTATTTAATGTTTTGATCACTGTGATAAAACATCATGACCAAAATCAACTTGAGGAGGAAAATGTTTATTTCATCTTGAAGCTTATAGTCCACTATCATCACAGGAACACAGGGTGCAGGAGCAGAGGCCATATAGCAATGGTTCTCAACCCTCCTAATGCCGTGACCCTTTAATATAATTCCTCAGGTTGTGGTGACCCCCACCCATAAAATGATTTTTGTTGCTACTTTACAACTGTAATTTTGCCACTGTTATGAATCATAATAGAGGTTTGTCAAAGGGGTTTGACACATAAGCCAACAACCACTGCCACAGAGAAATGCTGCTGCTGCTTACTGGCTTGTTCTTCATGGCTTGCTCATCTGTCTTTCTTCTAACACTCAGGACCACCAGCTTGAGGGAGGTACCACCTGCAGTGGGCTAGGCACCCCCTCTTCCATCATAAATCAAGGAACTAGAGTATAAACATCTTCACAGGCCCATCTGGGAGAGGCTTTCTCAATGGTGTTCCTTCTTTCCAGGTGACTTTGCTTGTATAAAGTTTACCTGAACTAATACATGGGTATAGTTTCATGCAGTTGAGATTTCATCTTTCCTTTCTATAATATCAGATAGATGCTTTTAAAATTACTATGCAACAATTACATTGTGCTTTGGGAATGTTGATATAGGAAAAGTATAATGAGAAGTATGCGGAAACATATAACTGTAGCTATTGTTCTTTAGTATTGAATTAATATTTTTTAGATAGAAACTGAAGAAATCAAGAGCCAGGAAGGAAGAAAATACATGTCCAGGATAAGATACTTCCTACTAAGGCTCCAAAATCCTGTGAGTACATATAAGAAAGCTAACGATGCTTCAATGATCAGACTTTCTACAGTATAAAAGTGATTCATATTCTTCTTGTCCTGGGGCTATTCAATAATAGCATGATTTATTGATTTGTCCTTGAGAAGTGTATGTGAAGCCTAAAACGGGAAATGTATGAACAGGGCTGGATAGATGGCTCAGTGGTTAAACTGACTTCTTTTCCACAGAACGAGTTTGAGTTCCAGACACACATAATGGCTCTATCTATAACTACAGTCCTAGGACATTGATTTCCCTGGGCAATCTGCACACACAGAGTATACAAACACAGTCAGACAATGACACATGTCAAGTTTTTTGTAAAGAGGGAAATGCATGGATAGGCTTTAGAGAGAGCCCTGTGGATATGATACTGCTCAAAAGTAAGGACTGAAGATTGATTCTCAGAAGACATGTAAAAGCCTGGAAAGCATAGTGGCCACCTGTAATCTTCAGCACTCAAGAACAAAACTGGGGATCACTGGGGCAATTTGGCTATTTAGACCGGCTGGTACAAGCAGTCTCTGGATCCAGTGAGAATCTTTCTGTGTGATTCAAGTAAAAAGCAAGGAAGACACCAGGCACCATGTTTAGGCCTTTACACACATGTACACACATATACATGTTCATGCAAAACTGCATACATCACACATGTTGAATATGTGTGTGTGTATGAACAGAAAAAATACATATACAGGAAATAAAAATCAGTGAGAAAGATTATATATATAATATAAAATTGTCAATGAATAATTTATATATATATATAAATAAAATAAAAACTGAAATGTACAAACCAAGCATAAATGAAAATGCTGAAAATTGGCATGATATTCAGTTAAAAGGGGGAATAAAGGGGAGATAACAGAAAAAATTTAAGTGTATGTGTGTATGTGTGTGTGTTTGTGTGTGTGTATGTGCATGTGTATGTGTTTGTGTGTGTGTGGGTTTGTGTGTATGTGTGTGTATGTGTGTTTGTGTGTGTGCTTGTGTGTGTATGTGTATGTGTGTGTGTTTGTGTGTGTGTGGGTTTGTGTTTATGTGTGTGTATGTGTGTGTTTGTGTGTGTGTGTTTGTGTGTATGTGTGTGTGTTTGTGTGTGTGTGTTTGTGTGTATGTGTGTGTATGTATGTGTGTGTATGTGTATGTGTGTGTGTGTGTGTATGTGTGTGTTTGTGTATGTGTATGTAGGATGCTCAAATAGCACAAAAGTACTATATCCTACTCCGAGTATCACTTAACAAAGTGAATGAATCCGGACGGAGTCTGCTAGCTGAGCTAAAGTCCTCAGACTAAAGGACTAAAGCAAGAGCAAATGAGGTCTGGAGAGAAGAACTGGATGGGCAGATGTTTGGCAAGCACACAGAGCTTCATTTATAAACTAGTTCAGCAGGCTCACAGGTGAAACAGCCCCGGCCACCTGAAAGACCATATTCAGTGGCTGGCATTTCTGGATACACAACTGGGTCGTTTAAACAGACACAGTTCTAAGGAAATCTTGACCTGTATGTGTCCTTAAACACAGCTTGATAAATCCTGTACGGTATCAATATTTGCCAAACACCCGCTGTCATCATTCGTCCACAGAGGATATTTCATGTGGATGGTTGGTCCTTCATTTTGGTTGCATATATATCGATGATATGCTAATGGTTTTGGATCTGTCTCTTCAACAGCATAAATTAACTTAGCCCTGCCATGAGGATTATCCTGGAAAGGGAGAATGTCACCCTCAGTTTGCCTATGGCTTGGAAGTGCAAGTGAATAGGTTTCTAACACAGGTAGGATAAAAACCACAGAGACACTCACATTCACTTAGTGATTTTGTTCCCTGACATCTACACTAGATAAGAGTTGGTTCAAGCACAGTGTTTCACTCTTTAGCCCCTGAGATCAATACTTCATAGTCCATCAGATGAGCGATGAATTGAGTGTATATTTCATTGTGAAATAATGTCTTCTTGCCGGAGGTAAATGTTTTGTATTAGTAAAGACAGATTTGTGATTGTCTATCACATATTCTTAGTAACTTAGTAACTCGGGTCAATTAGCAAAATGTTAATGGCTCTAGAGAGCAAGGCAGTATAATTCCATGTCAAATGTGAATAAAAGAAAACCAACACTTGGAACAAAAAGTCCATAAGAATATTTTTAAAGACTCCTGAGTCATGGCTTTTGTAACATGACTGAAGGAAACCCAGATGCAATTCACTTCATAACATAATTTAAGGGCCTCTCTCAGTGAATTGTGGTTTCCTTGAATGATCATAACTCAGCTAGCTTAAAAACTCCACCACTGAGAATGTTTTCAAAGCTCAGATTAATAAAGCAATTACAAGATGAGAGTATGCACAAGGCCATCACAGTGAACCAGCAAGTGGCAAGTCTGCCTGAAGCAGATTATGATGTCTATTGGTAGGAGCTGGAGGCAACTGAAGGACCCCACAGCAAGCAGCCCCGAGAGCTCAAAAAAGATTGAAGGAGTCCTGTAGACTGGCAAGTGTTACAAGCTTTGAAGCCAGGAGCAAGCAGGAAGGTATCAACACAGAGACATCGGTTTTGAGGAAAGATACACACCAGCATGTACAATGAGGCACTGTCTGTTGGGGGAGTAAGAAAGAAGCTATAATCGGAGATAAGAAAGACATTAGGAAAAAGGAAAAAAAAGCAAATCAGAGATTTTTGTGTGTCTATGATCATGGAGCAAAAATATGTGGACTGTAACACACTCAACCCTTTGCACCCATAGTTCAAATCCACAACAGGCTGTAAAGTAAGGTTCTGGCATGCATCCCAACACCACCTTAAGGGGACAGTGTGAACCTGTATACAGGGCTCATATCGTCTTTTTATCTGACTACAGAGATGAACTAAAACTAGAGTCTGGGCCTCAGCTCTATGGATTTCATTAGGAGTCCAGGAAAGGCTCACCAGTCTGATGCCGTGTTTAACCCTCAGGTGATTCTGGTGCCACTGTTCATGGAATTCAGCTGATAAACAAATAAACCAGTTCAGTTCTTTCTTCAAACAAGTGTAAAGATGTCTGCCTCTTATGAGAAACCCTCAGCAGTTTCAAATCCCATGCCTTGGCATCATGTTATATGTAAATATAAATTTCTATAAAGAGGTAGTGAGATCTGTCAATATATTTTCAAGTTGAAGGTTCCCTTAAAATCAGAGATTTATTTATAAAGGTCACCACATTTTTAGAGTTTCTACTTACTTTCTACACACTGTTCTTTCCATACTAGCTTTTCGTTATTAACCACAATCAGTAATGACGGATAAACTCTAGGAGTGGCAGACACTCCAAAGAACATTTGATGATAATCCTGACCTTCATTCCAGGGGGACTCTAGAGCTCTAATAATGACATATACTTTTGAAAGAACCTTTAGCTCTAGTTTATAAAAACAGTACTCTCTCTCTGTCCACTCCTGTCAGTATCATCGTTTAGTGTTTTAGCCTAATACCATGAACAATAGTCACAGAAACATATTTCCTCATTCAGCTGTAAAACTGGGAAGATGAATGTGCAACATAACTTGACCCGTCACAGTTTTATCAAAGTGGGGGAATAAAACCTATCCTGGGGAATTTGCAAAAAGCACAACTATGGTGCCCAGGGGGAGATAGTCAGATAAATGTTGATATAGATTGGGTTTGATCAAGTTAGGGATAACACCAACAAGGGGAAATTCCAGCTCTGTGTTTAATTTCCTCATAGTGATCAGAGGATTCACTAAGAGCTTGAGAATTATTTCGGGGTGAGATGGAGAAAGTGTGGTAATGGTTATCTGTCATTCCCAGCTGGATTTCAATGGCTTCTAAAAGAAAGTGACTTGCAATGGATCTCCATAAAGAACAGTGTAAAGTTTACAAAATGCATTATAAGAACTAGTCACAAGGCAATCTGGAGCCACTAAAAATAATTCAGTTAATCCTTGAAACAACTCTGTGATTTGGTTACTATTGTTATATTTATGTTATAGATGAGGAAATCAGGAGACAGGTAGGTGAAATTATTTAATATGATGTCAGCTGATATGCTCTTATACCTACATCCCACTACTATATGCTCTCAGATATTCTCTATGCCATCGACATTATTCCCATAGTAAGAAACAGTTAAAGACCTTACAGAGGCTATTGGGATATCAGTCTTTGTGTTGAAAATTCTGAGGATAATAAGCTCTTATCAACAATATGCATAATATAATTAATCTGGCAGCCATGTACCAACTGTATGTCCAAAACCATTTGTTAAATACTCAGCCTTAATTTTCTAGAGTTGTAAACAATTAGTATTTAAGATTTACTGTTTTATTAAAAGATAAAAATCTCTCAAAATGTTTAATCTAGTCTATGGTTAGGAATAATTTTCACTTTAAAGAATCCATTTCAGCTTTCTTGTTTTGGAGACTATTTGCTCATCCTTCATAACTGAAGTGCAAGGAATTCCTTGATTTTCTCACATTCATATAGCCACTGTGTCTTGAAATATAATGTTTCTTTATCTAAATAATGGTTGTGCACCCAGAATGAACCACTTGAAGACAAGTACTACTGCCCATAGAATTTCTCAGAAGAAAACAAAGAAGAGAGGTAACAGAAAAGGAGGGAACAATTACACTCATGTTAATGATTCTACAAGGCCATATGACTGAACATCAGAGTATGAAGAATTAAAATGCTGTAGACTGATGCTAATTTGTTTAGGGCAATTTTTAATCCCTCTGAAAGCCATGTATTACCCACTCTGCTTCTAACATAACACCATGGTGACTATCAAAATCTAACACTGTGTTCTTAACAAACCGTTAGCTTCCACTAACCCAAAAACTAACAATGTCATCAGACAACATCTAAAAACAATAGCAGAGCATTCCCCACTTGCTATAACCACCTACCTATGTGTCACAATATAAAAAAATTATAGAAATATTATGATTCTGTAACTAAGAGAACTGTCATGTAAGCACTCCCACAGTGTAATACAGTTTTTGGGGACCCTGAATCTATGTTAGTGGACATGGTCATTCATCTATGGCTCTAGAATTAACTATCTGTGTAGCCTGTAAAGAGAGAACTATGTTTTCCCTCAGTGCTGCACAGTATTTCCATTGCCTTCCTGTACCTCCAACCCTCAGAAGCAGGGCTAGCCACAGCTACTTCCTCTGTATGCCTTCTGTTGAGTTGGTGAAGTGAGTAACAGAAAGACACGAAAGTCTTTTAATAAATGCATTATGCCTATAAAAGAAGGGATTTAAATAATCTAACAAAATGAAGTTGGAAAATATAGTTTAAAGATGGAGTCTTTGATGTAGTCATTGAAGTCAGCTAATGTGCTCTAAATTTTCCAAACATTGATAAGAAATTTTTAACATTTCTATTTAGTATAAATGCATAATGAAACAGCTTGTTGAATGCTTGGTAATATTTAATATGTATTAGATAAAGTATTAATATGATCATATACAGGAGGTTGAATTATGGTCTTCATATTTTGAGGTAGGCAAATTGATATGCAAATTAGATAATTTTTCCAAGAGCAAACAACAAGTAAATTAACAGCTACTTGACCTGGACTATATAATCCCAGTTTTCTGTGTGCCTAGACATTTTCTTTGCTTATTTAATTATTTTGGAAGCAGCATTTCTGCACTGTACTAGAAAAAGAGAAAATCTTGAATAAGCACTCTCCCAAATTCAACCACCTTCTCTTTCTACCCTAGCATGCTGGAGCGCACAAGAGACATTTGATACCAACTCTGTGGTCTGAATGTGACACCAAAAAATGAAAGAAAAAGAAAAAAAGAAAAGGAAAGGCTAACCTTACACAGGTTACACAGCCACAAGCTTTTTGATCTTTTTCATTTCTAGCCGGCTTCATATGAAAACAGGCCTGTTAAACCCATTGGTTCTGTGTGCATCTCTTCCCTGTTCTATTCTCACTCAAATTTTGCCATCATTATTGGGGAAAAAGAGGAAGGGAGGGAGGGAGAAAGGAAGACAGAGAGAGGGAAGGAGAGAGAAAGAAAGAGGGAGGGAGGGAGGGAAGGAGAAAGAAAGACAGAGAGAGAGAGGGAGGGAGGGAGAAAGAAAGACATATACACACAGAGAAGGAGAGAGAGAGGGAGAAAGGAAGACATACACACACGGGGGGGGGCGGGGAGGGAGAAAGGAAGACAGAGAAAGAAAGGGAGAGGGAGGGAGGAAGAGAGGGAGGGAGGAAAGGAGAAAGGCACACACACACACACACACACACAGAGAGAGAGAGAGAGAGAGAGAGAGAGAGAGAGAGAGAGAGAGAGAGAGATAGGGGCATTCCTGGCATACTTAAAGATCTGATTCCTAGACACCTGCACTATTTGACTTCGCTTCCCTGAAATTAAGGAAACACTAAGCAGCATTTGTTTGCTCTTTTCTTTCTTGTCCAATTCTCCATTACCTGTGGGTACAGGGGGAAAATTAAGAGGGAGTTTTAATTAGAGAGTAGAAAATTATGCAGCACATTCAGAAGAGCCTGGAAGTTAAAACAAGTGATATTTATAGTATGAATTAGAAATGAAATTGTAGACAGGAAGTGGGGTTTTATTTGCTGCTAAATTACAGGGAGCATAATATAAAAAGAGTATTTTCTTATGCGTTCATGCGCGTGCGCGCACACACACATTTCAAAGATGTCATGACGTGAGCACTTTCACTGATCACAACGTAAAAGGTTCTTTCCTAGCTGAGGCACCAGATTAACAAAGCACCAAGGGAATAGTGAGCAATTGCTCCACAACTGTTTGTGGGTCCTATGTTCTTATCTGCAGTTCTGAGACAAGGATCCACACTGTCCCTGAGAAAACCTGTTTATTGATTCCCCTCCTCTGTCACACTGGTCCTGTGTCTGCTACTTATTTTCGTGACAAAGAGGCGTATGCTGGTGCTAGTATTGCTCCAAATAATCTGAAGGTTTCTCTGACAACCCAGGAAACTGTGCTAATGGTATGGCACCTAATAATTTTTGAAAGCCATGATGTTCCAGTCATGGTTTCAAGATATCATTTATGAAAGGAACAAAACAAAGTTCAAAGTAGAGAACCAAAAATTTAAGTGTCGATTGCACCCCACAGTATTATAGTAAACTCATATGAGGCAGAGGTGGGAAGATACTTTAAACAATTAGCAGCTTAGAGGTCCTTGAGAACAGTGAGAATTCCCCTATCAAATATAATCTCTGAGCTCAAAACTTAGGAATCAACAAGAAGTTTCATACTATTTAACATGATCTAAGACACTTGGCAGTTCTGAGACTATCAGCATATTGCTTAAAAAGTTAGAGGCTCTCTGATAAATCAAAGGAGATTAAAGAAACATACCAAGTTTAATTTAATTTTTGGATCACTTTAAAAAATATCAATATTATAGGAAATTGAAGAAAATTAAATATCTTTAATAGGGTGATATTATTGAATAAATGTTAATTTATAGTTCTGAAAATTATGTAGTAATGTGATGTTTATAGCCTTTAAAGATAAAAATAGTTTAAAGTTGGAGTGTCATGATGCCTGTTGACTGTCTTCTTGCAAATGGTTCCAAATAAATTGAAAGCACATGCACATGAGAGAAAGAGAGCGAGAGAGAGAGAGAGAGAGAGAGAGAGAGAGAGAGAGAGGGAGAGAGAGAGAGAGAGAGAGAGAGAGAGAGAGAGAGAGAGAGAGAGAAGAGAGAGAGAATGAGTTGTGTTCTTGAATGTAAAAGAGAGGGATGACATTAACATGTTGCTACATTAAAATAAGTGAATACAAGAATCACGTGAACATCATTATATATTTTACTAACTATTCTGTACCATAAGCTATAAGCAAAAGATGTTTAGATTCCAAAGAGCCAACAATAAGGGTATGTAAAAATGTTAAGAATTCAAGACTAGAATTGTGGAGTAGCAGTAGAGGACATGCTTGGTATGCATGAGATTATGTGTTAAAAATCACTAGAATCCCAAAGTAAATTCTTTCAAGCTCAGTGTTTCAAGCTCCGCAGTGAATTTCTCACATGAGCTATGAAAACACATGAGAGGCTATGTGTGAGCGCCTCCCTGTCCACAATCTGTCATCTAGCTTTCAGCTTTTAGCTCCACATTATCCTACATCTGGTTACTTAGCAAAGGTACCCATCCTAAGACAACATGGTCCATTCTGTCCTAGGACCTTTTGGGGATCCAAACTCATTTCAAAATGGCAGGTAGGTTTTGGTACTTGTAACCTACTTGGAAGGCTTAGGTGAGCCTCCCAGACTTTCCCAGAAGGCAGGTAGGATTGTAGCTCTACTGGATGGGAGTGCTCACAGAGACTGCATCATGGTGTGCTCACACGCCATAAACCATGCAGAGAAGCAGAAGCTCCAGCACAAAGGAAAGAATAATTTCCGTTTTAGTTCCCTACGGTCTGTGAAAACACGTCATTAATCTGATCCTCTTACCAGACAGGCAAGACAAGCATCATTTGTCACTAGAGTCACGTGCAGCTCTGAAGTTTTGGTCTTTATCATGCAGCCAGGATGTTTTCATTATGAGCCAACCAGATGATGCCAACAATTTATTGTCTGAGCTCACAGAGTCAGAAGCCATAGAATTTAAAAATTCACGTGAATCTAAGTGGATTCTGTAAAAAAAAATTCTTTTTAATTAACCAGCAAACAGGGGAACCTCAGATGTCCCAATGATTATTTTGTGTTGCTTCTTAATAGTGTTAAATTATCTTTACTAATTCAAAGAACAGTATATTAAACTAGAAAAGTTAAAAGGTATCTATTTCTTTACCCATGGGACCTCAATATAAGTTTCTGACCACTCCATTATTGATCTAAATGTCATATAATTCTGATCCTGAAACACATATAAGGAAAGCGAGCCATAATGCTTATGAGTCAATGCGCATGTGTCACAAAAATGAGCTGAGGTGCATCAAATGGAATTTGGTACCAACTTGGCTTTCTGTCTTTCTTTCTAAGCTGTTGATGAGAGAGTAGAACTACTGTCCACTAGACAGCATGCTGAGCACTTTCCAACTCTTGCCCAATGTTTATGAAATTGTTATTCACAGACGATGAAACTAAAACTCAGAAAAAAAAAATGAATTTACCTAACACAAAACAATTCATAAGTAGGAGAATCGCCAATCTTCAAAGAAAAGCTGAAGGTGTTCTTCCAATACACTCAAATAGAAAGCCTCCCTTGCCCAGAGATAACACCCTGAGTAGGACAGTTGGAATACAATCCGTAACACAATGACAAGTGCCATGCCAGCTATACACCACAGGAGTGGAGAACAAGGCCACGTTTTGTAATTAATCCCTGTGTGAATGATGGGAATGGAAGACTGGAATTTCCTAACTTGAGGTAGAGGATTAGTATTTGTGTTTCCTGGCTGGCACACCGGGGCCTCTTTTCTCACAGTGTGTTCATATTATACCACAAACTAATTGTCAGTTGGGATTTTTTAAAGAAGCATTGGGCCTTCAATTCTTTCTAAGCCCAACAAGTAACTGAGTGGATAAGTTTTTCTTTTTTTTAAGTCAGCTTATTAAAAAACATAAGTTTTCTATTTTGATTCCATTTTATTAAAAATGTAGAAGTTCTTCTTTATTACTTAATACTTTTGTTGGTTTATATGTTCTTAGCATTAATTAATCTTACCTCTAGCCCAGTCACAAAGATCCATTAAGTATTCCATTCAGATATTTTCATCCTCTCAGAATTTTCTAGAAAGCAAATTGCCTGGATCTCTGCCCTCATTAAAATATTTTCCACTCTGTACCTAGCAGATTCAACTTAAAAGAGTTTCTTGCTTAGAAATTGGTTCTTCCTGTGTTTTATAGCCTGTCTTTCAGTTGCTGGGTTCAAGCAATATTATTACTTGATCCTCATAAGAGGACTCTGAAGACTACAACCTCATGTTAACTGCTGGATATGCTAAAATATGAACAAATAAATTCAGAAAATGTTTGCTAGTACCCTGGTCTTCAAACAATACTTGCACTTAAAATTACTTTCTTTCTTGTGATTTGTGTACATGGTACATCTTGTCAGCAAACATGAACATTCAGAAAACAGCTGTACATATTCTGTTCTCTTCTTCCACCTTTATGTGAATTCTGGAGATCAAAGTTTGGTTGTCAGTTTTTTGTTATTGAATGTCAAAGGCCTTGATCTTTATGGGGCATCTCCCTTTTTCTCACACACATACACTCTTAAAAAGGTGAAGAAAATCTATGTCTAGCACATTAATCTACAAAATGAAACTTCATGGTTTAATTCTAGAACAAATATAGAAACGTGTAAAACAGACGAGCAAAATCTGACATAAGACCACAAAAGAAGGTAAGTAGGATTGTTACAGGCACTTCAAACCCCACCACTGTCTAGTTATAAACCGGAGAGTATTTCGACTGGTTGTGGGTTTCCAGAATGCTCTCCTTCAGTTGCAAAGAAAAGTTTCTTTGTTAAGGAGGACGATCAGGGAGTTTCTTATGAGGTTGTGCCTCCCTAGGAATGTCAGCATATAAACTCATAAATTCTCACCAATGCAATTGTGAAAACAAGAACTGATCAAGGACAACAACAACAGCAAGAACAGCAATGACAACAACAACGACACCCTAACGTGGACAGGGTTGAGAGCTGGAGTGGGACAAGAAAGAGTCCTCAACCCTACAAAAAGAACTGTAGGTAACTAAAGAGTGCTAGGACCTGAAGAAATCGTCTTCTCTAAGGAAGAGCACACCAACTGGTTTTCCAATACCAAATGGTCAGCCCTGAAAAGACACACACAGGTAGTATTATACAGAATGGTGAGTATATATTTAGAGAATATATGTGTGTGTGTGTATATATGTGTGTGTGTGTGTGTGTGTGTGTGAGAGAGAACAATTAATAAAAATAGGCCATAAAGTAGAAAGGGAACAAGCAAGGTCATATGGGAGGGTATACATCTGGAAGTGATGTAATATACAGAAAAAAAACTTAAATCCTGAAAGCAAGGGCTATTTGACTACAACCATTCAGCTGTTCACTGAAGTAAACTGTATATATACTGTATTGTCTGAAGAAGGACTGCACATTTCTGGCAATGTCTTTGTTCTTTGTAGTTTCCATTGGGAAAGAGGAACTCAGAAGCTCAGGCTTTGGCCACATTCCCCAGATTCCTGCTGGGTGCTCTCTATTCTTGGAGTGCTTTTTATCCCTTCCAAGACCAAATACACACATGGCTTCCCAACTGTATGATAGATGAGCAGCCTGCAAATGGCTGCACAGGAGGGTTTGTGTACCAAGACTAGCTAATGCTACAAAGCAGGACTGTTTTGTTTATTTTTACCATACTTTCTTTGTGAAACAGATTACTCAGAACCTTTCTATACTATGATGCCTCTTTTCTTTCCATATAATGTTCATCCTTGGGCAGTGGTGATGTTCTTTTGCCTCATCAAGGGGAAACTGTAGATTAGAGATTGTGATAGAGACAGCCATGAACTAAGAGCAAAAAAGAAAAATAGTCATGAAATCCCCTATTGAACTCCAGCACTGCTCAATAATGTGCTATTTATTAAGTTTACCACTAATACTAAATGGTGGTTTTACCCACAGCAATGATATTCAAAGCAGTTACTGATATATTAATGTGAATATACTACCTACCAAGCAATTTGTGTGAAAATTCAAGATCTGGGCACTCCCAAATCATGTTTGCTGGGTTCTTAAATTTTCCCCAAGCTAACTTAATTTTCTTTTAGTACAGAATAGAGTTTATTCAGGTCATAGGGGAGTTCAGAGGGTAGTAGAGGCAGAGAGAGAGAAAGAGAGAGAGAGAGACAGAGAGAGACAAAGAGACAGAGAGACAGTGAGAGAAGTAGAGGCCTGCCATGAACACGTGGAGGGGGGGTAGGAAGGGGAAGAGGAGGGGTCTCTAACTTGATTTTTAGAATGTCTTTGTTGTCATACACTTAACAGAACTTAAAAGAAGAAATTATATAGGAAATGATGACAGGCACATGAAAGTATAAGAGGGGTTGGAGACACCACATTGCTTTCTTGACTCTAGAGCTCAGTATTAAAGCTAAATTCCAGCACTGGTTAAATATGCTATGCTCCTGGAACTGTGGTAAGTCAGGCTCTACACCTTAATGTTTAAAATAGAAGCCTGTGTATGATTGTGGGAAGTCATTTTCACCAAAAATCTCAAATAGCCCAGTAGTCATTTTTATACGTAAGAAGCGAGAACTTAACAACTGTGAGGTAAACAGGAAGGACTAGGTGTTGCTGTGATTGAATCCTGTTTTATTACCGAAGTCTTTACTTATAAAAGTCCCTGACCCAAATTCACAGTTGATAAAATATTAGAATTTTTGCTTGGAAAAGTAACACTCACACAAAACATTCTTTTTTAGGCATGAACTTTCTGCCTTGTGGTTCCAAGGCAGATATGACTCATTATATCGACAAGTTTATTTACTCAGTTTAAAGCATTCAATTTCACGAGTAGTATGGAGCCGGACTGATGCTTGGCTATGAATTTTAAATCTGAAATGGGGCTGTGATGTTTGCTACTGGTCGAGATGTGAGGGATATAAGTAGCCCTACTTAATAAATTTATCCTTCTTGTTCATTGTGAAGAAAACATAGTATGATGTATCCAAAAGTAATGGCATGCCTATGAACTCTCAGCAGGAACTACTCTTGCTTGGTTTACAGCACCACTGTCTGGTTTCCCTAAAGAGAAATGATTTCTATCCTCAAAACAAAAAAGTCTTTGTGTGTATAAAAGCTTGTTAAAACCATAGATGTTTTCTTGGACTGAAAATCTCTACTACGTGATGGCGATTTAAGTAAAAGCCAGAACATTAAAAACTTCACAGATCAGATAATATATGTTCCACACATATTACCTCTGCATATAATCAGACAGTGATCAAAATAACTCCTATTTGTCAATCATCTATGGTCCATCATTCCATGCAGTATCTCATATATTACCCAAGTTGGTCTTCAACTCAAAATCTTCTTGCTTCAGTCTCCTGAAGTTGGGATTATAAGTATGTTTCAGGGCTTTGGAGCTTCTGTGCAAGGACATTTTAAAGAACAAAATCGCCTTTAAGTAATTATGAATCCTACCTTGCCAAGTGAATGGAATAAGCTGTGTAGGGCGGGTAATGCAGCATAAAGCTTTGAGATGAAAAGATAATGCATTTCCACACTACCTTTCGAAGCCATGAAACAAAAATGCATAGACAGAGCTGATAAGTATAATTTACAAGAATAAAGTCTGAGGGAGAAGAAATGCCATCAATCTGTCCTTTCTCTCCCTGGGGATTGGGTCTGAAAGCACCAACAGAATTTATCTCCTCATTGAATTTTATTGGAGGTTTACATAGTGTATCCAAATATCAAAATACTAGATAGTACTCTCAAATATGTACAATTCTTATTTTTATATCTCAGTTAAAATTGGAAGTTAGCATATATAAGACAAAGGGGAAAATGATGATAGGAAGAAGAATATAAGAAGAAATAAGGTGCCTTCAATGTGATGGGAAACATCTCCAATCAACCCCCATAGCAGGCTGAATACACAATTTAGCATTTGACTTTGAAGAAGTAAATATGACTTAACTGCGAGACTATTAATAGCTGAATGATTTTAAATGGAGGGAAGACATATCATACAAACTAGGATGAACAGGAACTGTTTTCAGGAGGATTTAACTCATGTCAAGTCCAGTGCTCCTGTTGGACCTTCTGACTAGACCAATGTTGCTGTTCATGTCAAAGGCAATGCCAAACCTCATTTATTTTTGAAAGGGAGACTCACAATATTTCCTGGGGATCTAGCTACATTTGGTTAATTCTAGCTGTGATGTGAATAATTATGACCCAGGAAGTTAGTTTACATGTGGAACAAGTACTTCACAAGTATTATTTTAAGTCCACAAAAAACAATAACCTTAGGAATTAGAGAGACCAATTATTCATTTTTTTGTGAAGAAAAACATAAACTTTTGGTTCCTTTAAGGCTTATAAGTCGTCTAATGTGACAAAATAACACACATGTAACACAACACTCAGGACATTTGGAACTAAATTTGAGAGTAAATATTACTTCATAAAGTTAGGCACATTCCTTTTCCCCAATCATGATTAGAGTTACTACCTGAACATATGTTTTTCATAAACAAAACAAAACAAAACAAAAACAGTGTGAAGAGTTTCCAACAAATTTTGTGTTATGAGTAAGATGTGTACCTATGTTTGGGATGTGTGTTCGTTCATGTGTCTGAGTGTGTGTGCGTGTGTGCAGTATACACATCAGAGGTTGACATCAGGTGTTTTCCTTCATCTTTCCACTTCATTTTTTGAGACAAGGTCTACCACTAAATCTGGAGTTCACCAGTAGTTTAGACTGGCAGCCAATGGGCTTCAGGGATTCCACTGTCTATTCATCCTTTTGGGCCTGGAGTTAACAGGTGCCTGCTACTGGCCCCAGTCTTTCCATGGGTCCCAGGGATAAGCTCTGGCCCTGCATGTGAAAGAGACACGTTATCAACTGAGAAACCTCCTTGGCTTCAGGTTCAACATTTAAAGCACCCTTGATGGTCTGAAAGGATAAACCAGGAGACTATTTTCAAATTAAAATTTCATGAAATATCTTATTTAGACAGTGACTACAACATATTTCTAATGTAAAATCAGTGGAAGTACTAATTCACAACTCATTTATTTAGCTGCCACCAGAGTTTACAAAATGGGATTGCTTCCTTCCCTCTAAACTATAAAAAATCCTTTAAAAGATTCTGGGATGGTCTACAAACTAAATCAATTGAGGTTTTGTGTTATAATGCATCAGTAATCACTCATTTTTGAAGCACCATAAAGTAACATTTTGTTATTAAAATGTATCCAAGTAGCTCTAGGCATACAAAGCCAAACAGCCAGCATGTACATTTAAAATCAGCTGAACCTTGTTCGGTATCAGTTGAAAGGATGCATAAACCTGCACTTCCCAGAGGACCATAATGTGAAACTAAGCACACTAGATCTGCTTTTACAATGTTTAACAAGGCAGAAACTGGAACAAATGTGCCAGACTCCAATGTCCATTACCACAAAGTGACTGCCGAATCTTCTTGTAAAATAGCTCTCAGTTTCCCTATTCCTCATAGCCCCATCCAAACTAAAAGGAGCATCCAAGCTGTGAGTGTTACCATGAAGATCACAGACATTAATACACATAGGAGCAGCGGAGGAAGGAAACAATATGCTACAAGAAGCTTTCTGACACATTTAAATCTGCATTGCTCTCTTCAAAGGTTGAAGGAACAGAAGGTATCAATAATTCGCACATTTCTAACTATCTATTAGATGTAGTTTAGATCGGTTTCCAGAAATAATGATAGGTTCTACAGAGGAATCAATGAATTGTTGATTGATTAATGGAGGGGTTTGACTTGGCAGGGTGCAAGTCTGCAGGGCCTAAGATTATAATATTTTTTAATCAACAGCTATGTTTGAAACTTCACGTAAAACTGATCCAGTACACAAGGGCTTCCTTCTTTTGCTAGTCAAACAGAAACAGGAAAAAGGTACTGGAAGGAGATAGGACATATCCTAAGCTCTAGGAACAAACTGTCCACCATCTCTATCATTGTTTTCCTTAGGAGTGGTGGGATGAAGGGTAGGTAAATAATGGAACCCAGGTTAACAAAGAACATGAAAGAAAAGTATATTCCACTCTTGATTCTTTTTTTCTGCCCTGGAATACAGTTTAATGTCAATGGTACAGCAGCCATCTTACTACCATGAAGCATAGAACACAAGAACACAATTTGTACAAAAAGCCATCATTCTAAAAACATGGAAATAAAGGGAAAAAGATACATACACAAGGTCTGTGATGGCAACATGGAACAACTTTGTTAACTGATAGACTGCAGATAATTTGCACATGTATTGCTTCCTCAACAGCTGGAAAGTTGCTTTATGTTTGCAAACATTATTTACAAAAAAAAAAAAAAAAAAAGTGATTCAAGAAGAAAAGAGGGAATCTTCTGAATTCAAGGAAAAGGACAGTGGACCATGACATACTCATCTAGGAAGGCCATCTGGCATCTTAACCACCCTTAAATATGAGTTTACTCAACTCAAGTAATAAATTTAAGTTTTGCGGGACTCCCCATTTTCCTGCTAAGACTGAATGACTTGATTCCTGATAGAGATACCTTGGAAATCTTTACCACAAGTGTACTTTTGGGAGTCAGCTCCTTCCTTCTACTTTCATGTAGAAAACCTACAAAGTAGTTATGCACAAAGGACCTTTAACCACCGAGCCATCTCACCAGGCAAACATATACTTTTTTGAGAAGCATTTTTGATATGGCTATATATGAGGTAGACAAAGTCACATTCTCTATTTGTGAAAATATAGACAACATGTAACAATACAATAATTTGATTTTTGTGTAGAATTTTAAAATGCACATTCAAAATTCTGCATAGTATTGGCATAAAAACAGATGTACTGATCAATGGAATTGAATTGAAGACATAGACATTAATCCACATACCTAGGGACATATGGCTATCTGACTAAGCCACAGATACACACTGGAAAAACTCACCTTTTTGAATAAATGGTGTGGGTCAAATGGGATGTTGGGATGCAGAACACTGCAAATAGATCCACACCTATCAATCCTGCACAAAACTGAAGTCCAACTGGATCAAAGACCTCAACATAAAACCAGGCACAGTGAACCTGATAGAAGAAAAAGTGGGGAACATCCTTGAACACATTGGCACAGGAGACAACTTCCCGAACAGATCACTGATAACACAGGCACTAAGGTCAACAATTAACAAATGGAACCTCATGAAACCAAGAAGCTTCTGCAAGGCACAGGACACAGTCAATTAAAGAAAGAGGCAGCCTAAAGAATGGTGGTTTTACCAACTCCACATCCAACAGAGGTCTAATCTGCAATATATATAAAGAACTCAAGAAGTTAGATATCAAAACACTACAGGGTCAAATTTAAATATGAGGTACAGACAGAAACAGAAACTTCTCTGTAGAGAAATGAAAATGGCTAAGAAACATTTGTCCCTGTCTAAAAGAACTGCAGAAAAAAAAAAAAATGGAGAAGAGCCTGAGGAAAAAGAAGTTAAGAAAGAGGCCCAAAATGGGATGCAGCTCACGGGGACACCCCAAGGCCTGACACTATTACTGAGGCTATGAAGTGCTCACAAAAAGGGTCTAACATGACTGCCCTCTGGAAGACTTAACAAGCTGCTGAAAGAGTCAGATGCAGAAATTTTCACCCAACCAATGGACAGAAGCTGCTGACCTCTGCGATTTAATAGGAAAAAGCTGAAAAACGGTGAGGTGGAAGGTGACCCTGTAGGAGGACTAGGAGTCTCAAAAACCTGGCTCTGGAGATCTCTCAGATACTGGATCACCAACCAGGCAGCATAGACCAGCTGATATGAGCACCCCACAACACATATACAGCAGAGGACTCTTGAGTCTGGGTTCAGTCAGAGAAGATGCATCGAACCCTCAAGAGACTGGAGGCCCCAGGGAGTGGAGAAGTCTGCTGGTGTTGGGAGTGGGAGGGTGGGGACATTCTGTACAGGATGTGAAACAGTCAGAGGGTGGGCCGGGAGAGGCATAAAATTTGGAGTGTAAAAAAAATGAATATTAAATAAAATTTTTTTCAAAAATGAAATGCTCAACATCCTTAGCCATTAGGGAAATAAAAATTAAAACTACTTTGAGATTCCATCTTACACTTGTCAGATTGGCTAAGATCAGTAATACAAATGGCAGCTCATTCTGGGTAGGATGGGGAGCACGGGGAAACACTTCTCTATTGCTGGAAGGAACACAAACATGTACGGTTACTATGGAAACCAATATGGCAGTTCATCAGAGAGTCAGGAGTGGATCTACCACAAGAAGCAGCCACACCACTCTTGGGTATATACTCAACAGGCATTTGATCCTACTACAAGGAACCTTGATTAACCATATTCATTGCAGATTTATTCATAATAGCCCGGAACTGGAAACAACCTTGATGACCCTCAATGGAAGAATAGATATAGAAAATGTGGTACTTTTACATAAAGTAATATTTTTACTCCACTGCTAAAAAATGATATCATGAAACTTGCAGGCAAATGGATGGAATTAGAAAAAAAAAATATCCCGAGTGAGGTGCGTTCTAATAATAGTAAAATGTTAGAGTAATTTTCTGTAGTCAACAATAAGTCTGAATTGACTTCCTGGTCATACGCTATATCTGGTATCCATGAATAATTCATATTTCAAGCAAGCACTCAGGCTAATCAGATACATGGCATGTAAATATCCTGTACCTCCAACTGCATTCTTTTCAGATATTTTTATTTTATTCTGGTCAACTGATTAACATGTATCCAAAGCTTTGTACTATGACAATAAAACAAAGAATCATTTAAAAATAATAATTTCTCCCTCTCTTGGATTTTTCTAGGACTTGTGTCTAAGTTAGAGACCATACGGTGCACATTGGCTGCATTTCACAAAGTGATGTGTTTCCAAAGATGCATTGCATTTACATCAGGATACTATGAAGCAAAATCTCTTCAAACCTTAAGACACGGACAGATGGTAAAGTGTAAATTAAGATTCTGCACATTATAGGAAACTCACAACTACCTTCAGTAATTGGTAGAGCATAAATAACCTAATTTAAATGTGTAAAATAATCTAAGGACTTCCAGATTCCCAGCCACCCACCCAGAAAGGAAAACTTTTACCATCAGCCTATAGCTAAGATTTCCTAAAATTTATCCATCGTGTTTTGCTTTCAAGAGTGTCAAAAATAATTTGGATCCCATTTCATCTACTTCCCATCTTGTTTGTGTTCTGACAGTTGAATGGGCAGTAAAATGCTCAGAATATAGGCGATTTAACAGAGCCTATGCAATCTAGATGCTGACTGACAGTGATATAATTTGCATCTTGAATGCCCTTAGATACCATGTGTTAGAGACTTGGCCCCAGATCTGTAGCGATTATTGCTAGAGGAAAAACCAAAAAAGGAAGAAATAAGAAGATGGCAAAAACAGAAGCAAAAAAATAAAAATCTGCTGTCCTGTTTTGTTGAGGATGTATAATAGGTTAATGTACATGGATATATTACAGTATTTAGAAGTTCTGAGAGAGAGAGAGGCCTCATATGATTATTATATAATTTTCAAAGCAACTATTATTTTTGGTTTGAAATGTGTGCGACTGTGTATGGATGGTTGTGTATCAGGTGGGTGAGGTGTGTGTATGCACATGCATGTGTGCGTGCTTCAGCACACATATAAAGATGCAGTTCCCCCAATACCTTGTTGAAGCTGGGTTTGTCTTGTGTCTGCTCTATTGAATACTCTGGGCTCTCACGGGAGAGATCTCTGAGTTTCTCATCTCTGCTTGATTTGTCGGTGTAGAAACGCTGGGACTGCAGAAGCATGGTGCATGTCTCCAGTGAGTTCTGGATTCCCGTTCAGATCATCATACTTTGTATGGTAAGTGATTTTAACATCTGTGCCATTTTTCCAACCACAAAAGAAAACCTGATCTCATATTCTTATAATTCAAAATCAAAATTTCAGTGGCATGTGTTCTGCCCAGCAATTGAGAGAACATAACAGTTTGTCATCCTAGGTGTCCTTAAAAATCTTTAACACGCATGCATGACATCTAAGCAAAATCAGAACAACACTAAAATACAAAAAGACGCCACGCATTGTTGCATATTTTAACTGTCGTGTTAGTGTAACATTAGCATTGATTAAGTTCACAGATCAATTGCAAACTCTGCAATAAGTAAAATCAATATATGCAATACATTTGTATCTATTATCAAATAGGACATGAAGTTTTACTAGTTTATTAAGAAGAATAAGAATTTTGCATTTTTTGTTATTAAATTTTTGTCATAACCATTATGCTCAATTCTTACACACCAAGAAAACTGATTAATTACGGGTTACATCCTGTTTTACACGTACTTTACACTCATTGTAACTAGTAAGACCTTAATGCACACTATCAAACCATATACTTTTATGCAAAAATGCTTAAAATTTGTACATCTATCTTTGTTTTTAAAATAAAGTTGTAAAAAAATTGTCATATTCATAGCTGACATATGTTATAATTTAATTCTAATGTATTATCTATAGGAAGTGGTTTTCAACCTTCCTATTGCTGTGACCCTTTAATATAGTTCCTCATGTTGTGGTGTTTCCCCAACCATAAAGTTTCTTTTGTTGCTACTTTATAACTGCAGTTTTGCTATTGTTCTGAACCATAATATAAATATCTGAGTTTTCTCATGATTTTGGAAAACCCCATGTAAAAGGGCAGTTCGACCCCTGAAGGGGTCATGGCCCACAGACAGAGAAACACTGGGATAAAGTATCAAGTAGTTCTTTTTCCCAAATGGTCAAAATCATCCTATTCTGTATTATGATTTCTAAATTCATTTTTAAATAAAAGGAAAGAAAAATAAACTGAATCATATTGAGATAATGTAAAAATTACCCAGGGTGTGGAAATGTACAAGCCTGAATGGGAATCCCGGCTTTAGGACTAATAGACTGGATTTTTGATGGATAGCTGTATAGTCTTCTTAGATCTGTGAAGCACATATGGAACAACAATACTTTCCTTATAGAACTGCAGTTTAAAAATGAGGACATAGATACAGACATGGATACCCTTCCCACAGATCAGTACCAATTAATAGCAATGCTGAATAATTAAGACTTTATAACTTCTTGTTAGGCATAGATCTCACCCCACTCTGATTCCTATCCTAGCTGTTAGTTAAACTGCAGCAAGTCTGTGTTCAGCATGTTCATCTAAATTATCTGAGTTAAAATGAAATCGGAGAAGCTTTACCACCTTCTCTCCATATCTCCTATAGCAAATCTCAAATCTGAAAGCTAAAATACATCCAGGTTTAAGTAATAATGACTCACTGAGAGAAATACATAAAATTTTATATATGCAACCTGAATGAATTTAAATCTGGGGAAACCCAGGAGAATGTTAATTAAGCCTGACTAAGAAGAAAGTCTAGTTTTTCTATAGGAGGACTATACTTGCTGAAATGTTAACTAATAATGTTTCTTACTCAATCTTCATAAAACAGAATTTGAATGGGCTTCTGGATAATGCATCATAGATACTAACTACAGATGCATGTGTGCACGCATTTTGTATGTCTTCTGTATGTACTCGAGTTTTGTTTCCATGTCTATGGGCTCTAAGGGCAAAGATACTACCAATGTAATCATATTAGCACATACATCATTGCATAGTGCAACAAAATATTAAAAACAAAACCCCTGGGAGAAATAATAGAAACCATCTCATTAGTATTTATGGGCTTGTTTACAATCTGGTCAAGTGCTGTTTATGGTCTGAGAAAAGCTATAGAGCAATTCTAATGAACCCAATTCATGGCGAACATGCCATCAGTGATAATTTTGCAAACATTGTTTGCTATTTCCTTCACCTGCCTGAGATCCAACCTCCAGCATATCTTACCAAGCAACAATTGCTGTTCAATATGAACCTGGTTACCTTTGCTTTCATAGAATTATGGGTAAATATTCAATGATAATAATGCCATCATTATTTGGTGCCTTTACCAAACATATTGTAGAAGTGAGTCGCTGCAGGTCACCAAGGTAAAAATCAGCACACCTGGTTCCGATTAATTTCCCAGAACTTCTTGTATAGCTTGTATCTTCTGAAGAAGATAATGAGTAATCTCTATGTTCCTCCAGATCTCCCTTAGGTTTGTGCCATTGATAAGATTGATATTTCGGGTTTCTGCATGATAGTTCTCAACAAAATAAAGTATTGATCAAAAATTTAAAAATCTATTTGCTGTTGATATCAACTAGTTTACTGATTGGTTGGTAGGAAGGTAGAATATAGACATAGAAGGGGAGTGAGTAACTGGAGGTAGGAATGAGAGAGATAGGCACTAAAGGGAGGGAAGGGAGAGGCTGAATATGGTCAGAAGTACAAGATACACTTGAAGACGCCTCAGCACTGTACAGTGAACAAGTACCACTTCCAAACCCAGGCTGAAATTAAAGGTTAACTTAAGATGCTCCCTACCTGATGGCACACACACGTTCCTTCTGCCAACTTCTCTTGAACGTGTCTATGTTTTGTTGCTGTGATAAAATACTTGATGAAACAAACTTAAGGGGGGTGAGTAATTATTTTGACTCATGGCTCTCAATATCCATAATGGGGATGGGGTGGGGCAGAAAAGATTAATTCATATCAGTCATGAAACAGAAAGAGAAGGTCTACATTTGTGAGTAATCTCGTTTTCTTCCTTGTATTCTATCTGGTATCCTGGCCTATGGGATGGAAATTATATTCAGGGTAGGTTTTTTCTCCTTAGTTAATGGAGACATCCTCAAAGATACATCAAGAGGTATGCATTACAAATCTCATGAAAGAATTTCAACATGTTCAAAATGTTCATCAGCATTAACATTGGATTTATAGAAAAGTTACTGTAATACTTTAAATTTTACTTATATTAAAAAGAAGCTAAACTAGAACAAAAATGATTGTCTAAAATATCTTTATGTTTTAACACATAAAGTTTTAACATATAAACAAACAATCAAGCTAAAAACAAAACAGTACAACAACAACAAAAAAGGAATCATAGAATCGTTTAGAACCCAAATACATGAGAGTCTAAACACCTTGTAGCTCAGCTCATGGTAGCAAAACTCTGAATCTACGTTAAATAATAAATCTGTAAGAGAATCATTTATAGGTACAAGACAATTTAATGAGCTGTTATTAACTAACATGGATGAGATATTGTTCAAGTAAAATGCATAGACTCAAAACGCTCAAGTTAAAATGCCTATTTATTTTATTTTTATCTTATTCCAAAGTGCTTTTGAAGAAGCTAATTCTTTGAGCTTTTTAACACAAAATTCACTCTGGATTTATCAGCTTATCACCAAATATTGGTATAACTATTCACAGAATTGCAATGGATGAAGTAATGCTTTAACAACAGCTAATCTCATTATAAATAGAAAAATGAGAATAAAAATACAGAATAATAAATAACATGTTAAATTACATTAACTCTCTTGTCACTTTTAATCAGATAATCGTGTTTGATTTGATATAACCATAAAACCTCAAAAGCAGTGCATATGACTAATGCTGCTTATCATCAGTGTTGCAGAAATGAACTGATGGGATTCTAAAGTCATAAATCTTCCAAAGAAGTATCCACCATGTTCTTTCTTCTCTATTTGCTTCTTGTCTTTCTTTTCATTCAAATTCAAAGTTGTCACGTTCCTTTTTTACCACATTACTTTGTATGATTACAAGGACAGAATTCACTAGGGTAACAGAGAGTCAAACCAAGTCAGTTTCACTGGATGACAAGGGGCTGAGGAGGACAGGGACATACAGCTGTGCAGCTTGTTCTTGGAGTGTTGGGAGAACAGTCTACAGCACTGTGTAAAACCTCGGACCACAGAAGTTCTTTCAAATGTAGTGTTCAAGGACGTGACCAAACAGTGGGCTTTAAGGCTGAGTACCCTTCGAGGAAAAAACTCATGAAAAACCAGATGAATGGCTGATAGGCTGGGGTGAGCCTTGACCGCTACAGTAAGAAAAAGACATTTCTAGTCCCCATCTATGAATGGACAGAATTAGAAAATCTATAACGAGGGAAAGTATGTTAGTGGCTTTGAGAGTTTGTTGGGGCAACAATAGAAAGGTACTAGGGTACTAGACTGCTAAGGGCCCTATGAAGGGATTTTGTTAGTGTTGTTAAAGGATGAAAATTTCTACATTTGGCTGGGATAATGGTTGCACATATCTGAGGCTACTAAAATCTTCTAAACTATAAACTTCAGATGAGCGAATTGGCAAATGTAATGAGTCTTAATAAAACCTCTTAGGAAGCAAAACATAAGCATCCTGCCCATTTCTGAAATCATAGCGGTGTACATGGCCTTGAGAGTTGATGTAAAATTAAGCCGATAATGGGAGTTAACTTAAAACCTTGTGCTGCTCAAAGCAATAGCATACTTCATGTCAAACTGTAATTCCCGCTTAATTAGTGACAACTGAGATGTTGTAACTAAGTAGTTTTGTGTTCTATTTGAATAAAATTGAAATGCAGCTCTAGTTTAAACAAAAACAATACACACACACACACACACACACACACACACACACAACCAGAATTCTTTAAAGTTAAAATTTACTGAGAACAGCCTTAAAGAGCAGAGAAAAAAACCATTATGATCATCTGGATACCCAAACAATACCCCCAACCCTACCTCTGCCTACTCTGTCCTTTCTTAAGGAGTTAGATCATTACCATAAGCTACCAGTGAAACACTCGTTCAGAGTACAAAATAGAAACTGAAATCAAATGCTACCTGGACTAGAAATTCTAGTTTATACAAGTGGCCTTTCGAAAGCCACTAACTTCTCACAGCCTCCAAACTCCTTACCTGTAAGACAGAGATCCTATCAGTAACTGATTGTGTAAGCGCTTAATGAGATAACACCAGAAAAACTGATTAATGGGTGCTGAATTCCAAGAAATGTTACCTATTACTAATCAGAATCAAACAAAAGACCTTAAGTCAAAGGGTGAGAAATAATCTGTATTTATGTGTTAAGCCATGTTTTAAGTACAGGTTATCTTGTACCTTTCAGAGCCCCTTGGGAACACCAGACTACCAAGTCACTTTATGGAGCTCAGATCTCTAAGGAAAGCCTAATTCTCTCTGTCAGGGCTAGGCTCTCATTTTCTCCAACTGGGTCAGCTCTTGGCATCTTCCCTCCTAGAAAGTCCTGACTTTATCTTACTAGCTGTCTTACCAGGTCAAGCTGCCTTTCTTCCACCCAGCCAGGGATGTCTCTCCACTATGATAGTTATGATGTTAGTCTGTAAGCAACTCTTCTGTGGTTGCTTGGAGAATGACATTATATTGATTTTCCCAGTGCAAACACATTGAAGCCCTTACTGACCCTTCTTCCCCTGTAGCCGCAAGTGCTTGATAATTTATGCTTTGTTTTAAAGACCTGTATCCTATTCACAAATGAGTCCCTTGGAAATATTCACAGGCACATGAGGCCTGGAAGGAAATTTTCATGAACATGTACTGAAGCTTCCTTGGCTGCTGGAATTGTAGACTCTAGTGTCTCTATCTCTTGGTTTTGATTTTTTAATACATATCTGCTATATTTTTTTTCACAGCAAAACCAGAACAATCAGAACACCAATATACCAAAAACACATAGCTTGGTTGGGTAAGTAGAGGCAATGAGGAAGAAAAATCTATCAGGAAAGCTGTTCTTTTTCTCAAGACTTGGTTTTGAAATGATACAGACAGTGATGAGGGCAGGGTGAGAATCAGCACCTTGATCAAGCCAAGAAGTCTGAAAGCGGCCATGATGTGAAGGAGTTAAGGTCCATGGGAGTGGTCAAAACTCAACTGTCTTGTGAGCTCACCAAAGAGCAGCTAAAACCTACTTTTATAAGGTACACTAAAATTATCGCTTAACTCACTATTGAGAAACTCATCAAACTCGTCATTAAAGTAATTATCCAATGAAATCAAGTGGCCAATTCAACTAGACTTTTGTAGAGATGGATCATATTTTACGATCTTAAATTCTAACAAATCGTTGAAAATGCCAAGAACAGATATAGAAGAATTAATTAATTATTAATTCAAAGAGAAAAGTTTCTTTATGTATTTCTGGTTATCCTGAAACTCTACACAGAACAGGCTGGCCTCGAAATCACACTTTTCTGCCTCCCCAATGTGAGTGCTGAGATTAAAGGTTTGAGACAACATACCCAAAGAATAGTAAAACACAGGGACAGTTTCATATTTTTAAATCTGAATTGAGGCTCATGTCCAGACAGAACAGTCGATGATTCCATGTCTACTCAGCTACGCACTATAAGACTTAGAAGTGTGTTTGATATTATTCAATCTCATTATACCAGCTTCAGCCTTACATTCTTGAAGCTACCCTAAGAATTCACTGAACCAACACCTATCAAAGGTCTTCTTTTCAGTAAATTCCAGTTGTGGTGTTCAAGAAAATGCTGATAATAGAGAGCTTTTATCATATGACCATTTTTATCATATGAGCATCAAGATCACTTCTTATTGTTTTTCATTATTATTTTAGTTCACTTATAAATTGAACTAACCTTTTTATTTTAAGCATTATCCAATGATGTCTTTTCTCAGTTAAGATTCTTATGTCAGGACATGGGGGTTGGCTTCATAAGAACATCCAAAATTGTTCGATGTCCAACATTTCTTGTACTGAACAATGAAACCATTTTAAATGTAGCACTAAAATTAGGTAGATTCTCTAAAAATATAAGTTAAGCTAATCACCTATATATTGTGTTACTCAAAGTTCAAAATTAAGGTAATAGTGTTGAGAAACCATTTAAAATTATTATGAATAAATAACTCATAATAGCCAACCCAAAGAGAAAGCTTCAGCTTTTGAGTGACTGGTCTCAAGGTTTGGAAATGTACATGTGGCAAATAGATGTTTAGTTATTTCATAACTTAATTTGTAAAAGTCTGTTTCAAGCTCATAAATGGCACATTTGTGTTTTATTTGCTGCAGCACTTACATGTGATAAACAGCATGCAGAGAAAGACATGAATCAGCCACTGCATGTCCTCTGTGTAAGGTGGAGGATCAACGCAAATTAAATGCAGTGTTCAGGAAATGGAGGGACTTCTAGGAAGCTGAACCATATAGAAAATTAGGTGACTCTTACAGACATGGTTGTAGTTCAGTTCACCTTTTATTACCTAGGTGACTTGGAGAAATTAATTCTTCTGAATCTCAGATTTTTCAGTGATAAAATGGTGAACACGTATGTTGCTGGATGACTATAAAAAAATAACAATAGATAGCAAGCTCCTAGCATGCTGCCTGAAATTTCCTAAATGTTTTTTTTCTTACAAATACAAATTACTAGGATTTATGATTTAATTCATGCTGGGAAAATTACTCAGCCTCATAAGTGGTAGATAAGATTAAGCTCTCCAGTTGCACAATTTTCAAGAGATATTTAATTTCCTGTCTATATTTGTCCCATAATCACATAACAGAATATTGAGCATTCACCACAATTCTAATAATTTACACTTTCTCCTCTGATTATCAAAGCCAGTGGGGCTAATTCTTGTGTGTCCGAGGCTACAAATTACCCTCCACTATTTCTATTGCCTTTTTATTAAGTAAAATGATCCTCTAGGGTTAATTGGATACATTTATTCTTAATGACAAGACATTCATCTCTTTAGCAGTAGGGTATGAACAGAGAGATGTTTCATGGCTAGGAGATACTGCTGAATGGTTTAACTGAGGAAGGTGTACCCTTTCTCTCTTATGTCTCCCTCCTGTCCTCTAGAATATACAAAATATAGAGATGAGCAGATATATTGGAAAGAAAGACAACGTTAAATATTAAAACTGATGGAATGGAAATACAGATGTTTTCTGGTCTCTTGATTAAGATGGAGCACTGTGAGGTCACACTCCTTCCACCAATCAGGGGCTTACATGAGCCAGTACATGGCCCCTAAGACATATATATCAGAAGTCCGCCTGTTCTGGCCTCAGTGAAAGAAGATGCACTTAATCCTCTAGAGACTTGAGGTACTAGGGAATGGAGACAGTCTGGTGAGGGGGAGCACCTTCTCAGGGGCAAGGGGAAGGAGGAATAAGATAAGGAACTGGGGCAGGGACTGGTAGGGGGCAACAACTGGAATACAAAAAAATAAAATAATTTTTAAAAAAATTTAAGGTAGAAAACTGCAAGACTTGTATTGGCTTCAGTTAATATTATTTTTAGAGACTTTGTGGTGAGGTACTATTCTCCCTACTAGCATTTTAAAAAAGCCTAAAATACCAAAGAATACCACTGTTCTTGTTTTTTTTTTAGAATTATGAAGTTACTGTCCTATTTTATCACTAACAGACTGTTATTACAATAACAATATAGTCATAGTAAAAATAACAAGTAATTAGTTTTACCTGAACTCTGGGTCATCTACTACAGTTTCTGGGCTTGAGTTTACATATAAATTATACATGGATTTAGGAGAAGAGAAGAAAGAGGAAAAAAGAAGAGAGAAGAAAGAGAAAAGGAAATAAGGGAAAAGAAGGGAAGGGGGAAAGAAGAGACAGTTATTCAAAAGGAGTTAAGGAATGTATCCTAGTCATTTGGAAATGGTGTTTCCCAGAATTGGGAAAGTCAGGCCATCCTCTCTGTTCTGCCTTTAATTCAGTAGTACATTGCGTGACCTAGAGAACCTCACAAATTAAGTCTTTAGAGTTTCTTTAAAGAGAGAGAGAAATCTGAGGAATTTAAAAGTGCAAAATCAAGTGTGGGAGTCACTCTTGTCTTATCTCCGGATCTCCAACTTTAGCATCTGCTACAACATGGAGAACCATAAAGAACCTATGTCACATGGCTGCAGCCACATACATCAGAGTCAGTAGACCTGAGGGAACGCTCAAAAACTTGCTTTTCCAATCTTTTAGATGATGGTGGTGGTGGTGGTGGAGGGAACACAGCTGAAAACCCACTGTAGATCACCAAGGAAGAACAAAAGGACCTTAACATGAGAATGCAGATGTTTACTTCTATGGGGACATGGCCACAGACTGTGTAGTGTTAGAAACCGAAAAAGCTCCACACGCCTAAGTTTCTTATTCAACCTTATTGTCCTCATTGTCAGGAAGGAAACAACATTAAAAAATTGTGGGATATAAAAAAGACAGAGAAAAAAAAAAAAAGACCAAGTTCATGTGTGCAAGACTAACACAGAGAGACAAGGCCAATCAGTGAATGAGCTCAGTAACTGGATTTAATCATTGAATTAATATTCATTAGTACGCTTCTGGATGTCATCTGAGAGAAGGGACTATCAAGTAAGAATATACGTCTAAAGAATCAGGCTGAAGTGAAGCCTATTCGGCACCTTATTAATTAGAGGTATGCATGAAAGAGCCCAGACTATTGTGAGTACTGCCATCCCTGAACTGTTGGTCCTGGGTTCTCTAAGAAAATAGGCTGAGGAAGCTATGACCAGCAATTCAGTAAGTATCACTCCTTCATGGCCTCTGCATCAGCTCCTGCTTTGAGGTACTGGACCTGTTTGATTTACTGCCTTGACTTCTTTCGGTGACAGATTGTCTCCTGAAAATGTAAACTGAAACAAACCCTCTCCTCCCAACTTGCTTTGGTCATGGTGTTTCATCACAGCAATAGAAAACCTGACTAAGAGAGTACTTACCATGCATGTGTCATAAACTGAGTTAGGTGTTAGTGACTCACTAGGAATCAAAAAAGAACATTTCTGACATCAAGAATGTGCTAGGTAAATAAATCAAAAATAAATGTAAAAGAAAAAACAAGTACATCAATAACGCATTCTTTCTCTGAGGGAAAACTTTGGCTCTAACAGGTAGAGAATGAAGCGTTCTCTGTTTACTCAGGAGGGAGGATGGCTACCAGGTACCAGATGTAAGGGTTGCCATGACAAAGCAGAGACTATTCCTACATATGATGTTAGTAACTTATCTCCCATATATCAATGTTAGTAGAAAATCTACAGATGGATGGAGTGGAATTCAGGGGAGACAAGTGCCCCACTCATATATTCGAAGGCTCCTTGTTGAGGTGGATCTGAGAGAGAGGAGGAAGCATGGGGTGGCTTTGCAGGCCATTAGCTACAGTCAAGCCACATCTTTACCATATATGCAGATCAGGAGCAGGCTGAGGAAGCGGATCTACACATTGTTTTTCTCAGGTCTAAAGAGAAAGGCTTCTACCACCCCACCCGCCACCAGGGGGAAGGGTGCTATTTGACTTTAGTGAACATTACAATTTTTCTTGTAGCGACACTTCTGCCTTTCACCTTCAGGATAATAGGTAATAGGACTTAGATCAGCTGGCATTTCTGTAAGGGTCCTGTACGTACAAGTTACTTGGCAGGCTCAATGCTTCCTGAACCATTAGTTTGTTTGTACGTTTGTTTTTCCCAATATCAAGCGCACAAAAGGAAAGGGAGGAAAGAATAATTTGCTCCCAGAGAGAATCTTTGTTTTTTAAATCCTTATATCCTGTAATTATTATCAAAGCACATAGAAAAATACATACCAAAAGGGGGGAGGGGAAGAAAGAAAAAGTAAAACCAACCAACCAACCAAGAATCAAGGCCAAAGGAAATCCTCACCCTCAGCCAGACTCCCACCCCTGCTGTGTGTTCAGAGGTGGATTCTGTGAGATAGCATCCCACTTGTTTCTGGATTTGCGCATGCCTGCTCAGCGAAATCCCCTATGTAGGCTCCCAGTTCGTCTTTCGGTTTCTGCATTTTCATGAAATCACTTCCCAGACTCCCAGTTTCCTCTTTTAAACCACAGCTGCACAAGACCAAGTGTTCTTCTACCGAAAAGCACAGATTTACAACAAAATTCTTTGGGCATTCCCAATCTACTGCTGGTTGAGAACATTTTCAGGATTACCAGCCTGTTTCTTAAAGCCTTAGGTATGTAAAAACGTCTCTCCTCAGTATGACTTTTTTTTTTTTAACTTTTGAAAACCTTAGACTAGTGACATGCCATAAGAACTTCATTTTGACAAAATGAAAAACACAAAATCCATCTATCCAGAAAAAAATATAACTGAATGCAATGGTGGAAAGTAAAGGCGAAAACAGAACTGGCTGGAACCCCGTAGCCGTGGGAAAAGAAATACTGCAGGAAATGGAACCAGTTGGTTCCTCTACCAGGTTTTTCTTCTCCCCACAGGCTTTTGTAATGGAAAGAAATGAAAAAAAAAAAAAAAAAACTGGAAAGTAATGCAGAAACTGAAATCTTAACTAGGTTATCTATGTAGTCCCGTGCATACAGAATATCGTGTGAAAACATTTTGGAAAAGAACAATATAATTTGTATCTAATGAAAATTCCCTTTTAAACAGTTTTACTAATTCTTGGCAATTCATATATATGTGTGTGTTTATGTGTGTGTGTGTGTGTGTGTGTGTGTGTGTGTGTATTTTTCACAGGCAAGCATGGTTCACCACCAGAGGCATCATTTTCTTAGAGAAAATGAACCCTCACTGTCCTAGCATCTGACCATTGCCAATAGCTATTTGGCTAAGGGTGTCTTCCTAGAATCCAAATGATAGACTAGTAAAACTTTAGCTAGCTGGTATAAAAGTATTGAGAATCCAGTCTATGTAATTATGCTGTGATACCTTTACCAAAGATATATTTGCCCCCATATCAAATTTTCAGATTATTAATATAATAATTCTCATAAAACTGAAAAACATTATTTGAATCCAGTCAATAGGTCCCTGCTGCTTATATGTGCACCCCGTGAATTATATTTCTTAACTGTTAAAAATTCTCCTTACCTTGACTACCTGCTTACTGTTTTCACATAAAACATATTATCTTATTTACAAAAAAGATTGTGACCGCTTGTGCCTGCAGAAAATTCATCTTCCTAAATTATATAAATTTTATTAAAAATGAATTAATAGAGATAAATTAGAACTTCAGAGTGAGGCCCTTTATGAATCACTGAACATCTGAAATGCCTTCTCAGTGTTTCCATGCCAACCCTTCCAGAGTACAAAAATAACCCATGAAACAACATTTACACATACCACAATGCATAGCTTCTGATGCATAAATGGCTTCCTCGTATTAAAAAGATGAACCCAAGAAAATTTTAAATATTTGGTAAAGGGAGAATCAAAGTACAGCAGCCACTCTGAGGCAAGCTGTGTGCCTTTGCATTTGTAAATAAGGGAGGAGTCAGAGAATCAGTCTAGAGAGAGCCTTTTCATTTCTGTTAGCATTCTTTCTTTTTATGTACACCCATAGTTAGTCATAGCGTTTCCAAATAGAATTTTTATAAGTTACGCTTGAAATATAAACAACAGTAAGCATCTCTCACCAAGTCTATGGAAAACAAATCTGGAAATCTAGGACATTCAGACCACCTGGCAAGGGAAAAATAAGTGTATCCAATGCCAAAAGATAATGTGAAGGTCTGCAGATTTCTCTCATATCCTATCAAGAGATTTCTTCTCATTTATCATGATCCTTAAAGTTACGTATTGAAGTCTGGTTGACTGCTGAACATGACAGGACCATCAGTAGGTATGAAGCTCCCCAGGTTGGCCAGAGGGCAGGTAAGTATACTTGCCATCGATTTATTCTTGCCTCTACCAAGCATTAGACCAACAACAGTTTCTCAGAGGGTGGTTAGAAAGTAACAAGGTGAATGAGAGAGAGGCACTAAAGGCACTGGACTGACAGATACCACCCCAAAATAGCATCAAGAATAATACCGATGTAGGCAACAATTCACTAGCATGAAAGCTCTACCAGAGACCATTGCCAGGCTCAGGGAAGATAAAGCCAAAGGAATGCAAGGTGTTTGCTTGTAAGGAACTTACGACTGAATGAGCAATGAATTTTTTTAAAATAAATATTGCTTAGAGCATAAAGTGAAACACTATGATAGTCCATAGGTATTGTGCAAATACTCAGTAAGAATATCCAGTCTAGTAATAAAAAAAAGATTCCTTGAGTAAATGATGCCTAAGTATTAATCCACAGCAGAAAAAGTTTAAAGAAAAATAATGTACGAAGAAGACACAGCAATAGCCTAAAAAACTATCTAGTGATACTAATTTAAGTTTACCAATACCAGAACATAACTGGTGCCTTATCAGGTTTTAATACAAAATATACTCCATTGCACAAGCTAAACTCAGGACTCCCTAAGCAAGCAAGGCAAATGCTGTGAAGTTCTTAAGCGTCTAGACCAGGCTTATGTTACCCCCAGCAATGATGGGTGGTTGTGACATGCATCTTAGATGTACTGGTTTACATTTCTTGTTCACAAGCTGTAGTAATATGTTTGAAAGCAACTCCTGTATTCGAGTTGGCTGATACTTACCTGGAAGGAAGAGTATTTAAGATTGTGTTAAAGATAAATGGCCCAAAATAACTTAGACATTGAACTTCTTAAAAAAGACCCCAACTGAACCAGGCAGGGTGGCCATAGTCCCAGTATTTGGAAGGCCAGGGAGAGTCGCAAGTTTAATAACAAACTGTGTGCTACAAGAGATCATCTCACAATGAAAAACAAATCGCAACTAATGACTCTAGTACAAAGTTATTGGCTTAAATCCAGCCAATATCCATCTCTAACATGAGAAACCAACAGATGCAAGCCTCTGGAAAAAAAATCATTATTTCAAACTTATTTCCTATGTTGATTTGAGTCTCAATCAGTGACCCCTGATCGCATAGCACCAAGAATACACAAAGAATATCCAAAGATATGTGTCACATATTTTTTCTTAAAACATCATCGCTACCCTTGATCTGAGTTTCATGACTTGTCAACAGACACCAACATGACTTGGGTTGTATATATGTATAAATATAAGTGTGTAATATATTATATGTGTTCCACATGTGTGTTTGGTATATGCAACAGCTGGCAGACGGCAGTTGTAGACTACAGTTGTGCGCTACCATGGAGGAGCTGTGAGGCAAAGCTGGGTCCTCCAAAAGAACATCAAGTGTTCTTAACCACTAAACTATCTCTGCAGACTCCCCTTGATGAGGTTTTTAAATCTCCTAAAGATCAAACCTTCACAACACACTTCTCTGACACTCAGTTTCAGAGCTACGATGCTGCTTCGTAGCAAATGCCATGGCTTTTGCTCTGGCCTTGCTGACAGTGTACAGCACAGTAGCTGTTGAGAAATTTATACTTCATGCTTTGCTGCATCGCACGAGTGCTTTGTAAAGTCGATGAATACAGAGGGAAGGCTATCATGTGCTCAGCAAGTGTGAGCAATAGCATTCCTTCTTGCTGTCCTCCGGCCCATGTCTTGGCACAGAGTAGCACACAATCAAGCTGTTTTTAACCATTAAATGAATTACTAATAGTCCTTTTACATAGACTCAAAACACCTTTACCCTGCCTCAATTCCAAAATAGGAAATTAAAAAAGAATATTAAGAAACTTTAAGTCTTTAGAGGGCAGTGGGAATAATGACTGACTTTCAAAACAACGAAAAGCCATACCTACTTTTTAAATGACAACACCTTTAATCTTAACCACTGAAAGATACCTGCCACATAACCCAGCATGCAATTTGATGGATGTTGGAATTTAGTCTAGGCCCCGCCCCACAGTTGCCTGACAACAGCCAGGTGTGCTGGACTCACTATAACAGGGTCTGGTTGCCTCCTCCTCATCTCTTGCTCTCTTGCTGTTCATTCTGCTCCTTACACCCTCTCTCTCTCCATTCCTCTCCCCCTCCATGTTCTCAGGGACAGCCTCTACTCCTCTACAGTTCTACTCCCCTACTCTGTCTCTGTCTGTCTTTGTCTGTCTCTCTCCTCTCCTCTCCTCCCCTCCCCTCCCCCTCCCTCCCTCCCTCCCTCCCTCCCTCCCCCTCCCTCCCTCCCCCCCCCCCCTCTCTCTCTCTCTCTCTCTCACTCTCTCTCTCTCTCTCTATCCATTTCTCTCAACTCCCTACCCATGCCCTGGATAAACTCTATTCTATACTATACCATTGTGTGGCTGGTACCTCAGAGGGGGAAGGGAGGCTTCAGCATGGGCCCACAGAGGCACCCCCTGTCCCCATACCATAACTCTCCTTCACCAAACATATCCCTGTTTTCTCTTTATTTAGTAAAACACAACAGTATTCACAGAATTTTGCTTAAGATTTTATATGAGAAATTAAAAATAAATGTAATAGTATGTAATTATATTTAAAACTACAAGTCCTGAATAGTGTGAAACTTAGCAGAGTCAGGCTCAATAAATATAATATTGTTGAAAATGTCTTAAGAAGCAACATTGTGATGGAAAATAAATTTATGAAAGGATAAGATAATTATGATTTGTCTTGCTAAAGAAATATCTCCAAAAGTGATCTCAAGAGTTCTCCTTTGAACAGCCATCCTCATAATTTGGAATTAGGTTCTGCACTTCCAATTTAATAAACCCAAGCAGGATAAAGTCACATGAAATGACATTTCTAAAAGCCCGAGCCCTTGCAACATTCTTTTCTCCCTGTGGAGAGAAGCTCCAAGTGTAGGTGAAGCCTCCCAGTATTAGTCACTATTAGCCTGCTTTCTCTACATCCTCTTTGAGAGTTCTAATTATATTTACAGGCAAATATGCACTTTAAATAATTCCAACTAAGTTTTAAGGAAATTTAAACCAAGGAGGAGGGGATGGGGAGAGAATGCTATTATTAGAGCCGGTGGATTCGGGCTCCGCACATGTAGGGATGTTAGGGAGTGAATCACTGGCTGTCTATAGGGAAGCCTGCCTTTAGCAGCTCTCTGATCTCTGCATCAGCAGCAGATGCTCACCCTGGACCCAACCTGACTGATTACTCCCAGAAAGCTCAGAATGGCAGTGATTAGGGTCATGTGACCTCCAGCATGCTCCTGCTGGTTTTATGTATTTTTATTGATTTATTTAAGGAAAGGGCAGATGGCCCAGGCATTAGCATTTGAACAGGAACAGCAGATCTTAAATTTGAGCAGTTTAAGTGAAACGTGGCCAGGAGCTGTGAATGGCCATTCATAAGCACACATTCAGAGTTGTTAAGTTCTTTCCTGCTGTCCCTTCTGCTCTGCCCAGGGAGGCCCCCATCCTCCCCAAAGCCTGCTGTGGTCCCATTGCACTCAGGAGAGTGATGCTTTGCCTCCTCACTTTCTGCTAAGTGCACACTTGTCTTTGTTTTTAGAATCCACTAGAAATATCCACAGACACGAGACTGATCATGGAGCACTTTCCTTAGGAACCGATTACTTTCTTCATTTTTTATCACGCCAGTTAAAGGGTAACAAATTGGTTCTGGGAGCTGGAAATAAAATGTAATAGTTCATGCTTACTTTTCTTTAAGGATTTTCTTCTTATCCCTTTCTCAGTGTATATACATTGGATAAAGAAAGGCCCTTTTCTCTACCTTTCACCTCCCTTGGAGTGATGACCTGCAGTGGGCTCCCTGCTTCATGCTACAGTTCTGTTTTCTGACACAAAAGTATAAGATGTGGGTTAGAGAGATGGCTCAGTGCTTAAGAGCATCATCCTCTTCCAGAGGAACTGAGCTTGGCTCCGGAAGGTCACCTGCAACCCCATCTCCAGGAAATCTAACACTTCCGGTTCTCTCTCTCTCTCTCTCTCTCTCTCTCTCTCTCTCTCTCTCTCTCTCTCTCTCTCTCTCTCTCTCTCTCTCTCTCTCTCCATACACACACACACACACACACACACACACACACACACTTAAATGTGAAAATAAACCTTTTTAAAAAACGGGATGATTACCTTTCTCTCATAAAAGCCAATTGGCTAACAGTCACCTCTGTTACCAGACTTTCAGATAGCGTACTGAGACTCACGTGTGGACTAGTTACTGTACATATGTGGTGTTGCTTGGATGTGTTAAAGGTTGAAATTTTCTTCTCTGTAGACTCTTAGCAAGTTTCCTGGAATGTGCAATGTATTTGGTTTTATGTTTATTCAACCCAAAACAAAACAAAATAAAACATACTAAAAAATATGTGCTTTATTTTTTTCTATCTCCGTGAAGAGGTTTACATGGTCTAAAGATTTTATTTTTAATCATGCATTCCCCTGCAACTTACATTCCAATTAATCCTTTCCCCTGGGAAGGAGCTCTTCTAGATATTTTTAGAAGATTGTAAATTCAAATTCTTCCATCTGAAATTTTACAAAGAGAGGCAGCAGATCATTTTACTCTCCTATCTTCCTTTGCTTATAACATTTTTTGATATACTAATCCCGAGATAAAACAAATATGGTTATAAAGAGCACTAACTGGGATATTTAGTGCCCACATATTAAAATACTGTTTTTTTTACTTTATTTTCACAGAATCTAAGTTTATATATGCATATATATATATATATATATGTATGAACATATACACATATGCGCACAAACACACATTCATACAAACATACATGCAGGCTGTTGGAACTGACATCCACAGGAATATTTTTGTTTGTGACAACTGTATGGACCGAGCATGTAAACTCTTCATAAATGCTCATTTTCTGCTCACACTGATATTGAAAATAGGCACAGACCACAGCAGTTCAGCAAATAATCACACAAAGTTAAGGGACAGGGAAAGCGTCAGGAACTGAGCTCAAGATACACCTGTTTGGGACTGTCAGCTTCCTGCCTCGTTCCTCTCTGTGTGCTAGGCATCCTCATAACTCCTCAGGTACCTTTCCTACGACGCCCTACTCTCTTGTGTCTATTTTCATTGTTTGCCTGCGAAGGGTCTACTGAAATCATTTTCTAAAATGTAGTCTGTCTAAGTCACAGCTAATTTTATCTTCTCTGCACTGCCTCACTAAATCATGTTTACCCTTAGAATTTCCGCCAATTGCTGTGCATCTGCTACTATTCACATGCATGAGTTCCTTTCCCCTTGAGATGGTGAAGTCTTCCAGAACAAGGGATTCTAAAGCATCCACAGGTTGTAGCTTTCTTGGGTTTTTGGAATGAGAAGAGGGTGATGTTCTAAAGAAGCTGTCTCATCCTCTTCTTCCTACCCGGGGCTGACCATGGCCTCCATGCCCTTCCTTCTGATAAACTGTATCTTCTGGAGGGGAGCATTAACCTCTTTTCTGAACCAACCAATGCAGTTTCTATTACTATCTTAGTGTTATTATATTCAACAAGATGGGCTATTATTCACTAAACATTAAAATAAAATTCTGTCAGTCTTCAGGCATTGACCTTGTGGACAGATCGTTGTGTAAAAAGTAGTTCCTACCTTCAATTTTATATACTGTTGAACAACATAAAGACTTCCTATTGTACCATGTTACATAAGTGCTTGTTGCCTTACAACTCTCTTGCGAGTTGACTCTCTTCCCATCTTTTCCTCTGTCCTCTCTACCGCCCTTCACCATTGTTAAATATTGTATGCGAGGTCATGTTATGTAGTGACCCCTACATTCAGCTACATTGTCTGACAATCTGAGTAAGATGCTATTTATGGTCATGGTGAAACGCAGATACATGGTAAAAAGCCTTGTGGACTTTGTGGATCAGTACTGAGCATCTAATTTTATCTCTGAGCAAAACATGGTATATAGTTAGAGGAGAAAATGTTATTTGACTAAAAAAAAAAGATATTTGTCTAAGTTTTATTTTTTAAAAGAAAATAACCCAAGTGAAACTAACCACATTCTAAAACCTTTTTATGTCTCATAGACTGTGATTGAAGGTCATATCATTCTTCTTTTCTAACTATAGTTTGTTGTCAGATGCTTTATTTGACTTCTGCATCTCTGTCACACATATGCAATAATTAACATGCTCCGAATTTTGTAAAAATAACATTAAATTTTTTTTTGCTACTGAGAATCTTTGATAAAAATTTTAAAAATTAACAAAGGTGCCCAGATGTAAGAATATAAAAAGTAGCCAGTAATTTTTTAGTCCCTACAAAGTCAAAGGAACACAGCAGTAATTCCAGCTCAGCAGGAAGAGGGAGGAAAATGTTTTATAGAGGACAGTAAATTTGTTTAAATCATTTGGGATAAATAATTCTAATAGATATATGACCAGTCAACTACTATGAAACATCTGAAGTCAATTGAAGTCATCATAAATGTGAAACAACAGGAATTTCTTATGTTGTGTTAGAAACAACATTCTTGTGAAACAACCCACTGAATGTCTGCACAATCACCAACCCTGAATATGTAAATGTAATTTCCGGTCATTAACTTTATTGGTTAATTGGATGCTTGTACATGCTTCATTCGGGTCACTAATAGAAAAAGATTTACACCTTAATTTTCAACTATATAAAACTGGTAGAAAACCCCTAGAGGTCTGTCAAGTCCCAAGGTGCTCCCCAGTAATGTTACTACCAGATGGTCTCAAACTGGCTGAGATCCCTAAGAGATAATCCCAAGTCAAAGTGAAATTGGAAAGGGTTCATATCTATTAACCTGCTCATTAAGTAAAGCATTCTGCTTGCAAGCTCATTTTTCAAATCTACCTAACATGACTGAACAATAAAAAAAGAAAAACACCTATGAAAAAATTGACAGCACAAGATGGTGTTCTTATTCTAACTTTTACTAATCATCAAAACCGTGCCCTCCAGACTCTTCTCCATGAAAACCTTTCCACCCTTTAATATCTATTTTTTAGTTCATCCTCCATGCTGGAGACGGTGTTCGTAATGGATAGTTTACGTTTCCTTAAAGATGGAGTCATAGATGTTTCTTGAAATGCTAATGAGCTTGTAGGACACGGTGATCTGCCATAACTGTGAAGCCAGAACTGGTTTCCATCCAACAGCCGAAGTTTTCTTTAAGCAGAAATATGAAAAGCTTCCTTGGATTGATCACTCCAAAGATCACTGTTTTCTAACTTAAGCCATCCCAGAATGATTCATACATGCATATTATAAGCAAGCAACTAGAGTTGGGTAAATATGTCTTTCTCTATTTATTTTTATTCCATAAAAATCTTTTCTAAATTTTTATAAGCTGTTTCATGCCCCCAGAATAATGTGTTATAGAAATTATACTTGGTTGTGTGACTAAGTTCTTCTATTCATAAAATGAAGACAATCAAATGAAAGTTCCAAACCCCTATCTCTATTTTCAAACTCATGTTCTGAGGACTCCTTGCTCCATCTTTGAAGGACAAATCTTATTTGACAGGCACACAAATCTTAAGAGAGGTGAGATGGCAAGGTAGGGAAATGTAGACATGAAGACATGGATCATACATTCGGTGCCCCTCAGAATGCAGCACTTCCACACTGGTTCGCTATGCAAAACAAGAGCTTTTCAACTAATGCTTTTATTTTTAATTACTGGTTGGATTTTCCTTAAGAAAAGGAAGAGAATTTCATCCTCTGTAGAAATGAGGCAAAAAGTTCTTACAGAAGTAAAGACCTTTCATCATTCACTATTCCCAACTATCTACTAAAATATCTATTTATCCATCTTCTATCTAATTATCTATCATCTGTTTATCATCTACTGCATATGATATATATGTCCTATATAATTATTATCTCCTGGTAAACAAATCCTCATTTCCTATTCTGAAATGAATACAAAGGTTAAACAAACCTTATGCTGATGCTCAGGAGCAGAGCAGCAATAATGAAAACACCCCTTCAAAAAATATAAATTCTTACTTTTCAGTAAGTGGGAGAAAAGGTAAGATATTTCTAAATGGATGGGCTCCTTACATAAGTGGAAAATCTGCTTACTTTGCTATCTAAACTGCTCCAAGGTAATAAAAGGCAAGTTTAAGTCCAAAAAGCTTAGCTGAATTACTCTATGAAATGCTATCCTTCCTTTCAGATAAATGTAAGAAAAGAATTAAGATTAGCTGGCCAGTACATCAAAACTACAACATTGATTTCATAAGCTCTGGGTCAATATGAAAGTGATTCTACAGGATTATCTTTTGCAGTCACTTGATACTAACTACATTTACATAAGGAAAAAGGAATCAGCTAGACTATTATTTTTTCATATGAAATAAAGATAAAATATTACTTTTTTAAAATATTTGCAGTGGGTAATGTTTTCCTATTCTATGACATCAACAGCTTCCTTACTTGCTATGTCAAAACTATGAAAAACAGAGCAATTTCTGGGGCTTATTTTCACGAGGTTCTTGAGTAGGTCATATACAAAGATGAACAGTAACAGTAAGACTGCCAGCCTCTCCCACATCACCAGACCGTCTTCTGCTTCAGGCTCATCATTAGCTGGTTCCTTTTTGTAAGGGCTGTTGTTCTGTTTCATTGTTGTTTTACACAGGAGCTCAGTGATGGATGTCAGAAAACACAGGGGAGTCAGTTCTCTCCTACCATGGGAGTGCCCAGGAAGAAAACTTATGTCAGAATTATTGGCAAGTGGTTTTTCTCGATGATCCATCATACAGGGCCAGTTAAAATATCAGCAGGAGAAAAAAGGTACCTCAAAAGTAGTAGAAGGAGGATGAGGAAGAGAAGGAAGAGAAGATGATGATAAAGAGGAAAAGAAAGGGGAAGAAGAAAGCAGTGTCGGGGCTCACCACAGTGATTCTGTATGTGAGAACCTGAAGCAGGAATATCACAATTTTACAAGTTCCAATCCAGGCTGAGCTGCATAGAGACCATATGTCAACAATAAATAAGTAAATAAAAATTGAAAACACATGTCTATGACAGCTCATATTCCGGGAAGCTGCACAGGAAAGCAAATCCTAGGAATAATGACTGTTTCTAGTTTGTAGTGTGACCCTAGCAGCTTCATATCATTCATGAAAGTGCAAACTGATAATTATGTGTATCGACTCCAAAATTAAACATATTAGCAATATTGCTTCAGATGTTTTATTTGGGGGGGGGAGGAGTGATTATTCCTTAAATTCTTTCCATCTATCTATCTATCTGTCTGTCTGTCTGTCTGTCTATGTATCTATCATCTATATATTGGCATAAATTTTCTAGCACAAAGGGACAGAATAAACAATAATAAGGATGACTGAAACATATGCAAAGAAACACATAGGTGTTCTTTAGTTTCTAGATATGCCATGAATTTGTTTGTTCCTTGACATATTTATAATGTATTACATAGATATTTCTGAAACAATAACTTCTGGAAGGCTCGACCAGAGCAAAGAACAGAGGGTTAGGATACCAGCACTCCTCAAATAATCTAGTGGTTGCTTTGGGGATCAGTTGTTGCTAGAAATAGTCATGACAGAAGGGAACGAAGCAGGAGTTAGGTGTTGGGAGAAACGTGTGAAGGCATGAAGCATGCTGGAGGAGAAATGCAGCTCCTTCCTGAGAAAGATTTGGGAAGTTTACTGAGGAGTTCGTGGCATTTCATCCTGAATCAAGATGGCTCAAAGCAACCCAGCTCTCTAATAGAACACTAATAAAACCTCTGTTCTCTATTCCTGAGGTAATTAGAGTAAAATGCATGTATGTATATATATATATATATATATATATATATATATATATATATATATATATTGTAAATATATGTTTATATGAAATATAATAAAATATATATTTATAAAATAAAAATATATATTAGATATATTATAGAGTAATACATATATACAGATATATGCATGAATGCATGTGTATATACACACATACCCTGGGTGACATGCTATTTAGTTTTTGAATGATTACCTTTGTAACAAAATCTCATCAGAACTGTGGTGATGGTGTGGTATTTAGCAAAACTCTTGCTCTGTAAATATAAGACACTAAGTTCAGGTCTATAGCACCAGTGTAAAATGGGCATATAGTGTATTCTATAGCCCAGGAGATGGTGATGCAGAGAGACAAGAAGAGCTGTAAAATCTTTTGGCCAGAAAACCTAACTAAACTGGTGAACTAAGAGACCCAGTCTCAAAACATAAAAGAGTCAGAGGACAGGGAGATGTACAGAAAAAAAGATGCCTACAAGGTATAACACAGTCATTATTCCAAACTGTGGGGGACATGTGTTATCTTGGGTAGGAGATAGATATATGAGGCCCATGTTCACCATGAGAGGACTACAGGTGGTTAACTATGGCTCGAAGAGGAACTACCATTTTCTCTAGGACTGTAGTCATTAGTTAGTTGCCCTAACTTGGTCTCTAATCTCTCACTATGTTCTGGCATAGTGGGTCTTGCACACAAAGAAGTCATCAAAGTAGGAGGGAGACCTAGTAGGAAGAAAGAATTAAGCAGGAGATAGGGAAAGAAGACAGGAGAACAAGCACTGTATAAATATGAAAAATTTCTGAACACATAAAGATTAACATTAAAAGAGTTAATGAGATACCAATTAAAACCATGGGACTCTGGTAATTGTTAATAGAGAAGCAGTTCAAACAAGAAATCTCATGCACCTCACCATTCAAAACCTTGTAAACTAAACCTTAAGATATGTAAAACATAACAGTAAGGTAGAAAGGAACGGTAGATGGTAGATCAAATATAAGTATCCAGACTTGCCTTGAATGGACACAGATACACATCACACATGCATATAGACCACACAAGCACAGGAGGATAAGGAAGAGGATGGCAAAAAAGAGAGAGAGAGAGAGTATCACTTAGTACAGCATGGAGAAATTACTTTCTGGCCATACGCAATATCATTTCATTCATATATTTTAGCACTTTCCATAACAATCCATCTTAAGATCCTCATTAATTTTACTTCCTGTCTTAAGAGAAGCATCAGATTTTAATGTATAAAATCTAGGGGGAAAATGGCTGTTCATGTATACAATGAAGAAAAAAATATGGTCAAAAGATAGCAAACTTATGAAACCACTTGGAGTGGGTAGAACAATGTGGGAACTGCAAATGTTTAAGCAAAGGCAAAGGTATCTGAATACACAATAATCAGAATTCAGTTCAAAGTCAAATAGGTCTTGAATCTGGCAGCGGCTGCCTGTTGAGTCATGAATTCGCTGCAGACTTGGTTCAGCTCACAGTACATGTGCACTTCCCGTGTGCCTCCACACTCCGCAGTGTTCCCTAGAACCCGGGCTCTGGGTTGAGCCCTCTGCATGTCTTGGATTGCAGCACCATTTCTATCTTCACTCTTATAGAAACATAATTACACAGACCAGAGGCCATTAACATTTCCCTACCACCATGACACAGCATGCATCAAATGATTACAACTTCAGATCATACTGTGTTAGATTGTTGGATTGTAAAAAGTGCTCCTTGAGTTGTTAATTTGAGTTTAAATTTATAAAGACTCTTTACATGAATTTTGGCTTGGGATTAGGTAGTAATTTCCAGCACTTTCTGATATGCTTCTGCTGTTTGCACTAGGTATTTATATGATGTGGCATTCATAATATTAGATTGTAAAATACAGATAGATCAATGCTGGAGACTGTTGAAGAAAATCTATGTCTTAGAATACTAAATACTCAGCCAAGGTTTAATTCTTTGTTTACACCTAAGCATGACCATCCCATTAAAATGTAAATTTGTTTTAATCTGTAGTGAAAGGCCAAAATTATATGTTTAACAAAATAAGTGTCTTAATTAAATTTCTTTGATTTCATACAAGTAAATGTTTTACTAGTATACCTCTTTTCTATAACCAGAGGAACAAAAAGTTTTTTGGGTGAAAGGGGGTCAGAGTCTTGACATACAGAATAGTTTCTTTTTATTTTTATATAATGAAATGACAGTATCAATTTAGAAAAAAAGATTATTATTTTTAAATGTTAAGGATACAATTTTAAAATAAAAATAACTGGTTAAAACATTATGATCTTTCTCTTTTAGGCTTTTAAGAACAATATTAATTCTTGCAATATACCTAAGATTTCCAGAATAGTGTGCTAACTTCTACATCACATGTGGACAAACATTTCAATTACATGGAGGTCTTAGCTGTCATTCTTCCATTTCTCAGGGTTCTTGAGCTCCTTTTCTGAGGAACCATTACAAAACACACTATTGTCTTTATATCAATTAAATTCTTTAAAAATGTAATTGTTACTCAAGCAACATAATTTGGTGAATCTGAATTTGCAAGCCACAAGGCCAGTAAAAATAACATTGTTTAGTTACACATAGATGAAAGTTTAGCTAGGTAAAATGAAAGGTTTGCTGTTCAGATTAATATTTGATATCTCATGGCTGTTCTTTAATGAGTACCTATTTCCTATTTTATATTTACATTATTTTAAAAGTAAGAAACCACTGGGTCTGGGGACATGGAAGAGGAGATGGTAAGAAGTTGGCAGTGTGTGTGTGCGCGCGCGCGCGCGCGCGCGCGCGCGCGGCGGGTGGGGGGGGGTTAAGCAGCAGGAACCCTGCAAACAAAGCTGAGCATGGTCACTCTTGTAATTCTGCTGGAAGGTGAAGGGGGGGAGTCGCTGCTACTTTTTGGGCAGTTATCTTAACCTGTTCCTGCCCAGACCAATAAAAGACCTCAAAGTAAGGTGGATTGCCCAGGGAATATGACCTGGGGTTGTTCTCTTCCTTCCACATGCATAAATACACATATGCATCCGCACCAGAGAACACACACACACACACACACACACACACACACACACACACGCACATGCGCATTAGCAATCATCACTTCTTGCCAATTTTCAAGACAAGTTAAGCCTCCATTTTAACAGCAGCATTTAAGTGGTGAACTATATATGGAAAAGCCAACAATGAAGTGTTCAGTGGTACCAGAGGCCCGTGAGTTGCTTTCACAGTGCGTTTGCCTCTTTAAAAGACTCATTTTCTTAGATTACAAATCGATGTTAAATATAATGCTGCAATAAGTCGCTGAGTAGCAGGATGGTTATTACTGTACTACTTAGAGTACGATACTATAGCTGTCTGCCCAGCAATGGAGAAGCAGTGAGTTATAAGATTTTCATGGGGTAAACTATATTTAAAATCCTACTTTCAACAAACTGGGAACTACAAAGTGCAAAATTTAAGTAAAGCTCAACTAAAATAAAAAGTTTGAGCAAAAACAACATATGACCAAACCTGCTGGCTATTAATTATGACAATAGAAAATTGTGTTTGTTAAGAGGCAAAAACTGTGCTCTAAAATGTTGCAAAGAGGCACTGTCTAATTTACTGCCCCACTTTCTGTATGGGCCTCATGTCAAATTCCTCATACAATAATTCTAGGTGATTTAAAATGTCTTCCCAGTGGACATTCCGCAACATTGTGTCTCAAGCTCTCACAGGTAAGACCAGCACTTCTGGGGTAGAGGCAGGAAGATAGGGAGTTCAAGGCTACTGTCAGCTACATAATAAAAGGCCAGCCTGGGCTATATAAAACTTTGTCTCAAACAAATAAACAAGCCCATCAAATCTATTGCATTTTTATGACGAGTTAAATTATTTTTCAAGGCTTCCTATGTCTAGCTTGTTTTATGCAGTGGAATACAGATAACTGATTATCAAACTTGCTTTAAAATTTCTTCATTCTCAATTAGAAATTCCCAATGGTGGAGATTTAAAAATGCTTCCATTGATGTGAGTACATATTTATCTCAACATTATATATATATATATATATATATATATATATATATATATATATATATTCATTTAGAACAGTAGTTAGAACATGATAGGATACTACAGTGGGACAACAGACAGGAACAGAGGATGAGACTGAGTATTGAGAACATTCTAGATGCCGGCACCTATATCAGATACAGCTCTCTCTCTTCATTTTGCTGTCTATATGCCAGATCTGATGGGGTGAAGAAGCAAGGAAAACTTCAGTGGGGAGCATGAGGGTGGAGAAAATGTTAACAAAAAAGAAGTGTGTGTGTGTGTGTGTGTATGTGTGTGTGTTTAAAGTTATATAGAAACTTACTATCTTGCAGCCAAATTTAAAGACAAAACTAGAGATTGAGTAGAGACACCTTGCATGGTGAGAGAATGCTGCTCCCAGATGTGGCAGGTTAATAAACAAAATTGTAGCAGCAGTTATGTTATGGTACCACAAAAAATTGTTGGTTTGGAAGGTGTCAGAGCTCCCCAGT